>NC_142745.1:14375000-14685000 GCF_051943395.1 Hippocampus bargibanti
TGGGGTTTCAAATGAGGCATTGATCCAATTTAATTGGATGCTAAACGTTGTCTTGGCCAATCATTTGCCGTTGCGACTCTCAAGGTGTCAAATGACATTTGATCATCCATCAACAACAACCTGCGTGTATCTCAGCTTCGGCGTGACAAACAGAATTCCGGCTCGGTCGGCTAACGGCGCCAGCGACCCAATTGGACACGTCGCTCCAATTCACCTGCACTCCCTCGCTCATCTGCAACGGCGATATTCCAATTGCACCTCCAATTTGTTTGCGCACCTTTTCATATATTCACTGTGGTTTTTTTTAATTAATGCACAAGATGGCACAAGATGCGAGTAAAAACCGAGGGGATGAACGCTTCTCGTTCATTGCGGCTTCCCACGGCGGATAACATCATGTGGAATATTCACATTTTGAAAACAGTCACATTCTCTGGATGCGTTTATCACTGATTTTGTTTTAACTCATTCACTGCCATTCACAAATTTATTCCGGAATTGAAAATATGACATTGAGCGCCATTTCTTAATTTGTTTTCTTTTTTCATGCCCTGGTGCCGATAAAGTGCTGGTCATAGCCTCTGGCAATTTTTTTTGTCCCTTCCACAAGGGGGCGCTATATAAACCAATATGTATATATTGCATTGTTTTGGACAGACACCCTCATTTCAGAATCAGAATCATCTTTATTGCCAAGTATGTAGAACACACAAGGAATTTGTTTCCGGTCGAACACGCTGCACTAGTATCATCAGCAAAAAATTGCAAAGAGGCACTATACGGTTCCATTTGGGCTAGTGTTCAAAGAGTTAATGGCTTGGGGGAAGAAGCTGTTTAAATGTCTGCTAGATTTGGTGCGCATGCATCGGTAGCGCCTGCCTGATGGGAGTAGCTGGAAAAGGTGGTGGGCAGGGTGCGGAGGGTCCAGTAGGATTTTCCGAGTCCTAGTTTGGATCCTTGCAGTGTGCAAGTCCTCGAGAGTGGGTAGGGCGGCGCCAATTATTTTTTCCGCCGTCCTAACTGTCCGTTGAAGTCGGATTTTGTCCATTTTTATGGCGGCCCCGAACCACACGGTGATGGAAGAACACAGGATGGATTCAATGACAGCCGTGTAGAAATGTTGCAGCACCTCCTGTGGCAGGCCATGCTTCTTTAGCAGCCTCAGGAAGTACATTCTCTGTTGGGCCTTTCTCAAGACAGAGTTGGTGTTGACCTCCCACTTCATGTCCAAGGAGACTGTGATTCCCAGGAAGTTGAAGGTCTCAACGGTTGACACCAGGCAGTTGGATAGTGTGAGGGGTAGCTGTGGTGATGGATATTTCCTGAAGTTCACGATCATCTCTACTGTTTTGAGCGTGTTCAGCTCCAGGTTGTGACGGCTGTACCAGAGCTCCAGCTGCTCCACTTGTTGTCGGTACGCAGACTCGTCGCCGTCTTTGATGAGACTGATGACCGTGGTGTCGTCTGCGAAATTTATGAATTTGACAGCTGGGTGCGTTGAGGTGCAGTCGTTCGTGTAAAGAGAGAAGAGTAATGGAGAGAGGACGCATCACTGGGGGCTCCAGTGCTCGTGGTTATTTCAAGCTCATATAACTCCAGACCCATATCACTTAGGAATTTACTCTTTTCCTTTAAATTAAAACCTCAAAGGACAACGGACGCCTCCGGACAAGTTGTGTCCATAATTTGCAAAAGAAAAAAAAAAAAATACCATAGCCATATTTTACGTTTTAAGACTCGCACTGAATATTCAGAAAGTCTTGTTTTCGAGTTGATGACGATGCCTGACGTGACGTCACGCCTGGAACGCCCCTGACTGAGAAAGCGTCACACAATGCGTTTTGGGTACTTTGTTTTGTCTGAAAACTTCGTGTTGATCCGTGTTGATGGTGAAATTAGAAGAAACATAAATAATGCGATGGGGAATCGTTGTGTGTTGCACCAAGACTACTATTTGATACTATTTGATACAAATTCCCAGCACACAAATCAGCCCATTTCCAATGGAGGTTGGGCGCCATCTTGTGCATTTTCCGGGACGCTACATTGGAGTCCAGACACCTCAAAATGATCCGGAAAGACTTCTTTAATCAATTGCAAACATTTATGCATTCTTCTTCAGAACTATTTGAATCATATTAATAACTGGATGCGTAACAAGAAAGCATCTTCTCCGAATCTGAAGCCGTTGTTTTGATTCTAGAGCAAGGCAAGACGTCTTGGCGTGACGTCACGAACATGGGGGCGGGACTTTCTGAAACTGAAACCTTTTGAGGTCATTTTGAAGTAGTTTTAGGGAAACTTTATGTCATTTCTATTGGTGTTTTGCATGTGGCTAAAAATATCAGCCTACGTGTTTTGGGTATTTTAGATGCTATAAAAAGTTTTTCTGATGTCAGTTAGGAAACAAAAAAAATGATGTCGGTTGTCCTTTCAGACACTGTTTTGAAGGTTTATGTTGTCCTAAAACTCAATATTCTTTGGGTCCTGGAATTCAAGTGACAATGACAAAAACCCTGGCACTGGAGCAAACACATTTTTGCACATCGTCTGGCGGTGAATGAGTTAATTGTCCCACAATGGGGACATTTACAATCTACAGCAGCTAAAAGATAAAACAAAGTATTCTATGCACAAAAGAGGAGTATTTTGGTGCTCGTAGGGGATCCAAAAATGCCTCCTCGTGATCCTCGCATCCGCCCACC
The DNA here is from genome assembly GCF_051943395.1 of Hippocampus bargibanti. Classification (NCBI taxonomy): domain Eukaryota; kingdom Metazoa; phylum Chordata; class Actinopteri; order Syngnathiformes; family Syngnathidae; genus Hippocampus; species Hippocampus bargibanti. Next base: position 14,377,706 of record NC_142745.1, read on the forward strand.
ATCCCGTGACGCCTTTTGCGATTTGCATGTCAGGCGATAAGCGTGTGCGTATCGTTGACATATATACAGTCCATGCGATGCGCTTTGGGCGTCTCACTCCCCGAGCATGTGCTATTTTGTGAAGCCTTTCCAACCAGCACGCACATCTGCTTTTGTATGCTGCCTGTAGGTGGATGCGCTTGATATAGCGGATATTTGCTCGCTTTAAATGTCCTTTTTTATGCCGAGAAGATAGAAGGTTTATTGAAAGATTTTATTTTGGGGGGGGTGTCGCCATTAATGATACCCACGCGAGGATTAGCGCGAGGGAACGTGTGCATGTGTGTGGATGCTGATAATTGTTATGCCGTGATAAGCCTGCAGAGCACGTTTACATTTTTTTCCATTTCATTTATTTATTTATTTTTTAGGAGAGAGAAATAAAATGTTGGATTGGAATGCAAACTGTTCTCTGCACTTGATTCGCAAAAACTAAATAATTGCAATTTGCTTGATTTGCTTGATACTTGATTACTCACCTGGTCATACTTGTCAACCTGTACGTTTTTGCCGTACAAAGTACGTTTATTATGCATTTTAAGACGTGTACGACGGACAAGAAAATCTTTACGGAAAAACACAAATTTGTCCAATGCACCAACTATTGGAGCACCAACTATCACAAAACGGCAAATCACTCAAGTCAAACGACTTCGCCGCGGTAGCCTCTATCTCAGTATCGATTTTTTTTTTCTCGTTGCAAACGAAGCGAGCGGTTTGATGCTACTGTGCGCATGCGTCTACCGCCTGGGCATTTCCCATTGCATCATTTCAATCACACGTGAACAAACCGAAAGTCAGGACGATACGAGGGATTGATAGAAGCTTCGAAGAAAGGTGTGGAATATTCGTCTTTTGTTGCTTGCAAAAAAGACGTGAAAGTAGCTGCCTCCGGTTTGTATGATTTAAAGGACAACCGACATCACTTTTTTGTTTCCTAACTGACATCAGAAAAACGTTTTATAACATCTAAAATTCCCAAAACACGCAGTATGATATTTTTATTCAAATGCAAAATACCAATAAAAATGACTTTGTTACGACGCTCGAGTGCAAAGAGGCAGGACTCGAGCGACGGAATCTTGGCGATAGGGAAGGACCCGAAATACACGGCGTGACAGGCTTGGATGGAGCAAGAGTCTTTACTGGAACATGCATCAAAAAATAACAAACAGGGAAGAGTGGAGGAAGATAACTAAATGACAGCAGACCTGGCAACACGGAAGTGGAAACGGCAAAGTCCAAAATTACTCCGACGGAGACGGTAGTGAGCGACAGACAGATATAGGCAGAAGGCACAATCAGTGAATGACAATCAGCTGTGGGAACCCAGGTGAATGATGATTGGAGGGGCCGTCTCCCAAGATTGGCGGAGGAGGTGACAGGAGGGGCGGGGCGCGCCCCGGATGGCAACGAGATGTGACAGTGCCCCCCCCCCCCCCCTCAAGGGACGCCTCTCGGCGGCCCACCAGGTTTGGATGGGTGAGCCGCATGGAACGCCCGGGTGAGGGATGGGTCGAGGATCCAGGAACGTGGGACCCATTGACGTTCCTCAGGTCCATAGCCCTCCCAGTCGACCAGGTACTGCACTCCTCTGCCCCTGCGCCTGGAGTCCAGTATCTCCCGCACGGTGTAGACTGGTCCGTCGTCCAATATCCGGGGGGGAGGTGGGGGGGGCGGGCGTGGGGGCTAAGGGGCTGGTCTCCACTGGCTTGAGGAGGGAAACATGAAAAACGGGGTGGATCCGCATGGTGGGTGGGAGCCGGAGCCTCACCGAGACCGGGCTGAGGATGGCCTCGATGGGGAAGGGACCCGTGAAGCGTGGGCCCAGCTTGGCCGAGGACCCTGCCAGCCGAAGGTCCTTCGTGGATAGCTAGACCTCCTGCCCGACCTGGTAGCTGGGTGCTTGCTGCCGATGGCGGTCTGCCACCCGCCTGTTCCGGGATGCGGTGCGTGACAGGGCGTCCCTGGTCTCCTTCCAGACTCTGTGGGCCCGTCTGAGGTGATGATCGATAGACGGGACCTCCACCTGGCCCTCCTGTGTGGGAAACAAGGGCGGCTGATAGCCACAGGCGGACATGAATGGGGACCGACCTGTGGCTGCGGAGACCAGGGAGTTGTGGGCGTACTCCACCCAGGGTAGGTGCAGGGCCCACGACGCACCGGAGGGCCGCCTCCAGGTCCTGGTTCTTCCTCTCCGTCTGTCCGTTGGTCTGGGGGCGGTAACCAGACGACAGGCTCGCCGATGCCCCTAGGGACCGACAGAAACGCTTCCATACCTTGGACACGAACTGCGGTCCCCGGTCCGACACGATGTTCGTCGGAATCCCGTGGAGACGGACGACATGGTTAACCAGGAGTTGAGCCGTCTCGGTGGCGGACGGCAACCTGGTTTACGGAACGAAGTGGGCCGACTTGGAGAATCGGTCCACTACGGTGAGGACGACCGTCTTGCCACGGGAGGGGGGAAGGCCTGTCACGAAGTCGACGGAGATGTGGGACCAGGGTCTGGACGGAACCGGTAGGGGCTGGAGGAGTCCGGCCGGGGGCTGGTGGGAGGCCTTTCCACGGGCGCAGGTCGGGCAGGCCTTCACGAAGAGGGTGATGTCCCTCCTAAACCCCGGCCACCAGAACCGTTGGGCGATGAGTTGGATCGTCCTGTTGACCCCCGGGTGGCAGGCTATCTTAGATGTGTGCCCCCAGATAAGCACCTCAGTGCGTAGAGGGGGGGGGGGGGGGGGGACGAACAGGCGATCCTTGGGACAGCCCCTGGGGATGGTGGTAGTTCCCTGGGCTTGCTGGACTTTTCTCTCAACCTCCCACCTCAGGGCGCCCAGGATGCGCTGGGCCGGCAGGATGTTGGCGGTGGTCTCCTCCCTTTCTGCCGGCTCATGGATACGGGATAGGGCGTCGGGCTTGGTGTTCTGTGACCCTGGGCAGTAGGTGAGAGAAAAGTCAAAACGGGTGAGGAAGAGTGACCATCGGGCCTGCCGTGAGTTAAGTCTCTTGGCCGACCGGATGGCCGCCAGGTTTTTGTGATCTGTGTAGACGGTGAAGGGGTGTTTAGCTCCCTCAAGCCAGTGTCTCCATTCCTGTAGGGCCAGGACGACCGCCAGCAGTTCCCGATTGCCGACGTCATAATTGGCTTCGGCGGGGCTGAGCCGGCGGGAGAAGAAGGCGCATGGGCGTAGCTTCTGGTCGGTGGGAGAGCGCTGGGAAAGGACGGCCCCTACTCCGAACTCGGATGCCTCAACCTCGACCGTGAACGGGAGCTCCGGGTCGGGATGACGCAGAACAGGGGGGTTGGTGAAGGCAAGACGGAGGCGGTTGAAAGCCCCCTCAGCATCGGGAGTCCACCTGAAAGGGAGCTTGGTGGACGTGAGGTTAGTGAGGGGGAGTGCCTTCTGACTATACCCGCGAATGAAGCGGCGGTAGAAGTTGGCAAACCCCAAAAACCGCTGAAGCTGCTTGCGCGTCTTTGGGATCGGCCATTCCACCACCGCTTTGGTTTTGGCGGGGTCGGCCCTGAGCTGCCCCTGCTCCACAACAAACCCCAGGAACGACAGAGAGCGGACATGGAAGTCACACTTCTCTGCCTTCACATAGAGCCGGTTTTGCAGGAGCCGCGCCAGGACCCGTCGGACGTGTTGCCGGTGTTCTTCTGCAGAGCGGGAAAAAATAAGAATGTCATCAAGGTAAACAAAAACAAAAACATTGAGGAAGTCCCTGAGCACATCATTTATCAAATTCTGGAATACGGCGGGCGCGTTCGTGAGCCCGAACGGCATCACCAGGTATTCAAAGTGCCCTAAAGGTGTCTTGAAGGCTGTTTTCCATTCATCCCCCTCACGGATACGGACCAAATGGTAGGCGCTACGAAGGTCTAATTTTGAAAAAATGGTGGCGGACTGAAGGGGCGCGAAGGCCGAATCCATGAGGGGGAGAGGGTATTTGTTGCGGATGGTGATGTCGTTCAGGCCCCGGTAGTCAACGCATGGGCGCAGGGATCCGTCCTTTTTATCGATCAAGAAAAACTCTGCGCCCAGCGGGGAACGCGACGGGCGAATGAGTCCCGCCGCTAGAGAGGAGTCTATGTAAGTGCTCAGGGCTTCCCGTTCCGGTTGTGAAATGTGGTAAAGTCTGGAGTCCGGTAATGGAGCCCCTGGCTGCAAGTCAAGATGGGGCGGCAGGGATTGGGCGTTGTCTTTGCTGAACACCTCCCGCAGGTCGTGGTAGCACTGTGGCACGCCTTTGAGGCAGATGGCCTCGGGCGGGCCACCGCGGGAGGGATTACGCCCTGCCGTAGCCGACCGCAGGCAGTTTGCGTAGTAGTAGGGGCTCCAGCCCTGAATGGTGGGGCCCTCCCAAGAAATGGATGGGTCATGGGCCTTGAGCCAGGGGAGACCCAAGACCAATGGCGCGTTCCGGGAGGGCATAACAAAAAATTGGCGGTGCTCCACATGGTTGCCTGCCACTCGGAGCTTAAGTGGGGCCGTGAGGTGGGTGACCCGGGCTAACAATCGGCCATCCGGGTCGACGATCTCCTTAGGGGGAAGGAGATCTATAAGTTGGCAGCCCAAAAGGTCGGCCAAGTGGGGGTCGATGATGCACTCGTCGGCTTCCGAGTCCACTAGTGCCCGCACTCTTTGGGAGCTGGAGGGGCCAAATAGTTCACTTTCCAGCTCCAACCGTGTGACTCGTGTTGTGGACTTAGCCCCCAACGGACGCCGTTTCGGCGGGGACTTACATTGGCCGTGGGTCCTAGGCTGGGGGTCTCGGGTGCGACGAGCCCTCGGGTTGGCGCGGTCGTCTCCCCCCCTATCACCATAGGTTCGGGGAGTCCCTCCTGGGGCTGCGCGCGGTCGCTGCCGGGTGTGGTCGACCGAGGTCGGCTTCGGCGTTCATCGGGCCGTCGGTCGCTCAGCTCCTTTCGCCGCTCTCGGAGACGATGATCCAAGCCGATGACAATCTCGACGAGGTCGTCGAAGGTGGTGCCGGCGTCGCGGGTAGCCAACTCGTCCTTTAGGTCGGAATTCAAGCCGCGACGAAACACCCCCCTCAACGCTCGGTCGCCGTAGCCGCTGCCAGCGGCCTGGATCCGGAAAGCGACGGAGTATTCTGCGGCCGAACGGGCCCCTTGGACGCAGTCGAGGATTCTCCCTTCCGCCTCGACCTCCGTCACCGGATGGTGAAACACCCGGCGTATCTCGGCCACGAAGTCCTGATACGAGGCGCACAGCTCCGGTCGGGACTCTCGTACCGCCAGCACCCATGTTTCGGCTTCACCCGCTAGCAGGCTGGTGATGAAGGCTACCTTAGCCTCATCGCCAACGTAGGCGTCAGGATGTTGTTCAAACACGAGCGCACACTGCATGAGGAATTGAGCGCAGCGCTCGGTTTCGCCTGCGTAGCGTGAGGGTTGGGGTAGCGGGGGAGTGCGCCTGCCACGGGCGGGGAGGAAGGAACAGTGAGGGTGGCGATGCATGTTTCCATCTCCTTGAGGCGTTGAGCCAGCGAGGAAGTGGCGTAGCGCATTTCCTCAATCGCCTGGGCCAGCTGGCTCGAACGCTCCGCCTCTTGCACAAGGGCGGCAAAGTACCTGTCATCGCCGGCGGGGTCCATTGATGGTCGGAGTATTGTGTTACGACGCTCGAGTGCAAAGAGGCACGACTCGAGCGACGGAATCTTGGCGATAGGGAAGGACCCGAAATACACGGCGTGACAGGCTTGGATGGAGCAAGAGTCTTTACTGGAACATGCATCAAAAAATAACAATCAGGGAAGAGTGGAGGAAGATAACTAAATGACAGCAGACCTGGCAACACGGAAGTGGAAACGGCAATGTCCAAAAATACTCCGACGGAGACGGTAGTGAGCGACAGACAGATATAGGCAGAAGGCACAATCAGTGAATGACAATCAGCTGTGGGAACCCAGGTGAATGATGATTGGAGGAGCCGTCTCCCAAGATTGGCGGAGGAGGTGACAGGAGGGGCGGGGCGCGCCCCGGATGGCCACGAGATGTGACAGACTTAAAGTGTCCAAAATCTGCAAAAAATTGAGCTGCGAATTGGGCATTTTCAGAAAGTCCCGCCCCCAGTTCGTGACGTCACGCCAAGACGTCTTGCATTGCTGGAGAATCGAAACAATGGCTTCAGATTCGGAGAATATGCTTTCTTGTTACACATCCAGTTATGAATATGATTCAAATAGTTCTGAAGAGGAAAGCATATATGTTTGCAATCGATTAAAGAATTTATTGCGTGCCACTTTGAGGCAACATTGGGGGGAAATGTATCACCAAAGAAGAGGCAGAAAATGGCGCCCAAGCTCCTGTGAGGAATTAATCAGCCCGTTTCCACAGGCTGATAAATTCCTTCCATGGAGCTTGGTCGCCCTCTTCTGGCGGCTTTTTGGTGCAACACGAGGTTTTCAGACCAAACAAGTACAGCAAAATACATTGACGTGATGGAAGGACTGCTACAATGTGTCTTTTTTTTCGGTCAGGGGCGTTCCTTCAGTGACGTCACGTACGGAGTCATCACCAACTCAAAAACAAGACTTCATGAATATTCAGAGCAAGTCTTAAAACGTAAAATATAGCTATATGCGGTGGAACCTTTGTAAAATACGCTCAATACAAGTCATTTGAAGCCATTTCAGAAATTATGGACAGAAATTGTCCGGAGAGATTAAAGATGCATTTTAATACAAAAGCCACGGCAAAAACGTAGAAGTCTGGAAAATATATCGATAATACATTAGCATACAATAGAATAGACCACTGTAGTAATTAAGCAACACTTGTCATCTCATCATTTATTAAGAATATGTACAGAATGATATAACGAAACACATGTACAATATAACATGTTAAACAACATAAATAAACATGTTTGAAAAAAAATATGGTGTACGATTATTTTGTATTTTGTAAGGGAAAATACGACAGTTTGTAAGGGCCGTGGAGGTTGACAGGTATGCCTGGTTTTGACCTGCATTGCGTCGTCAAACAAAAGCTCTACTCAATGCATTTATTTTATTATACAAGGTTGTCAGTATGAGGGTTCTAACAGCATGTAATTTTTTTTCACTGTAATTTTTATTTGATATGGAGTTTTAGTTTTTTTCAATGCAGTTAGTTTTCATATTCCTCCCAATATCCTTTCTTTTTTTGACCAAAATAATTTATTTTAGCATAGGTTTTCTGAGTTTTTGTAAACTTTTTGTAGGGTGGGGGTGGATTTAATTAGTGAGTTAAATGAGGGGAAAACAATTACAATATTATGTCATGAAAATACTACATTAACTCATTCACCACCAGACGATGTGCAAAAATGTGTCCACTCCAATGCCAAGGTTTTTGTTCATTGTCACTCCAATTTTACAACCCACAGAATATTGAGTTTTAGGACTACGTAAACATTCAATCCAGCGTTAGAAACCTGAGACCAAGTGTCAAAGTCAAGGCCCGGGGGCCTAATCCGGCCCGCCACCTCATTTTATTCAGCCCTCGAAAGCAAATGTAGCCTGTGAAATTCCATGATGCTTGTTAAAGGCTGAACCAACATTTTCAAATCGTCCAATGTAAACCACAAAAAGTCATTAATTTTGTCTTCAAATTTGAAAACTAGTTATTCAATATTTTGTTGTGTTCTATGTATATAATATGTGGAGATGATGAAACATTTATTATGTTTCCCAAAATTCATAACGGGCCTCCAAGGGAAACCGTAACTACGATGTGGCCCGTGACAAATATGAGTTTGACACCACTGCCTGAGACTCTCTTCTTTCATCCGAAAAAAAAAAGAAAACTAATTCTTAAATGATATGGTTCTGGAGTTATGTGAGCTTCAAATGAGGGCGGCTGTCCAAAATAAAATGCAATACATACATATTGGTTTATATAGCGCTTTAACAACAGCTGAAGCTAAAACAAAGCACCAACATGGAAAAAAGCGAAATGTTGCCCCCTTGTGGAAGGGAAGAAACATTGCCAGAGGCCATGGACAGAGCGTTATCGGCACACGAACAAGAAAAAAAACCCCGAACAAATTCAGGAATGGCGCTCTATATTCGATTTTCCATTCCTGAACACATTTGTAAATGACAGTGAATGATTTTATGATTGTGACTCTGAAGTCCAACCCACCCCATCCCCCTTGAGGGTACGCCTGCGATGCGATGCAGAGGCATGTTGAGCTGTGGGATTAATGAAAAGCTCCATTTTAGTCATGAAAAGAGCCTTTTCACAATCTATTTAACACCCTGCATGCCAATGCCTCACATTAGGCACCGTCGACTTGCAGTCGCCTACAGCGTTGTGTTGTCATGCGTTCACCGCCGCTGTTGTGATCATCTGTGGGAAGGCTCCATGCCCCCCCACCATCTGCAGCAACCCTGCCCCCACATTTGAACCCACTGAGTCTTCACACATTTGGTGCTGACCTGGACTGGAATGTTCTTTTGAGGATGCAAGCTTGCTGGTTACTGCGCCAGGGGGTGGGGGTGGGGGGGGGGGGGTTGAGGGGCACAGTACTCAAGCAAGAAGCCCATCGAGATTCGATGAAAGGAAATTCTACACTTTGATTTTTTTTTGCAAGAATGCTGTAATGCAGTGAAAGAACAGGAAGTGCACCATTTTTGAATCAGAATAATCTTTATTGGACAAGTATGTAGAACACACAAGGAATTTGTCTCTGGTAGAACACGCTGCACTAGTATCATCATTAAAAAAATGCAGATAATAATATTAATCATACATTTCGATACGTTTTTTTTCTGTGGCTGAGCAGCGGCAGCCACACGCGCCAGCGTTCACTCAGCCTGGAATAACTCAAATAGATAGAAAGCTAGCCAGCTAGCTAATAGCTATCGAACAGATATCTACCTCACCAGAGAGCTAATAGACAGCTAGCTAGATAGCCAGCTAGCCCACCAGATAGTGAACAAACAGCAAACAGATAGCAAATAGATAACTACCTAGGTAGCCAGCTAGATATCCAGCCATATAGCTAATAGACAGCAAATAGATAACAAGTAGATAGTGCAAATAGACTCTATCCAATAATATTAAAACCCTTGCCAGATTTCGGACAAGCGCTTTGTCAGCACCTCCGCAAGAAAAACACTTGACTGCTTTATTTGTTTACTTATTTATTTAAATTTCCAACTGTTTTTGTGAACAATATAGACAATGGGTGCTTCCCGGTCTATTGACACCATGATGCTAACTTGAGCTATCTAGCTGCCTATCTGGCTATCTAGCGAGCTGGGTACCTAGGTAGCTATCTATTTGCTATCTATTAGATATCTAACTAGCTAGCTAGATAGCTATTAGTTATCTATTCGCTAGCTAGCGAGCTAACTTTCTATCTATTTGAGTTATTCCGGGTTGAGTGAACGCTGGTGGAGGTGGCTGCCGCTGCTCACCCACAGAAAAACTGATTCTTTGACTCTAAAGGGACCTTGAGAGTTTTGAAAGGCACTTATAAATGAAATGTATTATTATTATTATTTGGGTTACTGTTGATAGTTAATAACGATGGGGGAAGAAGCTGTTAAAATGTCTGCTTGATGTGCAAATTTCCCCATTGTGGGACGATGAAAGGCTTACTGATTCTGATTCTGGATTTGGTGCGCATGGATCGGTAGTGCCTGCCTGAGGGGAGTCGCTGGAAAAGGTGGTGGGCAGGGTGCGGAGGGTCCAGTAGGATTTTCCACACCCTTGTTTCGATTCTTGCAGTCGAAGGTGGGTAGTGCGGTCGGTGCCAATGATTTTTCTCCACCGTCCTAACCTAAACCTTAATTTGAAACCTTGCCCCTTGTCCTGACACCCTAATCTTGTTTTGTTTCACATCCTTAATTTGAAACCTGTTTAAAATGCAAATCATTTTAATGAATTGAACCTGAAGTTCAACAGCTCAACCAGATTTCAAACTCTAATTTGAAACACAAGCCCATGCTCACATTGATTTTTTTTAAGTCAAATACGCTTAGTTTTTTTGCGGCGAATACAAAATATTCAAAAGCCCAATAAAACAATAACAAAAAATGCAACAATGATCCAAGAACAAAACATGAGCGACAACGATTGATATTGTGAGAATCGAGAAAATCTCACTTAAAGCACAACAGCTAGCAAAGTCAATAATCCAAAAGGTGCAGTCCGAGTCCATAAATACAAAGCCGGTCTTGATGAGGAAATATAGCACAGCTGCACCTGCTGGATGGGACGGCCCTTCACTCCAGTTGAAGCTAAAACACAATCAAGACAAAACATGACACAGCAGGCACAGACTTCATTGAGTGAGTACATTTGTGAATAGACTACATTTATTTTGCATTTTGAATTAATTTGTTATTTTGATTTACTGTAATGATCTATAGATCAAAGCTATTTTCATGGGCTGTTTTCAGGTTTATGGTGGATGATAATGAAGGAGGTGTGGTTGGACACTTCCAATTGGAGTAGATTTTTCAAGGATTTCTGCACTTGGTTTATTCAAGTGAAAAAACCTGCAGAATTCATCTTCAGTGTGTTCATTGTGCTACTAACATCTAAATATGCTCCATCTATCCATCTTGCTATCTAGCTTGCTCCAGTAGCTATCTCGCTAGCTATAGTAGCTATCTAACTAGCTACAGTAGCTCTCTAGCTAGCTAGTGTAACCTAGATTGCTACAGTAGCTATCTCGCTAGCTACAGTAGCTAACTCACTAGCTACAGTATCTACCTAGATCGCTACAATAACTGCCTAGCTCTCTACAGTAGCTATATAGCCAGCTACAGTAGCTATCTATCTAGCTACCATTGCTATCTAGCCAGATACAATCGCTATCTCGCTAGCTCCAGTAGCCATCGATCTAAATCTACCGATTTAGCGATCTCGACATTGATTTCAACCTACAAAATGCAATGTCTCATAGTTTACAGTTTGTGTTGAGCTAACTGTACAATAACAATACATAAGGTTCAACAAATGCCTGTACATGTGGAAACCATAAGTCATGATTGTTGTTTTGGTGCCATTGTGATTGGCGAAAGGCAGACGGTTAAATGATGTGAACTGAGTTGAACTCCAAAGAGCTTCTGTGTTTCCATCTCTGGCGGCCGTGTTGACCAAGCAGACTGCGGCAGTTGAAAAGCCGTACGGAATGAGTGCTGGATGTTGTTCCGACGCTGGTGAATTATTCAACACTAAGACCAGGTGTGTGCAGTCACCGCAGAGGGGCCGGTGATCCCCGGATAGTTCATGAATGGTATTCCAGTAATTCCATCCCCATCTTCCTGTTCTGGCTGAGTCGGCTGTTCCCCCCCCCCCCCCCCCCCCCCCCGGTGGCTGATGTGGAACTGGGGATGGGTACCATCTTGCAGCTCTTCAAAAGCTCTTAAAAGTTCGGTAGGGGACACCAGCATGATCCTACGGCTGCCACCGCCCACATGAATCACGCCCACAAAACCCAGAATGCAATCACAGCTTTCTTGGATGTCAGTATGAATTACTATAACCCTCACAGCCTCCATCTCCCGGCACACACACACACACACACACACACACACACACACACACACACACACACACACACACACACACACACACACACACACACACACACACACACACACACACACACACACACACTATGCTGCAAGCCTGAGAACAGCTGAGCAGGAGAAGTGGGGCAAAAACCAAATCTCGCCTTCTCTACTATGACGGATCTCAGGAAAGCCTTTGTGCAATGTGGCCAAATTATGCGATTAATAATTTGTAAAACAAGGAGTAGGGCGACGGGCTGATTGACAGAGAGACAGAGAGAATTTTAAGACAATCTGGGTGATGTGTACTTTTACTCAAGCACTGATGGGTGGCTACAACGAGTTTGAACGTTGAACTATCCATTCATTTTCTTATCTGCGATCCAGACAAGGGTCGCAGGCATGCTGGAGCTTAGCCCAACTGTTTTCGGGCAGTACTGCAGGGGCATCCTGAAGTGGTTGCCAGCCAATCGCAGGGTACACAGAAAGGAACTGCCATGCATGTTTTTGAAATGTGGGAGGAAACCGGAGTACCTGGGAAGACCATGCAAACTCCAGAGTTGCAGGCCGGAGCCAAAATTGATCCTTGCACCTCTGCACTGAGGCCAACCTGCTCACCAGTTGTCCACTTGATCACCCAGGTTGAACATGTTGTCCATCTTTACTATTTCTGTCTCCATTGATAAGTGTTGGGACAGTCTCCAGCATATATATAGTAATGAGGCATTACTTTTCATTTGTGGAAGTAGTGATCTAATACAAATGACAAGTCTGTTATGTTGAAACTCAAGCATATTTCACATCCTGTGCTGCTTTTTTATGTAACTCCATGCCCTAAAACCCTGTCAAGCTTCCCCGGTATGGGTCTGTCCTGGCGCTGCTCGGTCCCTCCGTCAAAGTAAAATGTCAGGATGGAGAATTGGTCCTGACAGCACTCCCTGGGAGAGACTAAGTGGTGTCAACCTGTTGCTGGCAAGTGATGATGAACAACTTTCATTAAAGAGAAAAAAGAAGGAAGGAGCTGGATATCCTCAGTTTTAATGTCACAGGGACCATATCCCTTGAGGTCCAAACGAGGAGAGCAGCCAAATATGTCAATGCCATGCATAGATTAATAATTTATAACATATCACATCAGAAGCGAAGGCAAAGGTCCCATCGCTGCCGGATACTTCAATTGTGGTCACAAGCTGTCAACAATATGGATGCTTCAGTGGTTTAGGTTTAGGGTTGGGTTATAGTTAGGGTTGGAGCTGAATATCTGGTACAGAGTATCAACCTGTGGACTGACTGAGTGGCGAACTGACTGTATGTTTGTCTGAGTGAAGTAATGTTGAAGTATGCAACCAGTAACCTAACAAATTAGTAAACTACAACTTGATTCCATTACATGAAAGTTCAATCCAGACCATTAACCCAACATAAAAGGTGTTCTGTCTGTTCTGCCACTATCATCAACTGCACATTTATCAGTGATCCAAGGTTGCCTTGGCGACGGCACAGATGCTTTTTCTTTTTATTACAAGTCCGTTTCATGTCAGCGCAACTGTGATGCTACCTTTGTAAGGTCAAATCACAACATAGTGCTCCTTCAAAGCTGCACCTGGCACCTTTGACAGTTCCAAATGGCAGAATCGGAAGCCATTTTGACATTTCAATATTTTCAAACTAAGATGGCGAACAAAGGACACAGTGTATTTGTGTGCATCCTGACAGGAGCAAAATATTTAGATATGTAAAAAAAAACACAACAGCATTTGCATTGATTATGGCAAGCGAAGACACGACATGCTGGCTCCATTAGCGAGACGTAAATTCAGAATCAGAATCAGAATCATCTTTATTGCCAAGTATGTAGAACACACAAGGAATTTGTTTCCGGTAGAACACGCTGCACTAGTATCGTCGTCAAAAAAACTGCTAAGTGGCACTATACAGTTCCATTTTGGCTACTGTTGAAAGAGTTCAAAGAGTTAATGGCTAATTACAGCATTAGGGACAAGTAAAGGAGCTCGGACAACCGCATGAACAGGCAAACACAGCAAGTCATTAGATTAGCAGCCTAATAAACGGCATCGACTAATGTTTTTCCTCTTGCCGTAATGCTATCGCTTGGGACTTTAAAACTTTTAAACCATTCTGCAACTGGGTGACTTGTTTTCCAGTGGCCTGCTGCTTTAAGTTGAGTCCAGGATGACAAAACACGTTTTCCCTTTTCAGCGTCAGACCCTCGTATTGACACTCACTTTGGCAGTAGGCAACAGTGTTCAATTACATTGATTTTTCGCCCAAACACCCCCACCCACTTCAACTCCATGCCTCGCCCTCCTTTTTTCTGCTGTTGGCTTGTTTTAGAAGCTGTTTGACTGCAGAATTAAAACAAGCGGAACCCCTGAAATCATCTTATCAGATCAACCAGGAGTGAGGAATGGAACTGAGGAAAAACGTAGTGTTAACTTAAGGATGCTTGGTTTTAATAGGTAGGCTTGATTGTTTGTGAATGAACGAATTTCCGGTGATTAATGATGCCGATTAGCTTTTACCCGCTGCGCGATAAGAACGGAATGTATTGCTTTGGTGATAGACGGTTTCTCTAATAGTCTTCGATATTGGTCCCTTGGATGTTGTCAGTTAGCTCAATCCCAAAGCAGTGAAAGGAGCACGTAATGTAACACGGAAGGCACAGTGGTGATAGTGCAAATTTCGTAATTCTTTGTTCAAATGGTAAAACGAGAATAAAAATCAGAGGAACTTGAAACGTCCACCAAGGCCGCACTCGCCTGATTTGTATCCGTAGCACGTTGAATACCTTACGAGAGAACAACACACCTCCTGTATCTCAATTCTGTCTCGCCGTTTGTTTCTTTGTGAGAGTCATGCGAAACTGGTAATTATCCCAGCTGACTATAGGTAAGAGGCGGGGCACACGCTAGACTGGTCTCCACTCAATTGTAGAGCAATTAATGTCAGGAGCATGATTTGGGATCGAGGAGAAAACTGGAGCAAATTCTGCACAGTGATTTGCCAATTATGATTCCAACGCGCAGCTAAACTTGACTGACTTGCCAACTGTTGAACTTATTTGCAAAGCAAGTGTTTTAAATATCTGATCTCAAGAAGTCCTATCAATGGCTCTCGAGAGGACTGGCCTAAAGGACAGCACGGAAGCACTCATCCTGGCTGCTCAAGAGCAGGCCTTGAACACCAGAGCCATAGAGGCACAGATATACCACACCAGGCACGACCCTAGGTTATGCAAAGTGGCACCAACACATAACTGCTCGGTGTAAGATGCTGGCAGGGTAAGCCTACATGGTGCATCATAACCTGTCTGTCTTAGTCTACCAAAACATCTGTGTGGAGTATGGACTGGAAACCCAAAGGTCCTAAAGGGAAACACCTGCAAAGATCCTGTAGGATTTCCACATACTGACTGATAACATGGTAATGGCTAACCAACCACATATTGTGATCATAGATAAAGGTCAAAGGAAAGCCGTTGTAATGGGTGCAGCGGTCCTAAGTGATGGAAAGAAGGAACATGAGAAACTCAGAGAGCTCAGAGAGGAGCAGGAGAGAGCCTGGAAGTTAAACTTGACAGTCGTGCCTGTGGTGATGGGGGCATTTGGGGCAGTGAACCCCCAAACTAGATGAGTGATTGCTGCCAATCCCCAGGAACCAATATCGGACTTCCCAGTCCAGAAAAGCACAGTGCGGAGGTTTAAGCGGTCTGGAAAATGGATGATTAGAATTTGAGACCCTAACTCTGTCTTAAAAACCAAGTTGAGCCATTTTTGAATCCCTAATTTGAGATTATCAAACCTTGATTGAATAAACAAAACCCAATTGAAACCTTAACTTAATCCTGATGTGAAACTCTACAAACCTACGCAATCAAACATCCTGTAAGGAAACCTCCCTTTTCCAGTCTTGTTTTTCTTACACGATAAAGGGAGACGTTTTGAGGCCGTCCCTCCAGCGGTGTAACGAGCAAGCAGTTGCAGGTGCTCAGGGAAGTTTGAAAAGTTCAGCTCTTAATTCTACGGAAACGCTGATAGACGAGAGATGTGACCTCTTTTTGGAATTCAGTAAAAAGCGACTGCAGTTGCAGATCACTTGCATCTGCCTGACGGGAAATGAGGAATTACAATATTGCAACCCCAGAGCCAAAATGGCAACGGCGGGCTGGGTTGTGCGCTTTGTTGTATGATGAAGCGGCTGAATGGAAGTGTTTTTCTGAGATATCTGTGCATATGTGCACTTTATCTACTATATTTAAATGTCACTCCGTCTTGGAAAGCGGCCGCCTTTGTAGCCGTAGCATTACAAGAGGTACTTGAATATTTTTTTGTTATGACCTGACTCTCCTGGTGATATAAGAGACTCGAAATAAGAAGGCAAGGATGAACATATTCAGCATTTCAACATACTTTGACATGTTCCTCATTCCTTCTATGTGCTATTGAATGCCAAATTTGAAACCCTAACATTTGTTTGATCAAAGAGGACTTTAAAGTATTACCCGAGTTAGAAATCCTGCGATTTCTTTAAAGTAGAAGTCAAGTCCAACACGTTCCAGACAATAATACGTTCGATTCCACCCACACTAGTCTAAATACGGCATCCTGATTAATATTGGATTTGTGGAATATGAACTTCGTCTCTGGGGGCCCAGGTGAAAAACCCTAACCCATGTTTAATGCCTTATATCTATCTCTACGGATACCTGACTAACACAGTTTATATTCATAGTTTAAAATGCAAACATAATTGAAATTGTAATTTGAATCCTAATCGTATTTTGAAACCGGCGTTTTCGAACTTGTACTATGATTGTAAACCCCAATTTCAAGCCCTACTTGTTGTTAATACCCATACACTCCCATGAAACCCTAATTTCAAACCCTAACACTATCTTTTGAGTATAATTTGAAACTGTAATCCTTGTTTAAAAACCAATCTGAGGCTTGAAACCCAAATTCAAACCGTAAAATTGTCTTCAAACCTCCATTCCCATCTCCATTTTAATCCGTAAACCGTGCTTGAAACCCCATTTTCAAAGCCTAACTTGATCCTGGAACCTTAATGTCACACAATCCCATGACCAGTCTCCAATTTCAAATCTCAATCTGACCTCCAAACCGAATTTTTTTTAACATAGATGAAAACAGAACCCTTACTGGAAACCCAATTCGAAATCCTAGCCTTTTTTAAACACTAAATTCAAAATCAAAACATATTTTATGTAGAAAACGGTAGTATCATTTTTTTTTAATAATACGACAATAAACAGCTTAGTGAAGTTATACACTTAAATTGTTCAATACGTTGCTTTTTTTTCCTTTTTTGTTTTTATATGTACCCTACCTCTATCACACTATTTATATTCTCAAGAAGTTAAAACAAACAAACAACAAAGGCGAGGACCAAACACGTTTTTGACTTTCTTCCGACACCCTGTCCCCACCCATGTCAACAGTCTCAAATTTCTTCCAAATCTGTTTATATCTTCAGGCAACCAACAAACAGCTGAAAAATCTTGAGCGGTTGTGTACAATCTGGACGCTCCTTCTTTTGCCCAGGTGGCCTACTTTAACATCCGTGGTGGCCTGGAGGCACGCTGTCGGAAACCACTTCTCTCTCCAGGGGTATGGAGGGGAGTATGAGGGGCGGGGCATCATTGACGAGACAAGGATGCTTTAATCTTGACAGGCAGGCAGGCAGGTGGAGCTCAACAGATAGAGAAAATCAATGAGAGCGTCTGAGAGGTAGCGGCAGTGGCCTCTCGTATCGACCGGAGACATCCCCCGACAACATCCTTGCTTGCCGCTTTCAGATCACTGCACGTCGACGTCATTATAGACATGTACATAATCAATGGTTAATACCGATTACTCGTTCCCAGGAAACCATTGCAACCCTCACCCTGGCATGACACTCTAACAGCAGGCTACACAATTTTATTTTAAATTTGGAAATTCAAATCAAAACATTGGTTTGAATCATAAGCAAAGGCTTTAAATGTTAATTTTTTTTCACCAAAAATGTGCTTGAAACCTGGCTTGAAACTAAAATTTGAAACCCTAACCTGAATCTCAATCCTTAACCTTTATTTGAAACACCAGCATGACTTAAAAGTTGCCTTGAAGCAAACTCAGTTTTAAAATTTTTATCTGAAACCCTGACATTGACTTCAAGCCATACCTCCGTGTTGTAATCTAAATTTTAAACAGGTAACCCTCAACGTAAACCCAATTTGGAAAGCCTTATCTTCGTTTGAAATGTTAACCTGGCCCTGAAACCTATTTTTAAACACTGACTTTTTTGGGGGGGAAAACATAACCCAGGCTTGAAATATTCTGCAAGTGCGAGGTTACCCTCACTCAGGCTTGCTGTTTTTTTTTTTTTACCAGCAACCTCAAGGTCAGAATTGGATCGTTAACCTGTAAATTTCATCACCTGGCCTTTGGCCAGCCCCAACCCTGCCCACAGTCAACCCATTGCCTTCAATTCCTCCACAAGGTGCACATGCGATTTTAATAGGCTAACCTTTGATAGCTCATGGGCCTTCATTCCCAAAAGCAGACACTGCAGAAAGAGTTTTCAGAGAAAGCCTTTTCTTAAATAATGATCGGAAGATCCAAGGAGTCCAAGATTGCGCCCGAGTAGGCAGCCGTCAGCAAGTGCTCTCATGAGCCTTGCTTTTTTGTTGTTTTTGTCTTGTATGTATTCTTTTGTCACTTTGTATTCTTGTGCGTCGTGTGGAATGGATACGGATTGTTTTTCAGCATTTTTGACCACGACATTCATCAAGGAGGAGACTCTGCTGATCGGTTGCGCCTTTTCGGCAGCATGAATATGCCAGTACTGTTTTTGAATGGGAGGACTGTCGCTGCCATTTGACTGTCATCGCTGGACAGCTCTGGGGCCATTGTGCTTTTTTTGCGCCTGTAATGGGCAGCATCTTCACTGCCCCGCTTTGTTCAGCGGAAAGGTCAGTGCTGTTGGACAGTCTGCGGCTGGATTGATGCATGGCTTGAGGAGCCCGCGATAAGAAGAAAAGGAGTGTCAGCGCAGAGCGCCGATGCGTATGTGGAACTGTCGCGGCTTGGAATTGAAACGGATTTATGTGGGACAGGAGATGTGAGACAATGTCTTTTCGTCAATGGATGCTACAGCTGTCTGTTTGCTTTCAACATTTAGCTGTAGTCCACGTGCACATTCCACCATGATGTCCATGATCCACTGGTGGAAAGACGCTTTGATCCTCTCCTCTTTAATTTAAAACTGCTTCATGTAACAAAGTACAGAAAGTGCTTAAGAATGAATGACTCTCTGTGTCTGTGTTGTCATATTGTCTTTGTATTGTCATATTATTTATTTAGTTTTTTTTTGTTCTTTTGACTTCAAGTTGGCGCCGCACGAGTGGCTGCCTTTCCAGCAGCCCATGTATTTTGTTTTTCTACTTTCATTTCTTTCATCACTTTGCTGCTGTGAAATGTAAATTTCTCCACTGCGAGACTAATAAAGGCAAATCCAATCCAAGATGCTAAGGACTGAATCTGATGAGCGGAAACCCAAGCAATTATATATTATTCTAAATTAAAACATATTCTTTTCTGACAGACAGTGAACACACTGACGAAGGCGGAAGTATACGAAGGCGGAAGTATACGCGGAAACATGTCAGGTTGACCACCTAAAATACACTGTCTGTAAGAAAATAATCTGTTTTAAATTAGATATCAAGTAGACAGGATGAACTTAATACAACTATATATCGTACACTTCCATTGCTTCCTGATGGATCGGTTGCAAGGCTTCTACCAAGGCTTCTACCTAGGCTCCTTCTCACATTTCACTCTATTTATCCCCGCCTGTCTGCAATCGTAGACCTCCATTAAGCCTGTGTTGAAAAGCATCCCCGTTCCAGGAAACAAAACAAAATTGACACTGCACGCCATGTTTCTTCGACTCACTGGATAAGGTCACAAATGTAAATCTGAAATCTTGAGACCAGGATGCTTTTTTTTAAATAGTCTGCGCGCTCTGAAGGGTGAGTCAGTCCAAAATGTTCTGTACAAGAATATGGTCAATGCAACCCCACACGGGCTAGTGGGAGCTAGCAGTCAAGGTTGGGGTAAAGAAAAAATATTGCTACCTGAAAACTATGACCAGCGGCTATCGATTCTTATGCACATCTATCGAGTCTTTTCAGATTCAACCTGTCAAAGTATAAAAATATTCTTTACACTTTCAATGTTGTGAAGATCTTCCTCACCAAAGTCCAAATTTATTGTAAATAAAATCCAAAATAATGTTGTCATCAATATTTCTCCACGTGTGTTAGCGTTCATACAGACTTCCTGAACCTATCACACAGAGGCCAAACCAGGATCACACCTGTCCAAAACTAAAGCCCAATTACACGATTTGGGTATGGTACTAGAATCTAAATATGTTTAAAGACTTTCCAGACCAAACTTCTACTTTTAGCAGGAATTAGTATCCCCAACACACAACCTCGACTTCAACCACATCCACCCACCTACCCAAGACAATCAATCCATCCATCCATCCATCCATCCATCCATCCATCCATCCATCCATTTTCCAGACCACTTAATCCTCATTATGGTCATGGGGGTTGCTAGAGTCTATCCAAGCCGTCTTCGGGCACTAGCCTGAATGGTTGCCAGCCAATTGCAGGGGACACAAAGACAAACAACCATTCACTCTCACACTCAAACCTAGGGACAATTTGGAGTCTTCAATCAGCCTACCATGTATGTTTTTGGAAATTAAAGGAAACCAGAGGACCAGGAGAAACTGGGGGAGAACATACAAACTCCACACAGAGAGGCCGGACCAGGTCTTGAACTCATGACCTCTGCACTGGGAAGTCGGCGTGCTATCCACTCGTCTACTGGGCCGCCCATCCAAGAAAATATGAAACCTTCGTGGTAGTGTGGTAGTTGAGTGCTTGGTGCAGTTGATCTGTTGTGATAGAGAAAGACGCTTGATTTTTATGATGAAAGTGTGTGTTTTCTGTAAACGTGTGTGAGGGGGGTGTCTTTCAAATTTGCCAACATGGTTGCTGTGGAGGCTGTGGCGAGTTGTTGTTGCTCTGCACCGGAAAGGGCTGAATGCATACATACAGGCGGGCTTGGCAGAGGCGGCGTGGCTTGAATAAAATTGTTGGCCGCCCCCACAATCCAAAGGCCCCAAGTTGAGTGTTTGTTGTCTTTTGACATCACGCAGAATGAGAAGACGGCGTGTGGAACAGCTGGCAGTGGAGTCAAAATGACTTTGCGGAGTACCGGTCGCTGGCGAGCTTTGTCTAAATTATGTAAATACGGCAGAAACAAAAGTGCAGCCAGGGATTTGAAAATTGGACATGTTGTTTGTCTTCTTTGCGTGACACCGTAATTTCAAACCCATACTTTTGTCAACTTTATTCCTGGGTTGAAATTCCTGAAAAACCAACGCTTTGAAAATATGACGTAGAGCGCCATTCCCGAATTAGTTTGGGGTTTTCTTTTTTTTCTTGCTTGGGTGCTGATAAAGCACTGGCCATGGCCTCTGGCAATGTTTTTTCCACTCCACAAGGGGGCACCATTTCCTTTCTTCCATGTTAACGCTTCATTCCAGCTTCAGCGATTGTTAAAGCGCTATATAAACTAATCTGTATGTATTGCATTGTATTTTGGACAGACACCCTCATTTCAAGCTCATATAACTCTAGATCTATGTAATTTAGGAATTAACCCTTTTTTTTATTACGGAAAAAGAGAGTCTAAGATTTCTTACGCCTTATTGAATGTTTATGTAGTCCTAAAACTAAATATTCTCTGGGTACTGGAATTCAAGTGACAATGAGTTTATATACCAGTATGGTTTTTCTCATTTGTTGTCATTGGAATTTTGTTTTCAGATAAAAAAAGTATGAATAAGAATGGGGTCTTTGCTCACTTGGATGCAAAGGGAGCAAAAATGCTAAAATTTCGCCTGATTTTTGATGTCTGTAGTGTGCTGTCGACATTCACCTCTCCTTCCAGAAGTCTTCTTCTTCATCCACTTTTCTGCACAGCCGGCCGACGACAGTCAAAGGGCACCTGGAGTGAATCACCTGTGAAAAATGACTTGTCCTTACTCAGCGGGGGAGATAGCTGGGTCTATCCACGGGACCTTGTCACTTCCCATGTGCTCTCAATGAATCTAAGCCGCTTGCTGTTCCAAGCCTTTAACCTGTTCGGCGCGGTAAAACAAGGGAATGAGCATTGACTGCGTGCAGGGAGATTGTTTCCTTCGCAGCCCATTACGTCTTCAGCCACGAGCGCTGACGAGTGCTTCCAACATGGCTTCTGGTTGAATGATTCAGTGTCTGTGTTCAATGACGCAAGCAAATGTCCGCTTGAAATTGTGCAAAAATTGGGCTATGATCATGAATCACACCCCATGCTATCAATGGTACGTTTTTATTTCATTTAAATGTTATTTTCCTGGGATTGGCTGAAAACCAATTCAGGGTGTCCCCTGCCTCGTGCCCGAAGACAGCTGGGATAGGCTCCAGCACCCCCCGCGACCCTGATGAGGAATAAGCGGTATGGAAAATGGATGGATGGATGTTATTTTCGTTTCTGTGTGTGTGTGTGTGTGTGTGTGTGTGTGTGTGTGTGTGTGTGTGTGTGTGTGTGTGTGTGTGTGTGTGTGTGTGTGTGTGTGTGTGTGTGTGTGTGTGTGTGTGTGTGTGTGTGTGAGAGAGTTTGAATGGCTACTCTTGTGAGGACCACTATGTTTTTATACCAAAGCAGTGAGGACTTTTTTTCGCAGGTCGTCACAAGTTTTCATTCTAAAGTCTTCTCGAGGGTCTATATATGCAGGTCAAACAGGAATTTGTGTGTGTGAATATGAGTTTCTATGGTATTTTTTGTGAGGACCACTATGATTTTATACCATATGTAGTGAGGACATTTTGACAAGTGAGGACGTTTCATTCCAAAGGCTTCTAGAGGGTCTATATATGCATGTCAAACATGAATTTGTGTGTGTGCTCTCATTTATGTATGTTTGTGGGGTCATAAACCTGTCTAAACAGTCAGGTCCTGGGGACCATTTGACATATTGGGACAAAAAAACAGGTCCCCAAAGAGAAAACATAAATACGTTACAGGAGCTGCTTCGATGGTGCCTGTGAAGTTTTTAAATACATTTAAATATATTGAAATTCATTCCTACGCACGTAAAATCGTTTTTTTCTGAAGTCCCCAAAAAAACGGTCCAAACATGACTTCTTAGTCTTATATTTGAAGGTGTGTATAAGATGACAAAGTCACCTTGTGTTGCCTGTTTTTTTAGAGCTGTAAGTCATTTGGAATGGGTGGTCCCCGTAAATGATCATCCAAAAAAAGTGGTCCCCAGAAAACATGAAAACGTATAGAGGAACATTTTTTAAAGCTCTATGGACAAAACACAAGCCTGGAGTCAGCATATCCATTCAGAAAAGTTGCCCAGAGGGTTTTCACAGGCATCAATTTAATAATGTTTTGCTGTGTTCATGATTTCTCAGAAGCAAGTATCTTCTTGTTTAATGCCGCAAGTCTATTAAATCGGACAATTCCCTCTCAATATTAAAGTCTCTTTTCATTGCTAATACCTCCATTACCATTACTGACTGTTTGCTTTTTTTTCCCCGTGAGGACCCCTCCCGAACCCCCACATCATGTACATGCTTCTGAGACCTGCGCGTGACTTCCATTATAAATATAGTAATTGATTTTTCCAGTCATAGTACCCGGACATACAAAGGTAATGGTGCATTTGGCACGATGAGAGATTACAGTGATGCGGAGCCATTTTCACACAGCTTTAATGGTTTCCTGTGTTGTAGATCATTGCAACATAGAGCAGCAATGACAATGCCAACGTTCACGTTACCAAGACAATAATTAAAAAAAGAGAGCCATTGCGATGGAGATCAAAAGCTTTCATGAGAAATTGGGAAACTGTTGCATAAGATCTGGAGATTTAAGATTTTAAAAGATTACCAATTGAACTCATTCACTGCCAAACAATGTGCAAAAAATGTGTCCACTTCTGAAAAATTGACAGCAACCTACGTACTTATAAAGATATTTAAGTTAACCAATGAACCCCAATCCACTCAACATCAAAATTAATTATTGCTATTATAATTACTATTATTTATTATTTTTATTTGTATTATTATTATTTTTCTCTTATTTCTTCATTATTTATTCGTTTACCTTTCTTTCTTATATTGAACAGGACATTGCATCAGCAGAATTGCAAGAAAAAACCGTTTTATTGAGATTGTTATGGAATCTATGTTTTGATGTCTGGATCAGATGATCAATGTGACCATGGTTTCCCTTTTGTAACTACGTATTCTAAAAAAATACAAAAAAAAGTGTCCACTTGAGTGCCAGGGTTTTTGTCATTGTCACTTGAATTCCGGGACCCACAGAATATTGAGTTTTATGGCTACATAAACATCCAATGCAGCATAAGAAACATTGGACTCTCTTCTTTCATCTGGAAAAAAAGTTATTTGCTAAATTATATGGGTCTGGATTTATATGAGCTTGAAATGAGGGCAGCTGACCAAAATACTATGCAATACATCCATCTTGGTTTATATAGCGCTTCAACAACAGATAAAGCTGAAACAAAGCACTAACATGTAAAAAAAGGGAAATGCTACCCCCTTGTGGAAGCAAAAAAAAACACATTGCCAGAGGTGGTCAGCGCTTTATCAGCACCCAAGCATGAAAAACAAAACCCAAACAAATTCGGGAATGGCGCTCGACATCATATTTTCAATTCCCAGTGAATGAGTAAATACAATTTGCAATTAACGGTTGGATTGTTTATACCATACATTTATAGCAAATAAGAAGAAATGAGTTTTTTCGATCCATTTCTGTAGTCCTCGTCTTCCTTTGTCTTTTTTTCCCCCTGATTCACAACAGGTGCACAGCCCGCCATCTTTTGTAAATAACAGCCATTCACTCTTCATGATTTGCCAGTCTTTGGACTCACCTTGAAGGACAACCGACGCCTCCGGACAAGTTGTGACCATAATTTGTAAAATAACTTCAAATGATTTCTAATGAGCGTATTTTACAAATATTCCACAGCATATAGCTATATTTTACGTTTTAAGACTCGCGCTGAATATTCAGGAAGTCTTGTTTTCGAGTTGATGACGATGCCTGACATGACGTTACGTCATGTCTAGAAGGCCCCTGACCGAGAAAGCGACACACTATGCATTTTGGTTTCTTTGTTTGGTCTGAAAACTTTGTGTTGATCCGTGTTGATGGTGAAATTAGAAGGAAAACACAAATAACACAATGGTGAATTGTTGTGTGTTGCACCGAGACTACTATTTGATACTAGTTGACGCAAATTCCCAGCAGACAAATCAGCCGATTTCCAACGGAGCTTGGGCGCCATCTTGTGCATTTTCTGGGACACTACATATGGGAGGACTTCTTTAATCGATTGCAAACATTTATGCTTTCCTCTTCAGAACTATTTGAATCATATTCATAACTGGATGAGTAACAAAAAAGCATCTTCTCCGAATTTGAAGCCATTGTTTTGATTCTCGAGCAAGGCAAGCCGTCCTGGCGTGACGTCACAAACAAGGGGGCGCGACCTTCTGAAACTGCACCTTTCTGAGGTCATTTTGAAGTAGTTTTGGGACACTTTAAGTCATTTTTATTGGTGTTCTTCATTTGACTAAAAATATCAGCCTGCGTGTTTTATGTATTTTATATGCTATAAAACGTTTTTCTGATGTCAGTTAGGAAACAAACAAATGGTGTCGGTTGTCCTTTAAAATGTCAGTGTTGAGGTGTGACATACCGAGACTGTTTCTGCTGGAAAATGCGCATACCTCTTTGATGAAGCTGGCAGGTGAAAAGCGGACACGTGGGATATGACCATCAACCTTGAAAGACAGCGTGACAGCTCCGTGCTGAATTCAAAAAGCATCATTGCCTTTTAATACCGTCGATACAAGGTTACATTTGAAAAAAAGAAGAGAAAAGGGATTGAAAAGCCAACACAAATCCCTTTGCCTTGTTTTCTCTTCCTGACACGACCTCACTGCTGCCTTTCTTTCTTTTCATCTTGCAGGAGTTTATTGTGAAGATTGTAGGCCCGCAGGCTCTGACACATAACAAATCCCCACCCAAAGGGGGGGACAGTGAAGATTAAAACTAGCGATTCTTTCGAGTCGACGAGGGAGTCCAAGGAGATCATCTTCCACATTTTTGTACTTCCCGATGCCCTGAGTGTAGGATCTTCATCGGCGTAGCCTCTTTGGAACGATGGAGTGAGGGAGTGGACGTGAGGAGATCAGAATTAGAGCTCTGTGAAAGAGCCAAGCTCATATTGGACATTAAGTGACCGTCTGAGTGAGCGAAAACATGAGAGGAAGCCTTTGCTGTGCCAGCTGCTTGGAGAGCAATTAACCCTCCGGCCAGCGCGAGCGACTACCTGGCTTAGTATTTTTCCTGTTTGCGGCGGTTTGCTTCTAAGAGCTGACGGCCATGTTCCTCCCACCGCCTTGCAGACTGGACTGCCAGAGACCCGGCGTGGTTCTCCTCCTTCTTCTCCTCGACAGCTCCCTCAAGGCGGCGCAAACCGCCAAACCCAAAGGCCCAGGTCACACCCATCTGAATTCCATCCGAATCGACGGGGATATCTCCCTCGGCGGGCTTTTCCCGGTCCATGCCAGAGGCCACGAAGGGAAGCCATGCGGTGAACTCAAAAAGGAGAAAGGGATTCATAGACTGGAGGCCATGTTGTTTGCCTTGGACCGCATCAACAACGATAATAACCTGCTGCCCAACATCACGCTTGGCGCCCGGATCCTGGACACTTGCTCCCGTGACACGCACGCCTTAGAGCAGTCGCTCACCTTTGTGCAGGCGCTTATCGAGAAGGACGGGACGGACGTCAAGTGTCTGGGTGGCGGTGCTCCCATCATCACCAAACCAGAGAGGGTGGTTGGCGTCATTGGAGCATCATCCAGTTCCGTTTCCATCATGGTGGCAAACATACTGAGGCTGTTCAAGGTAAGGGCGTAATGACAGAATATGCACTTGTTTTTTTTTTTTGCATGAGTTGCTTCGTTGATCGGGCCAGAAACACTCATAAGGCTGTGAATCAATTTTCAGGAATTTTGTTTGGTTTAAGCTACAGATACATTGACACGTCTGTGTAAGCTTTCAGTTGTATAGGAGTGGTCCATCTACGGATACATTGATTTACTTTTGATCGAGAACTGGATCTTACAATAATCGATGAAAGATTTCCTTAGGCATCTGTACTTCTTTGAAGGTTTCGGAAGTTTCGCTCCTCATCCGAAAAGCTTCTTCAGGAAACTAAAGCTGTGCTAGTAGCTCTTGCCCTATATGCAGTATATCCCTAATGTCCAGAGGTGGCGGTGCCAGACCTCTGCTTTTGTAGGTCCCTGCTCTAAGGTTGGGGGGAGCAGTGGACTAGTACCTGAAGCTAATCTAATAACTTCTTTGGTTCTGCCTGATTATGTTCTATGACTAGCCCTGATTGTCTCATTGCCCCACATAATTGTAAATTTATTCACTGCAAGACTAATAAAGGTAAATCCAATCCAATATATGGCCAGAGCTACCAGCACAACGTTGGTTCGCTGACGCAGCTTTTCGGGTGAGGAACGAAACATCCGAAACTTTCAAAGAAGTACAGATGACGGCTGAAAAAACCTTTTCATCAATGGATGCCTCCTGCACGATTGAAAGTTTACATAGACGGACAGACAATAATGAATCACAAAAAAGTATAGGGTTTCATCTTTCGTGAAAAAAAAATTCCAGATCAGCCCAAACCCTAAACCATAGCCCTAACCATAACCCTAAACCCTAACCTTGCGACCAGTTGCTTGATCGGTCCCTCACTTGTCGGAAAATAGGCCTGAATATTGTTCATAGGTTTCCAAAGCAAAGTTATACTTTGACTGAATAAGAATAAGGAGACCTTTATTTGTCGCACAATGGATACATTCCTGACTTACCGCAGCAAAGTTATGAAAGAAAGAAGACAGACATTCTCGGGCGCCATCTTGAAGTCATAATAACAAGTAATACATAATAAAAAAAGGAAGTACCGTATTTTCCGGTCTATAAGGCACACCCAAAAGCATTGATTTTCTTCAAAAGATGACCCTTGCGCCTTTGACGCAAGTGTGCCTTAAATCATATTGAGCCACAACAGGTCTCACAACTACTCTCACCTGCCACTGACTCCATTTCACCCTGTAGAAGTCAAAGTCAGCTTATTGTCAAATATGCGAATATGCATGACATACAGCACAGATTAAATGACTGTCCTCTCGGACCCACCGTGCAAGGCACTTATAATGTGGCTAAAAAAGACAGACAATTGACAACAGACAATACATGTAGATTGTGAATGTAAAGTGAGGTAGTGTCGTGTGTAAAGTAACGTAGTGTAGTAATGCAAAAACAAAAACGATTGAGGTGAGGTCGGAGCAGAAAAAAATAAAAAATACAGTTCATGATGATAGTACAGCACGTAGCGTGTACTCAGAGTTCTGTGAGTGTGGCAATGGGATGGGTCAGGGGGGACAGGGTTGGGAGGGAGTTGAGACTCCTGACTGCCTGGTGGGAGAAACCGTCCTTGAGTCTGAAGACGTCTTGCGCCTTATACACCGAAAAATAGAAATTTCCATGAATTGAGAGTTCTGGTTCTATTCTAACTTGACATTTCTTTATCGTAGTCTGATTTTTATTTATTTATTTGGTCCTCCCAATGTCAATTCTTGGCAAACCGTCCTCAGTGTTTGCTCTTGTGTATTCCTGGCTACGAGCAGCTGTCCTTTGATTGATTCTTTTATCTATGTTTACTCTCGCTACAAAGAAAAACAGAGGAAGAAAAAACAAGTGAAAGACCAAACGGGACATGTGATACCTGCTTCAACCCAGTGGACACATTCATGACTTTAGATGGTGCAGGCGAAACAGACCGGGAGGGGTTGGAGGGCGGGGGGGTTCCCATGATAAATCATATCACTCTTACTTTGCCCACAAGGAGTTGGTTGCTAAGCAGTGAGAAGGTATTGCCTGTCACAGTAGCGAGGCACTTAATATGTTACCGGTGGCTTTCATTGCCACCCGCTGTGGCCTCTCTTCCAAGTTGACTGTTTAGATGTGCTCGTGCAATTGAAAAACACAACACCTTCCAATGAAAACAATTCAAAGAGTCCTTTCTGAGTGCAAGGTACTTTTTAGTTCTCTGAAGTGAGATCTGACGTGCATGAAGTAGGTAGGTAAGTAGATCCTGCATAGAAAGTAAAGCATGCTCTTGTATGCTTTTGTCACTAGCAGCAAGTGATGCTCTGATTAGCTCGTGACTAGACAATCATAGTTTGGGAAAACTGACGTTTCCAGTGCCTTCGAGCAGGCCTTGGGTGTCCAACTCGAAATCTGATTGGTTAAAGGAACAGTTTCATCGACACTAATTTTATGCTCCTAGGCCTGCAGAACTGATTGCAAAGGAGTCAAGGTAGATTTCTGACCCTGGTAACAAATGATGGCTGACATGTGATTGGTTAAATGCTTCAATACGAAACCACACATCTAGAAGCAGCGCAACGGGAAAAGTAATGAAGGGATGCTAAAAGACAATTTTGAATTATTTAATAAGAATTCATGGACAAAATATAATTCACATTTATCTGTGATTCAGATATGTTGGGGCCAGCAAAGAAGTCATTTCAATCATTAAATTGACAAATTTCATTGATAAATTTCAAATGCTCATTTATATTCAAATACACATTCAAAGCAACTATTTTATGTTCAGTGAAGTTTTTTTGGGGGGTGATTGTTCAAAGTTGTGGAAATTGGTATATATTTTTTAAATTGACAGTGAAAAAAATAACATTTCAACTCTTTTGTTTTATTCTGAAGTACATTTCAGTTTGTCCTTGAGTAGCTTCAGAACATATTCAATCCAAATAACGTTCATTTCGCTGTGGACTGATGTCTTGTGCAAAAAGAGTCACGTATTTCCCAAAAGTCAACTTAAACGTTGGTTGAACCAATCATCAGTCTTTAACCCCCCCCCCCCTTAAACTCTCGCTGAGGGAAATCATAGCGAGTATGCTGATTGCTCAATAAAATTGGCTGAATGATCATGAGGAAGGCTCAATCTACCATCCTTTTTAATGACCGCAACACATTAAGCATGTACCAGACCTGTGGCAAATTTCATGTCATAATTTGTAAATTTAGAAACTTTAGGGAGAACCAAGATATTTTTTTTTTTGATTTCCAAAGAAACACAGGACTCTTCCTGTGTAAAGGCTCTCTTTTAATGGCCGATGCTCCTGAGCAGCTGGCCCATTTTGGTTGAAGTAGCATCTGAAAGGGTATACAGACGCTCCCCAATTTGCGAATATTGGAGTTACGACGTTACGGTACATATGAACATTTTTGCGGTACAGTACAGTACAGTGATACCTCAGCTTAGGAACGCTTTAGCTCATGAACGTTTCGCCTTACGAACATTACATTCGCGAGAATATGATCTTGGCATACGAAGTAGTTTTCGACGGACCAAACCACACGGAGCGCCACGGTAGCTAGCAGACTCGTTTTCGGCGGACAAACACCAAACCACACGGTCGAACAGCGCCACGGTGGCTGGCGGACTAGTTTTCCACACTCCCTTTGAGTGCAGACATGGTTGGCTATCGAGTGGAGTACATTTGCTATTATGGGACCAAAAAATACCCCACCACAGGCTAGTGTTAAGCCGAAGAGGACACAAAAAAAAATTACGGTTGAGTAGAAGAAGATCATCGAAAAACCCAAACGATATGTGCGTTTGTGTGACTTCGCGTCCTAGTACAAGTACGCTAAGTCGACCATTGCTACGTGTGGCTACGGGTGTTTCTGTGTTGTCTAAGCAACGGTCTCAGGCAATAGAAGAGGTTGAAAAACGTCTGTTTATTTGGATTAACGAAAAGCAGCTAGCAGGGGACAGTGTGAGAGAGGGGATTATCGCAGAGAAAGCAGGGCAACTTCACTCGGATATCATCAAGAGGCAACTACATCAACGACCATCACTTAGGTAAAAGTGAATTACCCCAACAAAAACGACTTTATCATACAATACAGTTTATTTCTTTTATTACAGTCCAATAGCACGTTTATTATACATAAAATAAGGTATATTTTATGTAGTTTAAAGGTTTATTTAGTAGAAAATTATGTTTTATGGGGACCTGGGAATGGATTATTCTCATTTTTAATGGTTTCTTATAGGAAATAAATGTTTGGCAGATGAACTTTTCGCCTTTCGCAAACTTTCTGGTAACCAATTAAGTTTGTAATCCGAGGTATCACTGTAGAGCACTGAAGCAAACGTACGATCAAATTCACCTTACGAACGACCACTCATAATACGTCTGTGTAAGCTCTCAGTCGTACAGGAGTGGTCCATCGATGGACCACTCGTAATGTATCTCATTCGTAAAGTTGGGAGCGTGTGTATAATTGTTGATTCTTGGGGTGTTTTGGCACAAGACACTTGAAGGACAACCGACATCACTTTTTTGTTTCTTAACTGACATCAAAAAACGTTTTATAGCATATAAAATAGCCAAAACACGCAGTATGGTATTTTTATTCAAATGCAAAAGACCAATAAAAATGACAGTGTCCAAAATCTGGAAAAAAATTGAGCTGTGAATTGGGCATTTTCAGAAAGTCCCGCCCCCAGTTCGTGACGTCCCAGAAAAGAGGCAGAAAATGACGACCAAGCTCCCTGTGAGGAATTAATCAGCCCGTTTCCACAGGCTGATAAATTCCTTCCATGGAGCTTGGTCGCCCTCTTCTGGTGGCTTTTTGGTGCAGCACGAGGTTTTCAGACCAAACAAGTACAGCAAAATGCATTGATGTGATGGAAGGACTGCTACAATGTGTCCTTTTTTTTGGTCAGGGGCGTTCCTTCAGTGACGTCACGTACGGACTCGTCACCAACTCAAAAACAAGACTTCCGGAATAGTCAGTGCGAGTCTTAAAACATAAAATATAGCTATATGCGGTGGAATCTTTGTAAAATACGCTCAGTAGAAGTCATTTGAAGCCATTTTAGAAATTATGGACACAACTTGTCCGGAGACATCGGTTGTCCTTTAAATGCTGTTTTTATGGTGTTAGTGGATGTGGGAGCAGAACATGTCGTGTTCAACGGTAAATGCAGAAGGACATGGTCATAAAGTACAGATTTACTGTCAAACCACGCCGCCTGCAAATCTTCCTTTCAGGCCAGCTGCTTGAAGTTTTTTCAGTGTGTCGGAACATGGCGTTCACGATACGTTCGTGCAGGTATTGAGCAACCTCCAACCCACTTGCTCACTCTGTCATGAAAGCACAGCATTCATTCTTTCATTAGTGGCATACTTGCATATTTAATTGCCATTTCTCTGATCTCAGTTGTTTCTTTTCTACTCATTGCGGGCATTAGCATTTCTCGCTACTTTGTGTGTCAACATTTTATGACGATGTTGCTGCACTCACATGCAGGGTCAGAGGAACGCTGTGCCATTTATGCGGGTTCACGTAATTTCCACATTCTGGAAGCAAACACCATTTTACTCATTCACTGCCGTTCATGAATTTATTCGGGAATTGGAAATAAGACGTAGAGCGCCATTCTCGAATTGGTTCGGGTTTCATTTTTTTTCTTGTTTGGGTGCCGATAAAGCGCTGGCCATGGCCTCTGGCCATGTTTTTCCTTTCCACAAGTGGGCAGCATTTCTTTTTTTTCATGTTAGCACATTGTTCCAGATTTAGCTGTTGTTAAAGCACTATATAAACCAATATAGATGTATTGCATTGTATTTTGGACAGCCACCCTCATTTCAAGCTCATATAACTCCAGAGCCTTATCATTTAATAATAATAATAGTACATTACATTTTAAGCGCCTTTCAAAGCTCTTAAGGACACTTTACAGTCACAGACAAACATAGGTAATATAATAAAGACAATATAATCACAAATAGAATGCAATAAATAGAAACAAGAGAGAGAGACCTACACAGAAAATGCAATTTTAAATAGGCGGGTTTTGAGATGGGTCTTAAAGATTGGAAGATAATCGATGTTCCTAATGTTGGGAGGAAGTGAGTTGCAAAGTTTGGGGGCAGAGCAGCTGAAGGCTCTGTCACCCATTGTGCTGAGACGGGCAGGGGGGGGGGGCACACAGAGATGGAGGAAGGAAGAGGATCTGAGGGAACGAGAGGGAATAGAAATTTGAAGAAGGTCAGATAGGTATGGGGGGCAAGGTTGATTCTATACTTGACCGGGCGCCAGTGGAGCTCTTGGAGGACAGGGGTGATGTGGTGAAAGGATGAGGTTCTGGTGATGATCCGAGCTGAAGAATCCTGGACGAGTTGAAGTTTGTGGAGAAGTTTCTGAGGGACACCAAAGAGAAGTGGATTGCAATAGTCAATCCGGGAGGTGACAAGACTATGAACGAGGATAGCAGTGGTGTGAGGAGTGAGAGACGGGCGAAGACGTTTGATATTGCGTAGGTGGAAGTACGCAGACCGGGTTAAGTTATTTATATGGGAGTGGAAAGATAGATTTATTAATTTAGGACTTAACTCTTTCTTTCTGATCAAAGAAGAGTCTAAGGTTTCGAAAGATGTATTTTATATTTATGTAGATCTAAAAGTCAATATTCTGCGGGTCCTGGAATTTCAGTGAAAATGACAAAAACCCTGGCCCTGGAGTGGACGCATTTTTGCACATTGTCTGGCAGTGAATGAGTTATCTTTGTTTTTCTCTCAATGTCATTACATTTATTTTCCACACTCCAGTGGCAGGGTTTTTGTCATTGTCACAACAGCTGAAAGTGGAACAAAGTGCTAAAATAAAAAAGGGAAATGCTTCACCCTGTTGGAAGGGGAAAACATTTCCAGAGGCCATGGCCAGCGCTTTATCGGGACCCCAAAAACAAAAAACAAAAAAAAAAATCGAATAAATTTGGGAATGGTGCTCCACGTCTTATTTTCAATTCCCGTTAATGTCACATTTTACTTGGTGCAACCGGTTGGAATATTTTATTGTATTTTTTTTCTGCCAATTGTGCTGATTTGAAGAGAGCAATGTAGGGCTGTTCCTGTTCTTAATTGCGTTCTCAACAGCTTGTTATGTGATTAAGTCAAATTAATTTCCAGTGTAAAAAACAGCAAGTGGCTACTATTTAATTGGCCACGGGGGAAAAAAGGCTCTAAAAGGTATACAATAAATAAACCTAAATAAATACAGGCTAATGGGTACACTTTCCCTGACAGATCATTGACAAAATGGAGTTAGTGTCCGCGTTGTGATTTTTGTGGCCGTATTGTTTTCATTATTGACGTTCTTATTTTTGCTTCATATTCTGCTTGTGTGATTTCTGCTGGCGGATGAGCGTGTTGATTCTTGCGTTGGTGACCCATTTGTGAAGAAAAGATATATTGTGACAACACCCGAGGCCACGTGACCGACACTCTGGTGCAAACAACTGGAAGAACATGTGACACGTATACATTCCGTTCATCTGCATTTAGGACCTTGAGGGATTTTGTTCACATGCAAATATGGGATGGTTCACTTGGAATAAAGTGTTTTTTTTCCACAAATACATTTCTAATGTTACAATGGAACCATATATCAATTTTCTATCTGAATAAAGTTGTCATTTTACCCCTCAAAACATGTAATATCAAAATAATTAGAAATTTATTCTGCTAATAAAGTCATTTTACTTCAGGGAAAAAACGTCATTTTACCAGAATAATGTCAGAGTTTGACACGACTGCGGTCATGTTTTTTTATTAATAAAACCATCAGTGTATTATTTTTTAAAAATTAGCAATATTGGTATAAAAATATCATTTTACAGTAGTATAAGCAGAATAGATTTGATGTAATGATAATTATATTACTACTAGTACTACTACTAGTAGTAGTAGTAGTACTACTAGTGCTAGTA
Organism: Hippocampus bargibanti; assembly: GCF_051943395.1. Taxonomy (NCBI): domain Eukaryota; kingdom Metazoa; phylum Chordata; class Actinopteri; order Syngnathiformes; family Syngnathidae; genus Hippocampus; species Hippocampus bargibanti. The sequence continues at coordinate 14,412,374 of NC_142745.1, forward strand.
ATACTAGTGCTAGTAGTGCTAGTACTACTAGTACAAGTACCAGAAATACCACTACTACCACTAATACTACTCGTACTAGTAGTGCTACTAGTACTGCTAGTACTAGTACTAGTAGTACTACTACTACTACTACTAATAATAACAGCAATAATAATAATCAATCATTACAATATACTTCTTTTTACTTCTTCTTATTATTATTAATACTTGTACAACAACACATTTTTGGCATCACAAGAGAGCAGTTCTGACGCACTGTCAAAATTGGAACTGAACTTTGTTATTGTATATTATGATCCATCAGAAAGATGTGCATTTTCTCCACTCAGCCTAAAAATGCTTCTTTGACAACATTTCTACTTTGTGATTCGTCCAACTTTCATATTTGTACCTGCTAACTTGACAAATGTCCATCGCCAATCCAAGCGCAGGCCTATAACCATCTGGGACTGTTCGTCACACGCCAGACGCCTGACTGCGTGTGTGTGTGTGTTTGTGAGAGAGTGCCTTTGCACACATATGTCCATGTTTCCTCCAGTTTGTTGATTTAATTTGTTTTATTTATTTATGGTGGCGTAATTGAAATGTGGCGAGCTGCATGTAAGATAACATAAGGTATCACCAAAACAAACAAAACCGTAGCTACTAATTGCGACAGAAAACATGGTAGTATGTCATATTGTAAATCAAGTCAGAAAGGTTTATTGCATACTCTTTCTCAATTCAATTCAGGATAAGTAGCTCGATGAACCGTTATATTTGTAGTATATGCCACACTGCCACATGACGTCGCGGCAGTGTCGTAAAACAGGGTTCTTGACGGCAACAAGTTAACATGATGTTAGTTGAAATAAATACCTTACACAGACAAGTCGTCTCCTCTCGTTCCTCTGACACAACATTGGCGACGAAAATGGGTTTCAAGCACCGAAGGCGGACAGCCACGGTGGGAATTCGGCCTCGGTTTTGTGAATATTTTCCAAGTGTTTTAGCTCCAGCAGGGTGGCGACAGCTGGACCCAAACGTCGCCCACGGTGGTGCGTAACGGTGGGGGAAAGCTCCCCTCCCCTCATTCCGTGCGCTCCCCGGTGAGCTACCAGTCCCGTGGTCCCGTTGGTATGACTCGTTTACGACGTATCTGACGGCGATCGGACTAAACGAGGCAAGCGACGCACGGCTAACGGCTATGCTAATACACAGTTTAGGTAGTGAGGGGCAGCGCATTTTTCGCTCTCTCTGATCCGCGCAGACATACGGGGATTGTGTCACCTTATTGGCCTGACATTTCGCCCTCCCCTCAGAGCGTGATTGTCCGCCGGATTTCCTTTCGTCAAAGACGGCAACGCATCGGCAAGCCAGTGCACCATTACGTCGCCGACTTGAGGTGTTTAGAGGCCCTCTATAAATTCGGCCGCTTGGAGGAGGAAATGATTAGGGATCAACTAGCGGAGCACACAATTGATCCCAAGCTGCGGGAGAAACTGTTATTGTCGCCTGACGACCTCCCACTATCGAAGACTGTGGAGATGGCGTTCCAATTGGAGAACACAGCACAATTAACAGCTCGGGTCGTGAACCCACCCACACCTTCACACTCTCCTGCGTTGGCACAGATTGTTGCTCCGACCCCTCCTGTCCCAGACGCCACCTCCACCTACGACTCCACCTCTACATACGACGGTGCCGAGATAAATGTGGCCAGACGTCAAGGGGCCGACACGCGCACGCCTTGTGTCAACTGTGGGTCTGCCTCGCACCACACACGCGCGCCCGCTTGCAAGGCCACCGGACAACGATGCCAACGCTGTGGTAAGATGAACCACTTCTCCAGGATGTGCCGCGCCGCCTCCACGTCGACAAACATATCATCCCGCTCCCCAGGCCGGTCGAGCCGGACCACCATCCACTCCCTGGGCTCCTGCGCCAAGCCATTTAAGTGGTGTACAGTGGAGCTGGGCGGAGTGAGCTTGCCACTCCTGCTTGATACTGCAGCCTCCAGGTCACTGTTAAACGTGTCTACCGTTCGGTGCCTATTTCCTCGTCTCCCGATCAAGGCCAACGCTGAAGACTTGTTTGTCTACGGCCACACCAGGATTGGCATGGTGGGCACTGCCACCTTCACAGAACGTTGTGGCTCAAGGACTCTCCCAAGTGTCCCGTCACGGCGCCAACCCCCTGGGCTTCGACTTGTTTTGCACACTCGGGTTTTCCATCACTGATAATGTGGGCGCCACAATTCTAACAGTGACTACGTCCTGGCAGCATCGTTGGCTATCGCTATTTATGGGTTTGGGCTGTCTAACTGCCTTCGACCAATCAACCACTTCTTGACCCTACCGTGGCCCCAGTGATCCAGCCCCTTCGCCGTTTGCCCCTCGCACTGCGTGACAACATTACAGCCGAGTTACAGAAACTCCTTGACGCTGGGATCATCGAGCGGATGACACATCCCCTTGGATTTCAAACCTGGTGGCGGCGAAAAAAAAGACAGACGGTCTGCGGCCCTGCGTTGACCTCAGAATGGTTAACAAGGCAGTCATCCCCGACAAATACCCGCTGCCCACAGCAGAGGAGTTAGCTGCCAAGTTCCATGGGTCAACTGTGTTCACAAAGCTGGACCTGCGCCAAGGCTACATACCGGTTCCCTGCACCCAGACAGCCGCAACCTTACAGCCTTTGTCACGCACATGAGGGTTTTCCGTTACACACGGATGCCTTTTGGCCTCAGCTCTGCCCCCAGCTGCTTTCAAAAGATCATGGCCACCATCTTCGCAGGCATCCCAGGTATGGTCGTGTACCTGGACGACATCGTAGTGCATGGTGCGTCGGGTGACCAACATGACGACCGCCTCTCCAAGGTGCTGGATGTGCTCGCCACAACCTCACCCTAAATGGGGAGAAGTGCATCTTTTCGACATCCACTATTGAGTTTGTGGGATTTGAGTCCAATACACTCAAACGTAGAAGCAGTACTGCGCCTGCCAGAACCCTGATACCCCGCAGAATTGCCCTCTTTTGTGAGCATGACAGCCTTCTACTTGCGTTTCCTCCCAAACTACAACGATACGACCATGGTACTTCGGGCCCTCCTAAAGCAGAACACCCTTTGGTCATGGACACCAGCATGCTTGGTAGCTGTTCGCCGACTCAAGACACAGCTCACCTCCCCACCAGTACTCGCCCATTTTGACCTAGACAGCCCAACATTCGTGACTTGTGACACATCCAACACTTTGGTTGGGGCTGTGCTGTCCCAGCTCCATCATGGGACGGAGCGCCCGATAGCCTTTGTGTCGAGGTCGCTCACTTCAACTGAGCAAAAGTACTCAGTCGGGGAGAGGGAGGCCCGAGCCTGTGTGTGGGATTGTGAGAGGTGTACCTGTATGGCCGTCACTTTACACTCCGCACTGACCACAAGGCTCTCACAGCCGTGTTGGCAACAACTGGGCCAGGGCATAAGCTGCTGCGGTTGGATAGGTGGACTGAAAGAATGCAGGCTTACAATTTCTCCACCCAGTTTACACCAGGAAGAGACAATGTGGTGGCTGATTTACTTTCCCGTGCCACCTCCAGTCCTACACTGGACACTCAACAGGATTCCTTTGAGCGCGGTTTGATCCTCATGCTCCACACGTCCCTCCAATCTACTGTGTCACTGCAAGAACTGCAGGCAGCATCCGCGGAAGACCCAACACTGACGAAGCATCGGACTTTCATTCGAGAGGGCTGGCCCAAGAAGGTCCTTGAGGAACTTTCACCCTTCCACCGGGTCAAGGATGAGCTTGCATGTTGGAACGACGTCTGCGTTGGTCGGGGCTTTGTACCGTGGTTCCAGTCACCTTGAGGCCCCGCATCCTGACCATGTTTCACGCTGCAGGGGTCTAATCTGGTGGCCAGGTATAGACAGTGACGTAGAAACTATGGTCAAGGACTGTTCAGCATGCCTCACAAGCGGCAAGATTGGCCAACCCCCCCCCCCGCTTGCCCGTTGCAGCCCCTTGCATGGCCGACCCTCCCAAGGAATCAAATCCAGGTCGACATTTGCAGTGAGCTCCATGCCATGCCTCAACATCAGCGATTCCTCCTGGTAGCATACGACCTCCACTCGATGTGGCCTGAGGACCAAAGTCGTCATGGACTTCCTATCTTCTCTTTTTTGCACGATGGGGTGTGCCTGACACTATCACAACATATAATGGGCCTCAGTTCATCTCAGCAGACTTCGCAGCCTTCACAGAGGCGAGGGGAATTAAGCATGTCAGGACGGCCTTTTATCACCCCCAGGCCAATGGGGGGGTAGAAAGGTTCAACCAAACTCTGAAGAATGGACTCAGAGCATACCTGGCAGACGGCCTTCCATTCTCTTCTGCACTACAGAACACTCTGTTGCACTACAGAGCAACAGCTCATGCCACAACAGGCGCCTCCCCAGCTTTCCTGATGCTGGGACGTGAACTGCAGCTTCCCCTTGACCGCCTCCGTCCTCCTGCGAGAGCCACACCAATGTCGGAGTCTTCTTCAGCCAGCAAAGTGGCCAACAAGCAGCAGCGCATGAAGCGGCAATTTGACAAGAAGCACCGGGCGAAGCAATCCACACTTACCGTGCTGGACTGGGTCCGCATTTGCGCCCCCCCCCCCCCCAACCGCTCCCACAAATTGGACTCATTCTGGACAGCACCAGTCCACCTTCCGTCGAGCTGCCAGGTTGCGTTGGCATGCCAGCTGCCTCAGGAGAGTGGCATCACCGACCCCTGTCGCAGATCCGGACCTCTCAAACAACAACGTTGACCTTCCTGTCACACAACACCAGTGGGACGCCTTGAAGAGCGTGGTGAACCAGCCGTGCCTGTGGGACCAGAGCCTCGGCCAGCTCGCATCCGCCTTCGCCCGCAGTATTTGATGATGACTACATCACAGACTTCTAATGTTCTGATCCCAGCCGGTGCTTAGCCTATTACGTGGCAGAATAACCCACAAGGCTAAGCGGGGAAACCGGCAGTCTACCCGGTTTCCCTAGTTCGAACAGTTTTTCTGGTTCCTTCAGGGAGGGGGGTAAATGTAGTATATGCCACACTGCCACATGACGTCGCGGCAGTGTTGTAAAACAAGTTGTTGACGGCAACAAGTTAAGATGATGTTAGTTGAAATAAAAATACACAGACAAGTCCTCTCCTCTCGTTCCTCCGACACAACAATATTGTGATATATTGTGATTCCTGCTTTATTCGTAGACACTTTCCACTTTATCTTCTTTTTGAAGTGTGAAATTATCTCAAGTTTTGACATTCTTTGTCTGGGAGAAAACGGCACAAGTAAACGCAGCTAGTGGGGGGAATGTTTTATTTTTTTCACAGGATGCTATTGTTAATTATATTTTGTCCTTGAATTCTGATTCAATAATTCCAAATAGTCTTTCAGCTTCCTTTCAGTACTTTTCCACTGTTGCACAGCTTCCAGACTTTTGTTTTCATATTTAAGCATTTAACCAATCACATTTCAGCCATAATTTGTTACTAGGGTCAGAAATCTACTGAGACGCTTTCACAATCCGTTCTGCAGGCTCTGGAGCATAAAAACCAATGATAATGAAACAGTTAAGAGTTCGAGTTGGCAACCCAAGGCCTGCTGGAAGGTACTACTGTTTTCGCAAATTATGATTGGCTAGTCCCTACCTAATCATAGTATCACGAGCCGTTAGTGATTAGCGTATAAAGGCCAGAGCTGGCACACTGTATCGGTAGTGAGGTGTCAACCCACAATGGCTGACAGAGGAGATGAAATAGATTTGGTTGGAGATTTACTGTGAAAGCAGTTTTCACGAGGGACTTTTCAAGAAGTCATCATTAAAAAAGGTTGGCCAGTTATTTCCTACCTAATGGTACCCTCTAGTGAACTTATAGTAAATCACACCACACTTTTTTCAGTCTGGATTGATTCAGACGAAGCACTACTGAAGGCCTAGCGATGAAATCCACGGTCCGCCAATGAAATAGCATTTAAAACATCATCAGCAAAATCTCAAAGAAGTCTCTTATTTTGGTCTGAAACCATTCATCCAGAGTTAGTCAGACGGTCTCATTCTGGCAGCCAATGGAAATACCAGTCTAAAGGAAATGCCTCATTCTTACAATTGTAAAAGCATGACAAAATATAAGACTGGTGGCTTCAAGAATACGACAGACTTTTTAGACACAAGGTGTCTGATTGCATTATAATGTGAGATTGCCTTCTCACCAGTCTGTTGCCATTTGCTTGACTGATTAATCGTTCGGCCATTGTTGTTCTCAAGTCAGTTTCAACAGCCGCCAATTAGCTCTGAGCTACCGCTATTGTTAGCTTGACACTGAGTCTGACAAATGGCAGACAAACAACGTATGCCCGCCTTCGCTTACCCTCACCTATAACTACATTAACAACACGGACGTGCAGTTGCTCTTCCTTAAGTGGTGTTGACTGTAAAAAAAAAAAAAAAAACGCCACCAAAAGACCCGAAGGTGGAAATAGCAAAACTCGTCATCTCACGCCACCCTACCGTCTAATTCGAGATAGTTGGGCAGTGTCCACTGAGGCATGTGAGTGAGCATTACGCACACATCTCTCACTCCCGTAGAAAAAAACGCCTCTGGCAGGGATGCTGCGCAACGTGGATACAAGCCAAGCTTGCCCGGACATAGACGATGACAGTGACTTGTTTCCCTGCCCTGTCAGGCCCAGTGTGTCTTTTGGTACAGCTGAGGGAAGGTGACCAAGAAAAAAAAAAGGTTAGCAACACAAAGAATGCCATGAGGGCAGCATGCATCTGTGACTTGCCCATCAAAGAAATGGCGGTGGCGACTGCCTGCAGAGTCAAGCTCATTCACACATGAAAATATGTCCGCCATTTTGGGTCAAATAACAGGTCGGCAGCTTTCTCATGTTCTGCTAACTGACCATTTGGGGAAAAAAAATAAAAATAAAATAAAGTCAGTGACCTCGAAAATGGACTTTACCTGTCCTCTTCAAAAACACATTTTGCAGTGTTCATGACAATTATGTTCCCAAATGTATTTTTTTAATTAACTCATTCACTGCAGACGATGTGCAAAAATGTGTCCACTCCAATGCCAGGGGTTTTGTCATTGTCACGCAAATTCCAGAACCCACAGAATATTGAGTTTTAGAAATACATAAACACTAAATACAGCGTTAGAAACCTTACACTCTTCTTTCATCAGAAAAAAAATAGTTAATTCCTAAATTATATGGTTTTGGAGTTATACGAGCTTAAAATGAGCGTGGCTGTCCAAAATACAATGCAATACATACATATTGACTTATAATGCGCTTTAACAACAGCTGAAACTGGAACAAAGCGCTAACATGGAAAGAAGGGAAATGCTGCCCCGTTGTGGAAAGAAAAAAAATGTTGCCAGAGGCCATAACTAGCACTTTATCGGCACCCAAGCATGAAAAATCAAAACCCGAAAAAAATCGGCATTCTCTCTACGTCATATTTTCAATTCCCGAATGAATTCATGAAAAAAAGGGGGACATGTCGAACATAGCAAGCGGTGTCAAAAAATCTCATGCTCGATGAAAATGGCACCCCGGCATCTTGGTTTGAAGCAGCTATTTTGAGGCGGACTCCATGACTCACACTTTTAAATGAACCGAAATCAGAATCAGAGTCATCTTTATTGCCAAGTATGTAGAACACACGAGGAATTTGTTTCCGGTAGAACACGCGGCACTAGTATCGTCGTCAAAAAAACTGCTAAGTGGCACTATACAGTTCCATTTTGGCTACTTTTGAAAGAGTTTCAAAGAGTTAATGGCTTGGGGGAAGAAGCTGTTTAAATGTCTGCTGGATTTGGTGCGCATGGATCGGTAGCGCCTGCCTGAGGGGAGTAGCTGGAAAAGGTGGTGGGCAGGGTGCGGAGGGTCCAGTAGGATTTTCCGCGCCCTTGTTTGGATTCTTGCAGTGTGCAAGTCCTCGAGAGTGGGTAGGGCGGTGCCAATGATTTTTTCCGCCGTCCTAACTGTCCGTTGAAGTCGGATTGTGTCCATTTTTGTGGCGGACCCGAACCAAACGGTGATGGAAGAACACAGGATGGATTCGATGACAGCCGTGTAGAAATGTTGCAGCACCTCCTGTGGTAGGCTTAGCTTCTTTAGCAGCCTCAGGAAGTACATTCTCTGTTGGGCCTTTCTCAAGACAGAGTTGGTGTTGTCCTCCCACTTCATGTCCTGGGAGACTGTGATTACCAGGAACTTGAAGGTCTCAACGGTTGAGGCCCAACGTGAAGCAGTTATCCTACACGGATGACCAATGTTCTTCGTGAACATTTTAAAAAAATATACGCACGTTCCAGATTCCTCAAGTTAAATTGTTTTTAAATAGTACAAGTGTGAATAACATAACACCACTCGAGTTTGCCAGGCGAAAATAACGTCATCATTTTCGTTCCTGGAAACTGACTCAACCGCGAATAACCAAAGTGGCCACAGCTGTCGTCTTTGAACACAATCTTAGCTTGAAAGGTTTTCCTCGCCCGTTGTCCGTCTCAAACGTCGCATCTTATGCTGCCATGCTGTCACTCTGAAAGAGGGAAAAAAGAAAACAAATGGTGCCTCTGCTCAAACAAACTAAATGGAGAATTGGACCCGCTGGTGACGGCTCGTCTTGGTTTGACAAAACAGTGAGTGGTGCTTTCATTACAAACAACATGTCGCCAACTTGAAAAAAAATAGCTTGTCAAACTTGTGAGTACATGCCAACTTTTTTTGGGGGGACTAAAATCGGATATTACCAATCGTTGTTAAAGTGGTTCACTCACAGTTCTGAAGTTCTGGGTTCCTTTCGCAGCTTTTTCCTTCTGTGTCCTCCTGAATGCCAAAAATATGAATCAGAATCATCTTTATTGCCAAGTATGTAGAACACACAAGGAATTTGTCTCCGGTAGAACACGCTGCACTAGTATCATCATTAGAAAACATTGAGGCACTAGACAGTTCTATTTAGGTTACTGCAGGGGTCGGGAACCCATTTTTGACTAAGAGAGCCATAAAAGTCAAATATTTAGAAATGTTTTTCAGTGAGACCCACACACACACGCAAACACGCACGCAAACATGCACGGACGTGCGGCCAATTTTCAACCAAATGTCAGAATGTATTATTTAAAATAACTTTGTGATAGGACTCACCATTCACGTGAATGGTTTTCCATTCCTCATGATTGGTAAAAATCCAGGAAAACAATGGGAATGAAAGTCAACTTGCGGAGTCCATAGGCGAAGTTACTGCTAGCTTGCCTGCACACGGCTCATTAGCCTCCACACTTGCTATCTGCAATGCACTTCTCGCAGAAGTATATTGATGCTAACGTTAACATGGGGCTTGTTAAAATGTCACTGACATTCAACTGTTTCATTGATGGTATTGTTTCATTGCAAATTAGAATCAGAACCTTTTCTCCCACAAAGGTGAATCCTCCGGTGCATTCAACCTGAAGTGTACTCGTCATTTTATTTATTCGTCGGGCTCATTTAAAAGGGCGTTTACCTGTTTCAACATGACGGCCAGTATCATCCAATCAAAATTGCGCTTTCTGTAAACCTAAGTCAGTGTCATCCAATCAAAATTGCGCTTTTCGCCAACTGCAGCCCCAACAGGAAATGAACAGCGGAAAGGCGAGAATATGTATTTAGTTTTATCGGCGAGCCAGACGCAATCATCAAACGAGCCATATATGGCTCGCGAGCCATAGGTTCCCGACCCCTGGGTTACTGTTTAGAGAGTTAATGGCGACAGGGAAAGAAGCTGTTTAAACGTCTGCTGGATTTGGTGCGCATGGATCGGTGGCGCCTGCCTGAGGGGAGTCGCTGAAAAAGGTGGTGGGCAGGGTGGGGAGGGTCCAGTAGGATTTTGCGCACCTTCGATAGTGGGTAGGGCGGTGCCTATGATTTTTTTTCTCTGCGGTCCTAACTGTCTGTTGAAGTCAGATTCATGAGTTAGCCCAAAGTTGATGTGTAGTTGCTGAATGATGTATGGAGTGAAAGGTGGCACTCTTGTACTGTCATTTCGGATTTGAAGATGAATGATGATTCTAAATTGACCATAGATTTGAATGTGTGTCAGAGATATTTGCTCGGACAATTTGAGCAAAGGCTTGAACACAGGAAGATTGCCTTTTCCTGCCGGCAGGGGGCGCAGTTTACAAAGCGCTTCTTGACTGACACCCGACCACTGCAGCCCTTGCCAAGATATTTCTTGAGAGTATATGCAAATTCAAGTGATCCATTAGCAGTGTCTGAAATAACGTCTGCCCGGACGCCCGGAACGTGCAACTTTTATGTCGGGCGTCCAACTTATAAAATGTCTCCGCCCGGGTGGCCTGCAACTTTTTCAAGAAAAAAAAATAAAAAACAAAGATTTTCTTTCTGCAATTTGCATACTCGCCATCTAATCAGAAGCCTGCATCAAATAACTTCGTGCTTCCAGCCTTTCCCGATCGTCAAAGCCCCAGAAGAAAGATTCAAAAGAAGCTAACAAAATTTATGACGCTACAAAAGATAACCAGACATTAAACGCTTCGTGAAAAGAGGAGTTCACGTGGCTTGTAACAGACGTTGAATTGTGCAAAATGTCGAACAGTGTATGGACACACAAACGACAACTGGAGCAAAATCATCAGCAAGGGATATTTACGATAAATTAAGCAATGGAGCATTTGTGGTAGGTACACTTTAAAGTGTTGTTCTGTTATATATTCTGATTATCAATCCTTAATACTTTGCAACAAGGTTTTTTTTTTGCGATTAGTCGTCTTATTGTGTTTCAAGTTGTGAAAAAATGGGGCAGGCAAGTTTTCAGAGTTGTTTGCCCTGGTGCCCAGTAACTTTTTGTCATGAGTTTCAGACACTGCATTAGTAAAACCGAATATATCCAATTAATACAGGTTTTAGAGATGCAGGAAATTCTACTTTTTCTAAATTCCAGCAATACTTGTCTATTATGGGAGAGAAGTTTTTTCATGAGAACTTTTTTTACTTGCATTTGAATGCAACAATCATGTAGGAATTCACATTTGTTCAAATAACTGCGTGGATCCATTGCATTCATGCAACTGTGATGAGTCACAAAAAGCGGCGTCAAATAAGAAGGAGCCTTTGGGCACAAAAAGTGGAAAAAAGTCAGCAAATGCTTTGCAGCAGACATGCATAGATTGACCTGTATTGTGCAAATTTGCCATGCTCGGGAGTAGAAAGAAAAACATTACTTTCCCCGACATTTCCTCCCTGCTAATTAATTTTCTTATTCCCACTGGCAAAATATGCAAATTTGAGATGCCGCTAACCCTAACAAGTCCATGGCTCAGTTCTTGTCTCGCCATCACTTCACGATGATATTGGCACGGTCACCTCATTTTTGCCTTGGCTTGCTACAAGCATTGTCTAGAGCGCTTAGTCATGTTTCATTTACCGCATTTCCCATCTGAAGGCTCATCGAGTTTATCTCCTGGTAATTGGTAATTGTTCATGGGCTCGTCTTAAGGCCAACTTATGTTTGGGAAAAAAAACACCCAGAAGGATTTTTAAAACTTGAGTCTTCGCAAAAAGGTCCGACTGGCCCGCTGTCGTTCAACACTGAGCTGAACGATGCCTTCCAACTTTGAAAACAAGCGTGATTCATAGCTATAGTCTACTGTAACATTGATAGAGAACAGACAAAATATAAGTGATCATATTTAAAAGTTTCATGCTGTTGGATGCTTTTTTTGGCCGAACACAAGGCCCACAATGGAAGCACAGAAAATCTGGGGTCAATCTGAGGAAAACAGACGCAGCCTGTTTAACTGTCATCTTCATGTAGGAGATCTGGCCTTGGACTAATTTACAACTTGGTAAACTCCTTCACAAGAAGAGCTTATTAGCCTCGTTATAAATCTATCGGTTCATGGAAAGGACAACCTATTAAAATGTCTACATTCTGTTGGTTTATGGGTGTTGGTGCTTGGGACGTCCAGTGGCGTGATATTCAAATCAAGAAGATTATGTTTTACTAATGTATCACTTCAATTTTCCATATACTCTCAATAGCTTGGCAGAGGGTTGCAGACATTGGGTGTCAGTCATGAATGGCTGCGTCCCCTGCCAATCTTCCTGTGTTCCAGCCTTTTTTTCACAGTGTCTGAACAAACATCTATTTGAAAAACTAGAACATTTTACTGCTGGTTAAAACTGCAACGCAAGATTCTAGCAAGCACTATTGTCCTCTAATTCTGTGCCAGAACCATATTGATTTTGAAAAGATCAATACAACAACATAGTTAGCCGAGGTCAGTCGTACACGTGGATGACGAATGGTTATTCTTGTAGTTCCAATAAAATCCATCGAGTCTCGTGTCACGGTTCAAAACAAATGACCTGAAATCAATCGATGATGTCAACCAAGCAAAAGCATTTCTCTGTTATTGTGTTCAGAAAGTATATAATTCTGTTGAACTGTTACAAGAAAAGTGTTAAAAAAGTGACGTTAAGTGAATATTCAATTTCAAAGTTCAATGTCAATTCAATTTTGATGTTCATGTTTCAAATGAACCAAAAACACCGGCTTTAGATGAAATTAAAACAAAACAGCAAATGTGAAACACAGAATGGCTCGTTGAAGTTTATTTAAATCAATTACTGTTCTATGTAAAGAACATCCGCCAAGGTCGGCCGTGCTACATTTTAATAATAATAATAATAATAATAATAATACATTGCATTTTAAGTGCCTTTCAAAGCTCTCAAGGACACTTTACAGACACAGACAAGCATAGTTACTATAATAAATAAAATACAATCACAAATAGAATGCAATAAATAAAATACAATTGTAAATAGAAACAAGAGAGAGAGCTACACAGAAAATGCAATTTTAAATAGGTGGGTTTTGAGATGAGACTTGAAGGTGGGAAGAGAATCGATGTTACGAATGTTTGGAGGAAGTGAGTTCCAGAGTTTGGGGGCAGAGCAGCTGAAGGCTCTGTCACCCATTGTGCTGAGACGGGTAGGTGGGGGACACACAGAGGTGGAGGGAGGAAGAGGATCTGAGGGAACGAGAGGGAATATACATATGAAGAAGGTCAGATAGGTATGGGGGCAAGGTTATGGATAGCTTTAAATGTATAAAGAAGAATTTTAAAGTTGATTTTATATTTGACCGGGAGGCAGTGGAGCTCTTGGAGGACGGGGTGATGTGGTCAAAGGGTGAGGTTCTGGTAATGATCCGGCCTGAAGAATTCTGGACGAGTTGAAGTTTGTGGAGAAGTTTCTGAGGGACCCAAAGAGAAGTGAATTGCAATAATCAATCCGAGAGGTGACAAGACTATGAACGACGATAGCAGTGGTGTGATGAGTGAGAGACGGGCGAAGACGTTTGATATTGCGTAGGTGGAAGTACACAGACCGGGTGAAGTTATTTATATGGGAGTGGAAAGATAGTAAAAGCTGGGCCAAAACAAACATGCGTATCATACCTCTGAAGATGGAGGTGACTGATTCGCTGTGGCGACCCCTTGAAGGGAAAAGCCGAAAGGAAAAGTAGAAGACTGCCAGACGATGTGCAAATGTGTCCATTGCAGTGCCAGTTTTTTTGTCATTTTTACTCAAATTGCAGAATTCACAGAATATTCAGTTTTAGGAATACACAAACATTCAATGTGTCGTAAGAAACCTTAGACTCTCTCATTAAAAAAGAGTTAATTCCTAAATTATATGGGTCTGGAGTTATCTGAGGTTGAAATGGGGCGGCTGTCTAAAATACAATGCAATACATACATATTGATTCATAGAGCGCTTTAACAGAAGCTCAAGCTGTAAGAAAGCGCAAACAGGGACAAAAGGCAAATGATACCCCTTCGTGGAAGGGAAAAAAATTGCCAGAGGTATGACCAGACCAAAAACAAAATCAGAACAAATTCGGGAATGGCGCTCCACGTCACAATTTTCAATTCCAGAATAAATTCGGGAATGGCAGGGAATGAGTGAACACACCAAATCTGGCTCCCCTTTGCAAAAAGTTTGGATACCTGTTCTACCAAGTGACCATGAAGTCTCAAGCCTTGCAGCTATCACGGTTTTGAATGAACTCGTATGACCTCCAGACAATCCTGAAAGGGCAACAGACTCATCATCCCACGTGAAACACGAGCACGGACGTTTCTGTCGACAGCCTAACGTCAAAGGCGACATCCTTTGAAGGCTAATTGGCTTGGGAGGGATGAAAAATTGCCGTTACTTTTTTCACTGGAAGTCATGATTCCTTTTATTTTCTTGTCAGTTTATTTTTTGGGGTCCATAATCTACAAAAAAAAAAATGTTTCAGAGTCTTCCTCTGCCTCCCATATTGAATGAAGCTCGTTAAAAAATGACCTGTAATTAGTGTGATTTTTTTTTTTTTTTTAAGTAGGCACAACTCATTGCCCTTCAACGTCTTAAATGTTGCACCAACATGATTATTTTCAGTTGATTACCGCTCTGAAAAAGTTAAAGGACAAACGACGTCTCCGGACAAGTTGTGTCCATAATTTGTAAAATGGCTTCAAATGACTTCTACGGAGCATATTTTACAAAGATTCCACCGCATATAGCTATATCTTACGTCACTGAAGGACCGCCCCTGACCGAAAAACTGACACATTGTAGCAGTCCTTCCATCACGTCAATGCATTTTGCTGTACTTATTTGGTCTGAAAACTTCGTGTTGCACCAGAAGAGGGCGACAAAGCTCCGCGTAAGGAATTAATCAGCTTGTGGAAACGGGCTGATTAATTCCTTACACAGATTCCTACACAGCTCCGGCCCACACACGCCTGCGCACTCGGCCCGGATACGGCAATGAATGACAGTCCAGAAGTGGCCCGGACCCGGCAACCGCAATGTGGGCCCCATCCGGCCCGTATTTGGCCCGCATTGAATAACCAGATCCGGCCCAACTCCGGGCCAGAACAGGCTCCTGATGTCAGCCTTAATTGAACCTCAATTGAACCATTTCTTTCATGAGCCATATTTCACCCCTATTAAAAAAAAGGCAAAAACAATTCTTATAAAAATATTTTATTGTCATAATTTGTGAACCTCACACATAACTGCAAATATACTGGAAAACTGCACTTTTCTTTATTTAACAGTGAACACAAGAGTTCAAGCCGGAATGCATGTTGTTCTTGAACTGCAAATTTCTATCCTTCATATTCTTGTACTCTCCATGCCCTCTTTTCACCATCCAAAGTCAGATGTAGCCATCTTTTGATTGTGACATCGATTTCCTGGTCTCGGCAGTTAGGTCTCACAGCGGCTATAAGAACTGTGAGAAAACACGGATGGACAGTGTGTTAGGAAAACAAACATTTGTACATGACATTACCCTTTCTACTTCCTTTCCTTTCCTCTTACTTTGATAACTTTGCGGCTGTGAAATGTAAATACGTATATCTATTGTGAGATGAATAAAGGTCCATCCAAGCCAATGAATGATCAGTAAAAATAACCCTTGAAATTTCTTAATCTGGGAGGTACACTGTGAGGTGGAATATTTGCTACCAAAAACTAAAGGTGAATAATTTAGAATTAAATAGTTTATTCTGAATTTGAATTACATAACTTAAAGTTCAGTGACTCAGATATAGGATGGCTCTGTATATTATAATCTTAATTTATTGAATAAGTGAATCTGAACAGTACAATTTGTATTTGGAAAGACCAGTTTTGAAACTGTATTTGATCCTAACTGATAATTAAATTCTCTTTATTTTCATTTTCAGTCATACAAATACAATACAACACAATGCACATTGATTTATATAGCGCTTTAACAATAACTGAAGCAGTAACAAAGCGCTCAGGAGGGAAACGGGCAGGACAAATTCAAATTCAGGTTACAATTTTCATAATTGTTTTATGGTCAAATAAGTATCTAGTTTGTATCGCTGCAAGGTGAATCCAAATGAATTTCATTATATTTCAGTTCAGTGATTTTTTTTTTTTTAATCTTTCCTGAAATCTGCGGCAGTTTCAAGTCCAACCCACCTGTGACGTTTTGAGTTCTTTACTTTAAAAATTTGCACGCTTCAGTCTCGATTAAATACGTACAACAAGTGAAAATGTTCGCAAAAATAAATGTAAAGCCTAAAGTTAGAGCACAATATATGAAAATATTTCCCATTGCTACCATAAAATCCGTATTTTAGATGCTATAAAACGTTTTTCCGATGTCAGTTAGGAAACAAAAAAGTGATGTCGGTTGTCCTTTGAGCAATGTTTGTTTTTATTGCCCTTTTTTGGGGCGGGGTGGTGGTTTTTGCGGTCTGCACATTATGACTCAAAATGACTGGGAATGTGTGAAAGAGACTAACGGAACATATTATGCAAAACGTACTTTTTAAATTCTAGCTTTTGAAAAGCATACACCGTAAATACACCATGCACACCTCACCATCTACATAACCATTAACGTTTGTGGAACGTACAGTAATCGCTTGCTACTTAGCGGTTCAATTATCGCAGCCCTTGATTATTGCAGGTTTTGTTTGAACCTCCACCCCCAAAAAACATTCTTACTTGCTTTTTTTATTCTTTGTTTTTGTTTTCTTTTGCCAATTTGTGTTGTTGTGAGTCATGTGGAACGGATGCAGATTGTTTTTCAGGCTTTTTGGCCACGACATTCATCAAGAAGCAGACTCTGCTAAGCGGTTGCGCCTTTTCGGCAGCACAAATATGCCAGCACTGTTTTTGATTTGGGAGGAATGTGAGTGCCATTTGAGTGTAATCGTTGGACAACTCTGGGGCGGTTGTTTTTCTGCTTTTTTTTTGCGCCTGTAATGGGCAGAATTTTGGAACTGCCGCGGCTTGGAATTGAAGCGGATTTACGTGAGACAGGAGATGTGAGACAATCTCTTTTCGTCAATGGATGCTACAGCTTCGTGTTTGCTTTCAACATTTAGCTTGTGGCAGACGTGCACATTTCACCATGTCATTCCTGATTCACTGGTGAAAAGGATGCTTTGATCCTCTACTCTTTCATCTAGAACTGCTTCATACAACAAAGAGGGTGTCGAAAATGTTTAAGATTGAATCACTGTGTCTTTGTGTTGTCATATTATTTTGTTATTTTGTTATTTTGTTCTTTTGACTTCGAGGGCGCCGCGAGAGTGGCTGCCTTTAAAGCAGCTCCTATACTTTGCTTTTCTACTTCTTCCTTCCATAATTTTGCTGCTTTGTAATGTAAATGTCTCCACTACGAGACCAATCCAATCAATTTTCTAAACATTCACCATTCATTCACATTTTGAAAGGCTCCTAGAAATGGCAAAAATGACCAAGCCCGACTGGGGTGTCCAACCTCGGTCCTCATAAGCCGCTATTTAGCTTGTTTTAGATGTCTCCTTCTGCCAACACTACAGATTCAAGTGACCGTTCTTTGACATTAACTTCAGAAGCATGATCGTGATCTGATCATTGGAATCAGGTGTATCGTGGGATGGAGGCATCTAAAAAATGCTGAATAGACATTAACTTGATCATGTCTGTACGTGACAATTATAAAATATTTACAAATAATATCTCCTCGGTAAACCATTATTCCATATGAACAGACCATCAACAGGGGCAGTCGAACGAAAACAGCAAAAGGGATCGATAGCTACGCGGTGGTGGCAAGCTCTCCTTGCGGGAGTCATATTATTAGATTCAGTCGAATCTGATAACCCCTTTTGCTTTTGATTGATCTTTTCTATTTCAAAGATCGATACTTCAGCCCTGTGGCCAAAGAGTGAAATGTGGTGTTTTTCATATTTTATAATAAAGGAGCCCCACTCATCGCCCTGAGTTACTTTGCTCAAAGCTGTCTCGTCGACAAGATGAATCTGAACAACATAAGAGAGAAAAAAAATTATTTAATGTCAACATGTGTGTTCCAAAAGATCATCGACAAGATAGGAGGTGAATAGAGCCATTGACCTAAGATGTCTGCTTCAAATCCAAATGGCTATATTTTCAAGCCTGATTTTTTTTGAGAATTTATCCTTGATTAAGAAGACTACCAAATTTAATGTTAGGTTGTGAAACTGGTTTTGAGAGCGAGATTTTAAAATCATTCACTAGGAAAGCTCCCTTTGAAATGCCCTCATAAAATACCAAAATGACCCAAAATTGTCATTTCTAACAAAAATGGCAGACCTGTATGTTTTGGGATATTGGTTACTGATATAGGCCTACTAATTTCACATTTCTGAGTGAAACTAAACTTATTGGCTCAAGATCACTTTTTCAAAACCGATACACATAGCCGAACCGCAGCTTTGAGGATTGACCGATACCTATCGCGATCCAATTCTATTTTACCATTTATTACTATTATGCGGATGCTATTTGCTTGATGCTGACATTTAAGAACACCACGTTCACTATACAAACAACTATTCCGGTTCCCCAAAGACAGAATGGAAAGACATAGAAGTCCATTTTGTGCACGGCATTATATGGTGCATTATCCCTTGACTTATTTTTGTTCTGCAAAGTCTGCTCATAAATTATTGGATACCCTGTTAGATCTCTGTCCGTTTTGGCGGCTGGCAAACCTTTATCCAGAAGAACATGTTGGAAGAAGGCCACTTTGGCCCCTCCCTGTCTCACTTCCGAGGGTCTAACTGAATGAGCATATCCACTTGACTGGACACATTTTAACTGCTGCCTTTTTATGCCTGTTTTTATGTTTGTTGGTTTTCTGCTTGATTTTTAACGATGCTCCTCCTGACTATTGAATTAACCCCCCCGAGGACAAAAAAAGTGTTTTGAATGGACTGGAATAACATTGAACGTGTCGTATTTACATTTTTCACGGCTCTGTGTTGGAGGTCGCATTTTCTTTGCCAAGCATTTACAGTAGGTTGAATCGTTTATTGTAATTATACGGTCACTTTAATTTTTACTTTTAGCACTATTATATAAGATTCCTTATCTGAAGTCAACAAACTTTGGGTCAACAAACTTTGGGTCTTAAACTGGATACTGACTTTAAACTTGACCGACAAATAGATGCTGTCGTTAAATCCAGCTTCTTTCATCTGAGGCAGCTGGCTAAAATAAAACTTCTTCTTTCTCATGAGCACCTTGAAGCAGTAATTCATGCCTTTGTCACATTTCGATTCGATTACTGTAATGCACTTTACTTTGGAGTCAGCCAATCTCTCTCCAGATGGTCCAGAATGCTGCCGCTCACCGCTTGACTGGTACTCGTAAGAGGGAGCATATACTGTAATCCCTTCACTGGCTCCCTATACATTTGAGACTTCTTTTCAAGATCTTATTTGTTAACCAGTTTCAAAACTCACTTGTATTCTTTGGCATTTGACTCAGCATGATTCAGACTTAATCTTAGTTTCATTCCCTGGTGCTTTGTCCCTCGAGGACCGACTTTGGAGACCCCTGCTCTATATGATACTTTTCCATGTTAAGCGCTTTGTTACAGCTTCAGCTGTAAAAGGGTTAGGGTTAGGGCTAGAGTTGGTGTTTAGGGTATATAAATCAATATGTATTGTTTTGTATTGTAAGAATCGGAGCAGATAATAAAAATATCAGAATCAGAATCATCTTTATTGCCAAGTATGTAGAACACACAAAGAATTTCTTTCCGTTCGAACACGCTGCACTAGTATCATCAAAAAATTCAAATTCATCAAAAGAGGCACTATACAATTCCATTTGGTCTACTGTTCAAAGAGTTAATGGCTTCGGGGAAGAAGCTGTTTAAATGTCTGCTGGATTTGGTGTGCATGGATCGGTAGCACCTGCCTGAGGGGAGTAGCTGTAAAAGGTGGTGGGCAGGGTGCGGAAGGTCCAGTATGATTTTCCGCGCCCTAGTTTGGATTCTTGCAGCGTGCAAGTCCTCGAGAGTGGGTAGGGCGGTGCCAATGATTTTTTCCGCCGTCCTAACTGTCCGTTGCAGTCGGATTTTGTCCGTTTTTGTGGTGGCCCTGAACCAAACAGTGATGGAAGAACACAGGATGGATTCGATGACAGCCGTGTATCAGGACGTACCGTAGTGCGGGTTATGATTGTCACTTGCTTTTTGTTCGCCATTTTGACAACATCGGACATCTTTTGAGTGGAGGGGAATCTCCAGCAGACATGAATAAAAGTTGGGACATCGCTACCGGAAACCAGTGCTTGTTACTTTGGCAGTTTTGCTGACAGTTCAACAACTATAATCAACCCACTGCACGCCCTATTACCCAAACCTTTTGTGCTTTGTCATGGCAGCTGTTGGAAACTGGCTGTATTGTTTGGCTCACACTGGTTGTAACATTGTTGTCAGATTGGAATCGTGACCCAGACACGTTCAGTCTGCATTTGTCTAACTGCAGAAATATGAAAGTCGGACTACCTTTACAGACAATTGAGAAAAGGAAGCAGGAAATAGTTCTTTCATGTGAAAAAGGCACTTTGGCTCATTTAGCGGATAGGACTGGTTCTAATACAAAAAAATATTTAATCTCAAACCAGTCATTTCGGCCTGTAACAAATACTTTGGATTGGATCGGACCATCCCTTGTGAAAATGTGAAGTCACGAGCAAATTTTCAAGGATCTGAACAAGAACAGCACAGTGTGAAAACATGTTTTACTTAAACCAAGGCAAAACATTTAATTTGTTCAAATTAAAGCCATACAATTACTCTAATTCGTTTACTTCAAGAATATTTTGTAATAGGCCAATGTAAAAAAATGTGAAAAGGGAATTGAGAAATAGGTCTGGCTAGTCCCCTCTCACTGACGTCAGTGCCTACTCACATTTACAGATAACAGTGAAGAGATTGTACACCATATTGGATTCATATTGTTTCATCTTTATCTTGCCATTCCAAGCAGTGTGTGAAATGTATCATCTTTAAATCATTCTCCCTAAAATGTTCCAGTTTCTTCTTTATGCACAGAATCTGATAACTTTGCACTCTACTTTGATTCACCTGCAAACAATGTTTATTTGCTTTTGAGTGTGGCTTGAATCATCATGAAATATTTCCTTCGTAACTGGACAGAGATTCAATCTTCAATCAGAACACACAATAACCTTTAAGGCTCAAACAAATGAAGTCATCTAATTAGCAAAGGGTTTGCTATTTAATCATCCGGCAGGCATGGCATTACCATTCACTCCGTGTCTTGTTCATGCTCAAGAAAAGCCTTCTTTTGTCTGCAATTAAGTCTTCGTCGACTTTAATAGGTCCGCCATTTGTACAATTTGAAGTTTAAGTAAATGTGTTTTTTTCAAGGGTGAAGCTGATCTGCATTTGTTGAAATCTTTAGTTCAGAGTTAAATATTTTAATATTACAATTGGGATCTGGATCGTGAGAGAATACAGAGAGAATGCTGTGGAAAAATAACATTGTTATACGGCCTCATTTCAATCTTAATAAACATCTGATTGGTATGACTCATCGGTCAAATTAAACTACAGTCCAAACAGTACTACCGAAGAATGTCATTTATTCATTATTCTAATACCGTGGTACCTTGCGTATTCACGTTCCAGCATCCGTGGATTCACATATTGAGACGGGCACGCACTTTCACCCCGTCACGGAGTGCGAAGTGAAACTCTATGAAAGAAGTCAGGCGAATGTACAGGCAACCATTAGCGCTCAATTTTCATAGTGATTCCATTACAATGGTCAACTCGGCTTCACAACAGAAAACAATGCACAATCGTTATCTCATAAGTATAACTGTCATAACAATATGAAACTTGAAATAAAATACATCATTGTCATCTTTATTGTTTGGAGACAAACTCCCTTGTTTTTTTTTTGCTTGTTAATAGGAAGCGCTGTATACTTATGTGGCTACTGTGAATGTGAAAAATAAATAGTTTACTCCGAGCGCTCGATGATTTATCAATGTCCATGTTTTTTTGCAAGGGGAAGGAGGGTGATCAGCCTTGAAAATAAATTTCCAGTCTTGCATTGCCATCTGCTCACAGCTTCATGCAACGATTTCCACGTGAGTCGCTCGGAACCAATCAGAGGACTGAAAAGTGCTGACCTTCCCAGAAGGGAATCTTGCAGGCCCTCCCTAAACTGAATCTGGACTCTTTAAAGATTCCACAATAAATAAATAAATACACACACAAATAAATGAGTACATACATACATACATACATACATACATACATACGTACATACGTACACGCATACGTACATGCATACACACATGCATGCATAAACACATGCATGCATACACACATACATACATACATACATACATACATACATACATACATACACATACATACATACACACATACACACACATATCTATATAAATATGTAAATAAATATATAAATAAACATGTAAATACGTAAATAAATATATACATAAACAAATATTCAAATAAATATATACATAAACAAATATTCAAATAAATACACAAATATTCAAATAAATGAATAAATATATAAATAAATGCATAAATAAGCCAATACAACCTGTCGTTGTCATGATCTGGTTGGCGACCAACGGGTGGCGCTTTCAGCCCAGCCTTCTGCCTCGCAGGTGCTAGTCGTTCCTAATCAGTGACAGTTAAAAAGACTCCCGGCATGACCATTCGGCGTCGGGTCATTGTATGCAATTGTATGCATTGTGCATTGTGTATGCATTGTATGCTGCGCATGTGTTTGTTTCATCTTGGCAGACTTTAACTCATGTTTTTTTTTGATACTTGAATGTATTTTTCTGTTCAAATGATTCTAACGTTTTAAATTTTGTTCCTGTTGACTTTTAATACAATTTCTCAAACACAACCTGCTGCTCCCTCCTTACTGCTTTTTGGGATCCACATCTGCCATCACCACCCTCAAACCGTGACAGTCATGGCATTGACATGAGTTATAGCAGCTGAAATCAGATTTGAAGAAAAATGAGAACCAACAAACAACTAAACTGTGCTGCCATACTATTGAATGAAGATAAAAGGCAGTTGGAATTAAATTGACACAATATTTTACCATTTTACTGCAATTGGCTGGCAGTTCGTTCAAATGTTTCCCCCACCTATACTGCCCGAAGACAACTGAGAAAGGCTCCAGCACACCCACATGACCCTATGGAGGATAAAGTGGTTTCGAAAAGGAATGAATGAATGAGTTAAATGAATCATTTGAGCTGTTCCTGAAGAGCGTAAATATGAGGTTTTCCAACCTTTGTCCCAATGAATGTATATTGCGCAAGAAAAAAAAGTCATGATATAACATGAAACCAAAGTAACCCAAACTACACACACAAATGAAAATATCTGTTTTTCCACAAATATACTTTCTCATGTGAAATTTAGCCTTGATATTTGAACACAAAGCGGGGGCTTTTGCAGTGAACCATGACTTATTCTGTTGTGTGAACAGAGCAACGGATGAATAGACAAATCGGCGCCTTTTACCAATTAAGTGAAGAGAAGTAATTTAAGGAGGGGAGCCACTACATGTCACCGGCATATATAGAAAAACAATAAGAAATATTTTGAAAAATCTGATTCAAATGAAAATTATAAACAGTGCTGTAATTATACAACCAATTACCTACAATTATACAGTATACTGTAGATGATACAGTGATACTGCTTAGCACATCCGCCTCATAGTACAGATGTACAGGATTTAAATCTGGGCTCCGACTTTCCCATGTGGAAGTTGCAGGTTATTTTCGTTGCATACGTGGGTTTTCTCTGAGGACACTGGTTTCCAGAAACATTCGAAATACATGCATCATAGTTTAACTGGACATTGTCTGTGTAGATGCACCCTGCAATTGTTTGTTAACTAGTTCAGGGTATACCCTACGTACTGCCTGGAGACAGCTGGGATTAGGTCCAACACGCTTGAGACCCAAGATGGGCATATTACAGTTGCAGCAATCGTGTCCAGTCAGATTCCACCACTCATATCTATCTAGCGATCTACCTATCTAGCTAGCTGACTCAACATTTTCTCAGTGCATTTATATGGACTTCAATTACATAGGTTTTCAATATCTGCAGGCCTGCCTGGTCCTTATCCCACCACAAATAGGATACTTGGACCTGCAATGTCAATCCAGCCTTAATGCAGATAATTTGGACCAAGGAAAAACATTTCAAGTCGATGTCATTGTTTCAAACTGAAATAGCCTCTGGCCGGTCTCACTTGAATGGATTGTTGTCCATTTTCAATGTAGGATCACATCTTACTTGACCTTGTAAGGTTACGGGAGTAATTTGGAGAAGTTGGATAACCTAAGTAGATATTTTTTACATAAAGTAAAGTCTCGTTATATCGATATCGGATATATCGATAGTCCCGGTTATATCGATACTATTTCTATGCATGCACGGAGAAAATTACATTCAAACAGGGTCGGATATATCGATAGTCCCGGTTATATCGATATTTTTTCGGACTCCCTTGAATATCGATATAACGAGACTTTACTGTATATCATTATTTGAATATGTATTTTCTGCTTCTACTCCCATTCCATTAATTATCAATAAGGCAGCTAGCTATGTGTGGATTTTCACCTCACTTTCTCTCGTCTCTGATTCTCCAAACCCACCTGACCCTGTCTCAGCTGTAAAGCTTCCCATCATCCACTTTAATCATGAACCAGTCCCCAAAAGCTTGCGGCTTGAGCCCACTGATCATGCGATTTTTCTGGCAGAAGACTACAGCGTCCAAGGACGCTTCTTTGAGAAGCTGCGCTGACACATTTCCTCAGCCGTCCTTCGCTAAAATGTCAACCGTGGCCAAAAATATGAGTTTGACAAGATACAGCCCATCATTTCGGAGCTAAACTGCAGTTGGGATTCTTTTTTTGGTGAAAGAACATGTTTAAACCAACAAATATGCACGGTTTAAGTCCAAGTCAAGAAGAACCGATACTGCATTGGTATGAGTGAGAAAAGTAGTAAGACTTATTCCTTTTGATATTGCACATCAGTCAAACACGTCTCTTGCTGGAAGCAGATGGCTGGCTGTCGTCCCAAGGGAGGTTTCTTAAAATAAACATTCACATAAAGATTTAACAGTTAACATACAGTAAAGGCTTACGAACGCTTTAGCTCACAGACTTTTCACCTCACAGACATTAAATTTGCGAGCATGTAGTCTTGGCCAACAAACTAGATTTCGACTGACGAACCAAACCATACGGAGTGCCACGGTGGCTGGTGGACTAGTTTTCTTTGAGTGCAGACGTGGTTTGTTATCGAGTGGAGTACTTTTGCTATTATGGAACTGAAAAAGTCCCCACCACAGACTAGTGTTAAGCCGAAGAGGATACAAAAGAAAATTACGGTCGAGCAGAAGAAGATCATCGAAAAACACACATGTGGTGTGCGTTTGTGTGACTTGGCATCCCACTACCAGTATGCTAAGTCGACCATTGCTACATGTGGCTAAGAGTGTTTCTGTGTTGTCTTAGCAACGGTCTTCGGCAATAGAAGAGTGAAAAACTTCTGTTGATTTGGATTAACGAAAAGTAGCTAGCAGGGGACAGTGTGAGTGAGGGTATTATCGCCGACGAATCACGGCAACACTCGGATATCATAAAGAGTCAACTACATCGACCATCACAAAGGTGAATAAGACGACTTTATTATATAGTACAGTTTATTTCTTTAATTACAATACAATAGCACATTTATTATACATAAAACAATGTATATTTTGTGTAGTTTTAACACCTATTTAGTAGGTCTGTTTAAGCTCTCAGTCGTACAGGAGTGGTCCATCGATGAAAAGGTTTCTTCAGCCGTCATCTGTACTTTTTTTGAAGGTGTCGGACGTTTCGCTTCTTATCCAAGAAACTTTGTCAGCAAACTAAAGTCTTAGTGGTAGTTTATGGTAGTATATATATATAGGGCCTTCTTGGATAAGAAGCGAAACGTCCGACACCTTCAAAAAAGTACAGATGACGGCTGAAGAAACCTTTTCACCTATTTAGTAGAAAATTATGTTTTATTGGGACCTGGGAACGGATTATTCTCATTTTTAATGGTTTCTTATGGGAACTAAATGTTCGGCAGACAAACTTTTCGCCTTACACACACTTTCTGGGACCCAATTAAGTTCGTGAGCGGAGGTGTCACTGTATATATAACACAATGCATAACATAAAACACAGTCATGCACTCCGAGCCACTTTTCCTGCATATGCTTTGTTGTTTTTAAGCAATTCTCGATGAAATAGGAGATTAACCTCTCCTTTCACCAATGGATCAGAGACATCATGCTGAAACTTAGCCCTGGGGCAATGCTAAAAAAAGCTTTTGTTGAATTTTATGGGCAAAATTGCTGAAACGAATTGCCACTTGGACTGCATCCATTTTTGGGAGAAAATGCCACAATTTAGGGGTGTTCTGGAGCCCTATGAGGTCAGAGTAAATGTGTAAACGATGTAAAGTTTGTTGTATTAAGTTCATCCTGTCTACTTGATATCTAATTTAAAACAGATTCTTTTCTTACAGACAGTGTATTGTAGGTGTTCAAATACCTGACATGTTTCGGCGTATACTTCCGCCTTCGTCAGAGTGACACACTGTCTGTAAGAAAAGAATCTGTTTTAAATTAGATGGAAATTTTGCTTGAAAAGTCGATTGGATAATTCCTAAAGAAACATTTCAATTATTGCCTTAAAAAGGAAAATCCGACTGGATAAGCCCATGACTTCCATTTCCAACGCCTACTGTGACCAATGCCGTTTTCTCCAGTTGCTGCAACAATGATGTTTATTCCATGTGCTGGGATGGTGGGCGAGGGATGGACTAAAAAACTGGCTTGCCAATAAAATGTCTCTTCCCGAGAACTGTCAATTGGTTCCATCTTATCTACCTCAAACATGCCTCCACTGACTTCTTTACGCTTCTTTTTCATGACGGATTTTCTTTGTTTTGGCACTTTATATTGAAAAGACATCAGTCATCAGTCCATTACTAAATAAAAAACGTGGAGTTGAACACCCATTGATTGATTTAGTTGTTATACATCGCAATTTAATCTAGCAGCTCAATTAAGCCTCAGATCGGACACATTCTGATGCCTGCAAAGGAGATGTCGAATTGTTTTTAATCTGCCGAGTGAAAAAGAGCGTGGGTGGGTTGAAAATGATCGAAAATGCTGAGTGCTCCTCCAAATCAGGACTCCAAACAATTAGGAAAATATAAACCTCAAAGCCAAGCCGGGAGAATTGCTTTCAAAAAGGTTCTGATTGAAAGCCCGTGTCAGGCAATCAAAGGACTCATGTATTTCAATTCGAGAGGGGTCGAGTCGAGAGCGCCGTAAATCCGCCCGTCTTGATCTGCCATTCACAAGCCCGCCAGTTGTTCTGCACCCTCGTTTTGCCACATTGTCCCTACAAATTGAGATGGATATACTTTCAATAGAACAATCGCAGAGCAAATACGGAGCTGCAATATGTGCAGGTTTCTTTTGGGGAGGGGGGGGGGGAACTACCCTGTGATTAAGCAGCCGCCTGTTGGGTTGAAATAATGCCAGACGAGCAATAAAAGCTCCCCGGCACCTGCTTGTTTCACTGAAAAAGATATCACAGAGAGGGCTAAAAATAGTTTGACTCACTCGAAACACCCTGATGTTGTAAATGACACACCCCGCCTCACAGGTGAACAAGTTCAACATGTTAAGGACACCTTCAGAGTATAAAAATCCTTATTTCTCTTGATGAACGCTATGTGGTGCCAATCAGCTTCTCTTCAACTTTCCCTCAACCAATTTGTCAACCAGCTGTAACCCCACCGGCACCGAAAGGCAATTCTGTCGCCAGTCAACACTTTGTCAGCGACTCTGCAGGTTGCGAACGGTTATTCCTCGGCCTAGGTTGTCATGGAAACATTACTGTCTGATTCTTCTCATCTGTCACTTGCCGCTATAGGCTGCGGCCGTCGGTGAATGCCTTGGTCACGGAAATGATAGTAACAACGTTTTTTTATTATGCTGTCTGATATTGATTATGAGCCATTTTATTTTATCTGGTGACAAAATACACACAAGCGCCTCCATTACGTCCACAGGGGATCATTGTAGTCTGAGACGTGATGGGAAAGTGAAGCTGCCTCATCTGTGGCGGCTAATTTGTTTGGGTGTTGACGTGGAGTTTCTGACTTACTTTCTGATTCTGGAATAATTACTACAGGCATCATAGGTCTTTTATTTCACCCATCCCTCCCTCCATTCTTGGTGATATTGGGAGAAAGCGAGCATAGAGTACTACACTGGAGGTCACAGTTTGAGAAAGAATCAATCACATGCAAATCCATGGACAATTCAGTCTTTAATTCACTTAATATACATTTTATCTATTCATTTATATTTTGGAATGTGGATGGTGGGAGGGTGGAAAAGAAAATGCAATGTATGTGTGTGTGTACGTGTGAACGGTGGACGGATGTACGTATGTACGGATGTATGTATGTATGGATGGATGGATGGATGGAGCTAGCTATCTAGCTAGCTATCTCGTAATCTATCTAGTTATCTATCTATCTAGCTAGCTATCTTTCTAGCTCGCTATGTAGCTAGCTATCTACCTTGCTACCTATCTATCTCGTTATCTAGCTAGCTACCTACCTATCTAGCTAGCTACCTATCTATCGATCTATATAGCTAGCTACCTATCAATCGATCTATCTATCTAGCTACCTATCTATCTAGTTAGATAGACAGATAGCTACCTATCTGATTTATTTAAAAACACTATCATAATTGAGCAAAAAAAACAAGGTACACATCAAGTCAAACCCATTTTCCTCACAGTCCACATTTTGGTTCGTGTTTCCCTTGGAGTACCATTACGACTGAAATCATACAAAGAAGTCAAGAATAACAAGTTTTTCAACTATTAAGTGACTGGAATGAGGTGTTGAGCAACAAGAAATGCTCAATCTCGTATTTGTTACAGATGAGAATTTGAAATGTTGGTCCATATTTTGGCCACATAGGCCACATAAAATGATGGACTTTACTTTTACACCTGTGGTTTAAATGCTTAAAATTGCATGGTGACTACTTTTGTAGGCCCAATATTTTGTTTAGCACTTAATGTGTTTTGACTAACATTTTGGAAGTTGATCGCAATGAGGATGTCTCAAGAGCGACATTTTCACAATTTCTACTGTCAGGCATTCATTTCAATTTAAAAACCAATGCAACCGACATCTGTTGGCTAGGAGTCAACGGCTCATCGATTACCATTTCATGACAACTTGCGTTCCTCGTTTTCCTTGAGGTCAGACTGTCAATCGGCCCAGTGGGGAACCCTTCAGTAAATATCAAAAATTTATCAAGATCTGTCTCCCTGCCCCTAAATCCCCGACCCCCACTTTCTTTTTTTGAATACCCTGGCTACTATGTCACCTGCATTGACCCCAGCGTGGCTTTGAAGGGTCACAATTTTCACCACAGAGGCACTGGAAGACCATCAATAATTGAGCCTTTAATTCATTAAACAACAAAGGGAAAGTGTCTGGCTGCACGGATTAGCCTGATCTTTTAGCTTTGGGAATTTCAACTGAAATGGGGAAAGCATTTCTTGCTGTGTGCTCCGTTGAAAATGGACATACAGTGATACCTCAGCTTACGAATACTTTACTTGATGAACTTTTCGCCTTACAAACATTACATTTGCGAGAATATAATCTTGGCATACAGACTATTTTTCGGCATACGAACCAAACCACACAGAGTGCCACGTTGGCTGTCGGACTAGTTTTCAGCGGAAGAACACCAAACCACACGGCCAAGCTCCTGTATTTTGTTTTTCTACTTTCATTCCTTTCATAACTTTGCTGCTGTGAAATGTAAATTTCTCCACTGCGAGACTAATAAAGGCAAATCCAATCCAAACAGCGCCACGGTGGCTGGCGGACTATTTTTCATCACCCCTTTCCTTGTGTGCATACGTGGGTTGTTATCAAGGATAATTTTGCTATTATGGGACTGAAAAATCCCGCACCACAGGCTAGTGTTCAGCTGAAGCGGACACGTAACAAAATTGTGGTTGAGCAGAAGAAGGAGATCATCGAGAAACACGAATGAGGTGTGCGTTTGTGTAATTTAGCGTCCCACTACCAGTATGCTAAGTCGACCTTTGCCTGGCGTGGCTAAGGGTGTTTCTGTGTTGTCTAGAAGAGGTTGAAAACCTTCTGTTGATTTGGATTAACGAAAATCAGCTAGCAGGGGGGCAGCCCGGTAGTCGAGTGGTTTGCACACCGCCTTCACAATGCAGAGGTCGCCGGTTCGCGTCCCGGTCCGGCCTCCCTGTGTGGAGTTTGCATGTTCTCCCCGGACCCGCGTGGGTTTTCTCCGGTTTCCTCCCACACTCCAAAAACATGCATGGCAGGCAGATTGACCACTCCAAATTGTCCCGAGGTGTGAGTGTGAGGGTGACTGTTGTATGTCTTTGTGTGCCCTACGATTGGCTGGCAACCAATTCAGGGTGTCCCCTGCCTCGTGCCCGAAGACAGCTCAGATAGGCTCCAGCAACCCCCGTGACCCTAATGAGGAATAAGCGGTACGGAAAATGAGAGATGAGAGCTAGCAGGGGACATTGTGAGTGAGGGTATTATCACCGTGAAATCATGGCAACTTCACTCGGATATCATCAAGAGGCAACCTGGAAGTTTGTCAAAGGTAAATAAAATGACTTTATTTATTATACAGTACAGTTTATTTCTTTAATTACAATACAATAGGACATTTATTATCCATAAAATAAAGTATATTTTGTGTAGTTTTAAGGCTTATTTAGTAGACAATTATGTTTTATGGGGACCTGGGAACGGATTGTTCTCATTTTTAATGGTTTCTTCTGGGAAATAAATGTTTGGCAGATGAACTTTTCGCCTTACACACACATTCTAGGAACCAATTAAGTTTGTAAGATGAGGTATCAATGTAATTTGCTTTTTAGTTGTCGACTCATGGCAAAATCTGGGTTTCATTAAAAAAAGGTCTAATTTTCACTTACGACAGATATCTATTTTGTTTTATATTCTGAATGTCCCCGTCACTCGCATTTTCCATTGATGTAGCGGCCCTCCATTTTCTATATTATTGCCCGCTTTTATAGCATGAAAGGACACAAGCTATGTTTCTCTTCCCATCGACTCCTGATCGTTCTCGAGGCAAAAAGGCTGATTTCAAAGCACCAAACGAATGAAGCCAGTCGTCTGAAAGCATCTTTTATTTGACTGTGTTCTTCTTCACTCTTTTATTTATTCATTTGCACCACATTTCTCCTCGGCTGTAAGCACCAAGTGGATATTATTAATAAATGCAGACTAGATGCCAGTAGGACCTTGCATAATAATGCAATTTGTTGGGAGGATATTTATTGTTGCACCCCAAATGCAGTTCAGAGAGAGCTGCAGCCAGCTCTGGAAAAAGATAGCATTAATCGTATCCTTGCCTGTTCTCTTCTTCTTTTTAAGATAAAAATAATAAATAATCTGTCCTCTGTATTGAAAGACGGACAGATTTAAAGAAGAATTTTACAAGTTGAATTAAAACCGGGTCGTGAAATGAGTTACTGGAAATTGAGCATGCTTGCCTGGGAGTGTGTCAATGCAAATAATAGCATATTCGTTTCACAACCTCGATTTTAATTTATCGCAATGACCAGAAAGAAGAACTTCACATAAAAGATGATGACTGGTGTCTGCGTGCATTTTCCCCTTTTAATTTATGAAAAGTGAAATATACAAATACCAGATTTGAGTGTTTTACCTTCTCTGTCGATCAAACACTGCAAATGCTTGAAGGTCTGATGTCGAAAAGTGCCGCCTATCCATCCATCCATTCATTTTCTGTAGTGCTTGTCATAATAATAATAATAATAATAATAATAATAATAATAATAATAATAATAATAATAATATAATAATAATATATTTCATTTCTAAGCGCCTTTCAAAACGCTCAAGGTCACTTTACAGTCACATGATAAGTTTTTTTCTGTGGGTGAGCAGCGGCAGCCACACACGCCAGCGTTCACTCAACCCCAAAGTAACTTAAATAGATAGCAAGCTAGCTAGCTAGCGAATATATATCTAATAGCTAGCGAATAGATAGCCATTAGCTAGCAAATAGATAGCAACAGTCTCAGGCAATAGAAGAGGTTGAAAAAAATATAGTTATCTATTCGCTAGCTATTCGCCAGCGAATAGCCTGCCATTTGCCAGCGAATAGATAACCAACAGCTACCTAGCAAACAGATAGCCATTCGCCAGCTAACAGCCAGCGAAAAGACAGCTAATAGCCAGTACGGTTGCAGGCAAGAGAGAAGTCGTACAACCGGACTGGCTGGCAGTCAATCAGAGAATCACAAGTTAAAACAACCCATTTCCTCTCCTCAAGCTACGTAGCCCTCAACAAGCCTTAACGTTTCTCCTACTGGAATGTGAACTCTGTTTAAACTCAATGTCATTAGTCCAACCGACTGCTATAGTTCAATAAACTAAAGACACCATATTTTAAACTCCCCAAAGTTATAAATACTCTCACAAGTCTGAGAATTGAAACATGGGTCATTGCGGCACACCCAGTTATTCAACTGAAAGTGGGAGCTGATAATGGCTTATTGACCAACGGGGAAAGTGAGATAAATATTCACCCTACTAACACCGCACACACCGTGTATTGGTTTATTTATGTACTGTGCAGAAATGGGGCATCTACTCTAGTCACAGTACAAATTGTCCCATATGTGTATCTTTGACATTAATTGAAACATATGCAAAGAATCGCCGAAGACAGTGCATCATTTTTTGAGGGGACATACCCGAATACAAAAAAAGTTAAAAAGTGCTTTTAAAAAGTTGTTTTCTTGACTTGGAACAAATTAAAAATGTTTACATTGATTATAATGGGATGTGCTTATTCGGTTTTTGAAAAATTGGTATTCAAACACCTTTATGGAATGGATTATGGTCGAAAAACGTGGTATCACTAAACTACTACTACTAATACTGATGTTTTGGGATGTGTGTGCCAGTCCCTCTCCCCTACAATGTTTCCCCTATCTGGGAAACATTGTTCATGTTTTGGATGACAAAACAAAAAAAGGTCCAAATAACGTTGTTATAGGCTCGATCTCTCATGTCCGCACTCAGTAACCAGCTGCTATCGCACATAATCAAGTTAGCGTTTTTTTTTTTTTCCTGAATCCACACGGGAAACTCCTCTGCAGCTGTTTTTTAGCACTCCTGTCATCTTTTTCTGGTTGGCGGAAATCATTCTCATCCAGACATACCCACGCCGGCTGAACCATGATATTGTGTGACTACAATTGAAATCACATGTAAGGCTAACTTAGACCCAGGTAATTTATAATGACATTAGGTTTCTAGATTTCCTGAGTTGTCAGTTCATCTTGGTTTGTGCCATTGTTGCTTCAACAGTAGCCAAAATGGAACTGTATAGTGCCACTTAGCAGTTTTTTTTTAACAACGATACTAATGCATCGTGTTCTACCGGAAACAAATTCCTTGTGTGTTCTACATACTTGGCAATAAAGATGATTCTGATTCTGATTCTGATTTATTTTGATAAAATGGGAGCTTGCTATTTGCTGTTCCATTGCAGTTGTTTCAGTACGAATCGGTGCCTGAGTCGTTGCTGACCAACCTGTTAGAAGATTCGTAAACGGTGTGTTAAATTCCATTCCATGTGTTTCTTCTGTTTGACAAAAGGAACACTGAGTAAGGATGTAGACAGTTGAAAAGGTTTCTTCTGCCGTCATCTGTACTTCTTTGAAGGTGTTGGACGTTTTGCTTCACATCCGAGGAGCTTTGTCACCGAAATAAAATTTGCTGGTAGCTCTGGCCCTATATATATATCCCTAATGTCCAGAGGTGGCGGCGTCAGACCTCTGCTTTGATAGGTCCCTGCTCTAAGGTTGGGGGGAGCAGAGGACTATTCCCCGAGGCTACACTGATTACTGATGTGGTCATATGGTCTATGACTGGCCCTGATTACCCCTTTCACCCTGGTATCACCTCATCAGCATGGTGGTACTGATCTAAGCATTCTGTTGTAAGCATGATCCAAATAGTAGACTGGTACCTTCACTTCACTTCTTCACTTCACTTCATCCCATGGCCTAGAAGGCCGTAGGGGTGCCATGATGGACGTCTGGGCAGTCAGAGATCTCCAGCGCTCTCGGTCTTCGTGGGTAGCGCGGTCGTTGTTTTTCCGGGCCTCGGCCGATCCGGCATGAGTGATCCTGACTGTTTGTACATCATGACATTTCAGTAGGATATTAAACTTGGTGGTGACTATCTCCTCTCCAAGCTCTTCACCAGGAGTTCCGGAGCCCCCCTGGTTACCCTTGTCTAGTTTAGCCTGCCGGTCGAAGCAGTTTGCCGTGGTGTGGCCGCAGAACCTCTGCTACTTGGAGCCATAGACAAGAGCTGGGTGATGGTGAGGAACAGTTAGGGATCAACCAGCTATAAAGCATCAGCAATACAGCTGCGATCTTCACCTCTCTATTAATGTATACTGTATTTTTCGGTGTTTAAGGCGCACCTAAAAGCCTTAATTTTCTTCAAAAGATGACCCTGCGCCTTATCCGCCGGTGCGCCTTAAACACCATCAAATACGGTAACTTAATACATTACCTGTACACTTTATACATGTTTGTTGGTGGTGACACTTTGGACTCCAGAGCCAATTATTCAGAATATAATTGATCTCAATGGGAACTACTTGTTTTGAAAGCAGATTGTGGTTGAAATTGGAAGGAGCTCACTGTCAACAGAGAATAAACAGGAAATGTGAAAAGCACTACAGTCATTGTAAGCTCAAGTTGAGAAAATCGAGTTCAGACCTCCTACTGCAGCCTTGTCTCCCGGTAATTGTGTTACCACAGACTGGAACTGCATTCTCAATTATGCTTCCACCCATCTGTCCATTTGCCATGCCTATTATCCATGCAGTGCAAGGGATGCAGGGAGCCGCTGTACCAGTGAACATCTGAAAAAAAGAACAGACAATTGAAATGGTTGTGTTCACTCTCACCGTTTTTTTGAAGAAACTTGTCTTGCTGGCTGCTGGAACTGATTGTAAGTCCGGGCTCAGAAACCCTGAATGTCAAGTCTTGCTTTTCCAAGAGCACTGGTGCATGCATTTTAAATAAAAGACAATAAAAAGAAGAGGAATTTATGGTGTTAAAGACCTTTAATAAAACTTACATCTGCTCTCCAACACTCACACAATTAAAATTAACAAACAACAAAAGCACAAACAAACAATATTGTCAAGGACTTGCACACTGCAAGAATCAAGCCAAGAGTGCGTAAAATCCTACTGGACCCTTCGCACCCTACCCACCACCTTTTCCAGCTACTCCCCCAACTAACTAACGGACTAACGGACTGACCGACTGACTGACTAATTGACTAACGGACTAACAACGGACTAACAGCGGACTAACAACAGACGCACAACGGCCGAACAACAAACAAGCAACGGACGAACAACGGACGAACAACGGACTAACGGCCTAACTTTATAGTGCCTCTCAAGAGTTTGATGTTTCTCTTTATTTGTAGAATGGTAGTCGAAAGTAGGTTCGTTGTCAAATCTCGTTATTTGTTGAATGGTGGTTGTCAACTCTCACAGGGAAGTGACACGCAGGTGTCTTGCAGAGCTTGATCGTGGCGTGGAGTCGAGCAAGTCGTGCTGGGAAACTCCGTCCGATGCTGAGCGGGTCTTTGCGAGCTGCGTGTCTGTCTGAGTCTGAGTCCGAGATGATTATGATCTTCTGTCCCGCAACGGCTGCGCTTTTATACCGTTTCCAACCGTGGGAACTGTGTCACACTGAGATTTACATAAAAGCCGTGGTGCGCACCTGTTCCGCCACAGGGCTCCCCTTTGCAATTTTGCACAACCCTTTTTGGTTACAACACAAGCTTCAGTATTCTGAAGGAGCTGCAGCTGTTTGGTGCTCCTTTGAGGACGTCCTACCAGAAGACCATAACAATGCTATGAAAAAAAACAAGGATGCCTGTATTTTCAGTCATTGGTCCTGGCAGATGGGCTCATGCAGTCAGTGGTGTAGACTGGTGTGTACACAACAGCCGTATGGGGCTCCAGATGCACTGTTCCATGCTGATAGTACACATCCTCTTCAACAACGTGTCTGTGATACGTGTGAATCAAAACACTACAGGGTTCCAGAATTATATCCGAATTATAACACCCTAATTATTCATTGACTGAAGGAATGTATGTGGCACATGGATACATTACCAAAGAAATGAATACCGCCCACTGCCTGGCAGGCAGATTGAACACTCTAAATTTACAAACACCAACCAGGTGATATTGGAGGTACCAATGTACAAATACAAACATCCTAAATGTTTGCATTATTTACTGCCTTGAATTGCCCACATTTCAACACTTCTTGATATATTCATGATGTAAATTTTGTTGTGATAGAAGCTGGACCCTTTACAGGTTGTGGACAACAGCTGTACACTTGATGGGCATAGAAGTGTTTCCATTGAGCACAAAGGCAACTCCTCTCAAGTTGCCAGACATCCACCTAATTGCAGTCAGCCCCCCTTCCGGCGCAGATGAAAGTTTGACTTTGTCGGAGTAAGCCGAGCAGCAAATAGCGCAACCCTCTTCAATGGAAAAGCAATCCCCCGTATAATGATACTACAAATCAGATTATTTGCCGCTGCGAGATTGCGTCACAAAATAATGGGACTTTATGCCGTCGTTCCAAGTGAGGCCTTATGATATGAAGTACCTAGGTGTGCAGTGGTGGAAATTAATTTATGATCTGCATTATAGTATTAGCGAAATATACCTTATTTGTCACTCTTTTTTTGTATTGTTGTGATCGATCACATTGGTTCTATTAACTTGAAATCAAATACCATTTGCCTCCGATGCCGATTGTTTTTGAATACACAAACCTTGTGGCAATTCGACAGTTTTTATCATGAAACTATTTGAATGAATGTTGATGTTTAATGTCTGGAACTAGATCAAACAAATCATTTTTAACTCATTTACTGCCATTCACGAATTTATTCGGGAATTGAAAGTATGACCTAGAACGCCATTCACCAATTTGCTCAGGTTATTTTTGGGGTGCGGATAAAGCACTGGCCACGGCCTCTGGCAATGTTTTTTCCTTTCCACAAGGGCACAGCACTTCCCCTTTTGTCCATGTTAGCACTTTTTCCAGCTTTAGTTGTTGTTAAATCGCTTTATAATAATAACAATCATCATCATCAGCATAATAATAATAATAATAATAATAATAATTCTTTCATAGATGGGCCTTTCAAAACTCTCAAGGTCACTTTACAGTCACAGGATGATTTTTTTTCTGTTGGTGAGCAGCGGCAGCCACATGCGGCAGCGTTCACTCAACCCCGCAGTAACTCAAACAGATAGAAAGATAGCTCGCAAGCTAATAGATAGCTAATAGCTGGATAGATAGATAGCTAGCCAGCTAGAAAGCAAATAGAGAGCCAGCTAGTTAGCTCGATAGCTAGCCAGCTATATAGCAAATAGAGAGCCACATAGCTAGCTCGATAGATAATAGCTATATAGACAGTCAGTCAGCTAGATAGAACATAGAAAGCTAGCTAGAAATCGATAGATAATAGCCAGATAGATAGATAGCCAGCTCGATAGCAAATGGAGAGCCAGCTAGCTAGCTCGATAGCTAATAGCTAGATATTTCTGATTCTGATATAAACCTATATATATGTATTGCATTGTATTTTGGAAGCCGCCCTCATTTCAAGCTCATATAACTCCAGATCCATATCATTTAGGAATTTACTCTTTTTTTCCCTGAGGTTTCTTACGCTGCATTGAATGTTTATGTAGTCCGAAAATTCAATATTCTGTGCGTACTGGAATTTGAGTGACAATGACAAAAACCCTGGCACTGGAGTGGACACATTTTTGCATATTGTCTGGCCGTAAATGAGTTATTTTTTCATTTATTAATCATATTTATCAATCAATATGACTGTAATATATGAATTTCTGTCATCTTGAGCCAAACTTAATGGCGCTTGAATGGGATTGAAATAAATAAACAACTAAAGTCTCCCAATAAGGCATTCTCATAATGCCTTTGCAGTGTCTCTCTTTAGAGTATATTACTTGACCCCTCCCAAAAAATGGCTGAAGATTTACTCAGCCATCTTTGGACTCCTCCATCACATTTCCATAGCTCACATTTGACCTTTAATATTTTCACAGTAGATTGCATTGAGACGAAAAGACAAATCGAATATGATTTAATTCATAAGAGGGGCTTTGTCTTTCACATGCGTCAATCTTGGATAGGGCCTAAAACGCCAATATTTCTTCAAATAGTGACCTGAGATTTCCCCAACTACCGGGTTTTATTCTTTCAGCTGAAGCTTTCAAAGTTGGACGTAACCCAAAAGGAGTGTGTTCCAGGTACTTGCAAAAGCATTGCAGTATTTCAAATGCAAGGTATAAAGACATTCCCCAACTTAGGAACATTCGAGTTACAATAAACGGTACATACGAACATTTTTGCGGGTACAGTATGTAAAAAAATGTTTGGACAGAGATGCTGTAAGTTATATTTTGTATTGCACGCCTTTTTCCGGCCGAGGTCGCTTGCGATTGGCTGCGTAATGTGGGCAGGGAAGAAATACCTCGACCCAGTTGACGCTCCAGGAGGACACGATGCATAACAAAAAGTGGCTTACTGAAGCATATATGTTGTCGTACTACAGTAGATGTGAATTTATTTTATGGCTCTTAGAGCGTCTGTGTTTTATACTTTTCCATTCAGTGTTTGCCTTAAACATATATTCCATACAAAATATAGCACTGAAGCAATTTACGAACAAATTCACCTTACGAACGACCGCTCGGAACGTATCTCGTTCGTAAAGTGGAGAGTGTTTGAATTGTAATTTGTGTACCTGGCACAGCTGTCAAACCATGCTTAAATGTATTTTTTTGGCCAAGTCTAGCTTAAAATTTTCTCCTAAGTGCTAAGCAATTCACAGGGTGTTTTTCAAAGAATTACACTGATTAAAATGTGAGCCGTACGGTAATCTGCCCGCTTGGTGTGCACTTGTTGCTTAGTGTGAGACCATGTTTTGTTTTGCTTGATGTCCAGACTTGAGCTTTGGACCAGCGGTGCTACCCGAGACTTGAAAAGAGTCGTGTAAGAACATCAAAATCTTTGACTGGCCGTAATCAACTACTTGCCAACAGGCTATAACCCTCCACTCGCACCTGAGCTCCTCGTTTGCGCCCCCCGTCTTAAGTGCTCAGTGGTCCCTTTAAAGGACAACCGACGTCACTTTTTTGTTTCCTAACTGACATCAGAAAAACGTTTTATAGCATCTAAAATACCCAAAACACGCAGTATGATATTTTGAATCAAATGCAAAACACCAATAAAAATGACTTAAAGTGTCCAAAATCTGCAAAAAATTAAGCTGTGAATTGGGCATTTCCAGAAAGTCCCGCCTCCAGTTCATGATGTCACACCAAGACGTCTTGCATTGCTGGAGAATCAAAACAATGACTTCAGATTCGGAGAACATGCTTTCTTGTTACACATCCAGTGATGAATATGAAGAGGAAAGCATACATGTTTGCAATCGATTAAATAATTTATTCCGTGCCATTTTGAGGCAACATTGGGGGGAAATGTCTCACCCAAAAAAAGGCAAAAAATGGCCACCGAGATGTTGTGAGGAATGAATCAGCCCGTTTCCACAGGCTGATAAATTCCTTCCATGGAGCTTGGACGCCCTCTTCTGGCTCTTTCTGGTGTAACACGAGGTTTTCAGACCAAACAAGCATTGACGTGATGGAAGGACTGCTACAATGTGTCCTTTTTTCAGTCAGGGCGTTCCTTCAGTGACGTCACGTACGAACTCGTTACCAGCTCAAAAACAAGACTTCAGCACAGGTCTTAAAACGTAAAATATAGCTATATGTGGTGGAATTTTATTAAAATACGCTCAGTAGAAGTCATTTGAAGCCATTTTACAAATTAAAGACACAACTTGTCCGGAGACGTTGGTTGTCCTTTAAGTGTCTGATAGATTACTATTTTTAGAGAGTTAATGGCGAC
Source organism: Hippocampus bargibanti (assembly GCF_051943395.1). Taxonomy (NCBI): domain Eukaryota; kingdom Metazoa; phylum Chordata; class Actinopteri; order Syngnathiformes; family Syngnathidae; genus Hippocampus; species Hippocampus bargibanti. The sequence continues at coordinate 14,452,547 of NC_142745.1, forward strand.
GGGGGAAGAAGCTGTTTAAAATGTCTGCTTGATTTGGTGTGCATGGGTCGGTAGTGCCTATCGAAGGTGAGTCGCTGGAAAAGGTGGTGGGGAGGGTGCGGAGGGTCCAGTAAGATTTTCCACATCCTTGTCTTGATTCTTGCAGTGTGCAAGTACTAGAGAGTGAGAAGGACATTGCCAATGATTTTTTTCGCTGTCTTAACTCTTCGTTGAATTCGGATTTGGTCCATTTTCGTGGACGAAATCGTGATGGACGAATACAGGATTGATTCGATGACTGGCGTGTAGAAATGTCATAGCACTTCCTGTGGCAGGCCATGCATCTTCAGCAGCTTCAGGAAGTTTGTTGGACCTTTTTCAGGACGGAGTTGGTGTTGACCGCCCACTTTATGTCCTGGGAGACTGATTTCCTACAAATAAAAGGTCTAGACGGTTGATACGGGGCAGTTGGATAGCGTATCGCTTATTGCCCACCAACATGAACAGGGATAATGTATGTACACCTTCATTTTCTCTTTCTTTCTTCTTTTTGGAATGCACCATTGGGAAAAAATTAAGGGTAGGTCACAGACGCTTTGGGAAGTAACTTATTCCAGAGGTATAACATCAGTTGCCCTGCTATGTGCTTGTGCTATGCTTATCCTCAGACCTTTTATGACCCCAATACATTGTTATTAACAGAAGCAGAAATGTAACGTATTGCAAAATAGTCATACTTATCAGACCTGATAAAATAGAATGACAAGCCCTCTGGTAAAACTTAATAACCAAATAACCATCGGCCATGCGGCATTAAAAACACTTAGACGGCTGGCATTAAGCCGAGGTAATGACAATGTGTAATTGTTCAATTTGCATCAGCCTGCGCAGTAAACAATAGAGATGTTTTCGTAGAGGGATTAGCGAAGACAGAGTAAAAAGCGGGTGGGGGGGGGAAGCACAGGTGGGAAGTCATTAGCATAACAATGCCGGGTCGGTGTATCCACCCGCTGTTCACTTGTGTTTAGCATACCCTTTTAGCACAGGGATGAATGATGGTCGTCGCATGTGTGTTGTTCACCTTTATTTTGTGGAGACATAACTCATGCGCTGGAGTCAATGGAGGGATGAGGTTATGTTGTAAAGCACCACCGGTTTGTGTTACGTTTCATAAAAAGTTTCACTTTTCAGAACCTGTTGTGTATCAATACGACTTCACATATAAGGCGCAGGGTCATCTTTTGAAGTAAATCCAGGCTTTCAGTGCGCCTTATACACCGGAAAATAGGGTATTTCTTCTTCTATTGCTGTGCTGCATTTAAGTCAGGATGCTAAAGAGGTCGCTCATTTATTTCCTGGCTAATGGTTGCCTCTATTGGGCTTGTAGTAAATCACACCACACTTTTTTCACTATGCATTGAGTCAGCCATAGAACTACTGAAGGCCTAGTGATGAAATGCATGGCCCGCCACTGATTTTTTTTTAATAGATGGGGGATTCCTCAACTGATCATCAGGCATTCACGGTGACGCAGTCAGTGAGTAAGTAGAGTGGCCCCCGTCGCAGGAACTAAAAAATAAATAAAATAAAAAAATCCCCTATAAATACACTTTATTTCAAATGTCCCCACTGAGCTGTATGCTGTGATAGCATATGGCTAAACATGACACAAACACACGTCGACTGCCAATTCCAGGTCCACAAACAAACCCGAGGGATGAAGTTTTCTGGACTTAACTTTTGGAATGAAAGACGCTGGTGCAACGTTGGAGAGAGATCTAAACGTTGAGCTTTTTGGAGCTAGCAATATAATGACGCCTCAAATAGCATGTTCAGATTCGTATGAATACAGCAGCAATGCAATTGGGTGGACATTAGAAACAGCTCATGTGAGAAATCTGAAGGTCCCACGCCATCAACGAATTTATGAAGTCTTTGTTTACCATATTTTCCGGTGTATGAGGTGCACCCCAATGAATGGTGTATTTTCAAACGTTTTCCATATATGAGGCAAAATATTTTCCAAATATAATATATAAATATATAAAAGCTTTTCAAATACGTATAAGGCACACCATATTATAAAGTGGTACAGTACGGTCGGGTTACGCACTACTTCTTCTACAGGGGGAAATGGAGTCTATGGATGCTGACAGTAGTTATCTGACTTGTTGTGGCTCAATATTACTTCACATATAAGGCACACCTGCATATAAGGCGCAGGGTCATCTTTTGAAGAAAATGAAGGCTTTTGGGTGTGTTGTATACACCGGAAAATACAGTAACTAGACCATGGTGAACCACAGCTCCTGAGCCGCATGCCCTTTTGTCAGATTTCATGGTGTAGGGCGGGCATCACAGAATTATACTTTAAAAATGATGTGATTAGTTGTCATACAACCTTATCATGTAAGCCATGCAAAACAATAATTATGAGTGACATATTGAAATATTAAACAATGTGAAATTTATACATTTTTCTTAGTAAATCACGCAGCACCTTGACAGGTTTTGAGTGTGCCTGCTACATTTAAAAAAAGTGTTATCTAAGCGTACTTGCTAAAGATCTAATGCCATGCACTTTTGGTGACAAGAAATAATTGTGCACTTGTCAGCTCTTTGCTATGGTGTAAATATCCAGACACCAAACTGCAGTGTGTCACCCTCAGAAAGGTGCTTTTTAGACATTTCCACAACCGTTTTCTTTCATGAACACAAATCTACTGACGAAAATGCATTTTATGGGTCTTGAACGTAAGCCATCCAACAGGTGTCACAAGACTTCTTTTTGTAAATATCAAAGACGATTCAGAGGTTTCCAGAAGCTCTAAACACTTTCCAAAAAGAATAATGCCAGTGTTGCTCTTTGGTCTAGATCCCGCAGGTGAGCTACGCCTCTACAGCTCCAGAACTGAGTGACAACACTCGCTACGACTTTTTCTCCCGGGTGGTTCCGCCAGACACGTACCAAGCGCAGGCCATGGTGGACATCGTCAAAGCCATGCGCTGGAACTACGTCTCCACTGTTGCCTCGGAGGGCAACTACGGCGAGAGCGGAGTTGAGGCGTTTATCCAGAAGTCCCGGGAGGACGGTGAGTCAGTAGAGTCTGTATGTGGTTTTGTGTGCGTGTGTGCGTGCGTGCGTGCGTGCGTGCGTGTGTGCGTGTGTGCGTGTGTGTGTGTGTTGTTTGTGTGTGCGTGAGTGTGTGTGTGTGTGTGTGTGTGTGTGTGTGTGTGTGTGAGAGAGAGAGAGAGGGAGAGAAAGAGAGAGAAAGAGAGGGAGAGAGAGAGAAAGAGAGACTGTGAGACTGAGAGAGAGAGAGGGAGAGAGACGAGAGGGGGGAACGAGAGGGAAAAAAAGGCAGAGACTGACAGAGAGACTGAGGGAGAGACAAAGAGAGACTGAGGGAGAGAGACGAGAGGGGGGAAAGAGAGGGAAAAAAAGGCAGAGACTGACAGAGAGACTGAGGGAGAGACAAAGAGAGACTGAGGGAGAGAGACGAGAGGGGGGAAAGAGAGGGAAAAAAAGGCAGAGACTGACAGAGAGACTGAGGGAGAGACAAAGAGAGACTGAGGGAGAGAGACGAGAGGGGGGAAAGAGAGGGAAAAAAAGGCAGAGACTGACAGAGAGACTGAGGGAGAGACAAAGAGAGACTGAGATAGACTGAGAGAGAGATTGGGGGTTCCAGGGGCGGTGTCGAAAATGTTCCTCTTCATCACTTCACCTGAGTGAACCTATTGTACTGTGCTGCAGAAAATTGCCCAGGCACAAATTAATTAGTTCCAGACCATGAGAAATGTTGAAAGTGCTTTGATAAAATCTCTGGGAAGACATGACGGCACTTTGAAAATGACCGCTAAGGCGTCATACTGTATATGTGGCATGTCAATGGGGTAGATGTGTCAAACACACTCTGCAAGCCATTTATTAGTGTGGATAGATGACTTTTGGCAAGAAAAGTACAACCTGTAATGGTGACCAAAACAATCACAAGAATTCTTGACAAACGACGATTGATATTCATAATCACATCGGGACAATTTAGAGTATTCAATGAACCTAAAAGTATTCAATGAACCTAAAATGGACATTTTTGGAACATGGAAGCGTGCCAGAGCACAAGATGAAATGCAGACCCCATTTACAAAAACCAGACAAGAGATTATAACCCTGACCTGTAGAACTGTAAGGGAGACTTTCACCACAACTGCACTATGCTAGGCCATTTTTTGCCAAACTGGTTACATCCCGGAATGAGGAAATAATCCACTTGTGTATTGATTAGCACTGTCTTTTTGCAAAAAAAAAACGCATCCCCATTGTGTAAAACTACTCTATATTACATTAGCAAGTGTGTGTATGTGTCTGTGTGTGCGTGTGTGTGTGTGTGTGTGTGTGTGTGTGTGTGTGTGTGTGTGTGTGTGTGTGTGTGTGTGTGTGTGTGTGTGTGTGTGTGTGTGTGTGTGTGTGTGAGGGTGCGGACTAAAACTGAGTTGCAGACGATATAAGAGCTTACTCAGCACCATTGTTGGCAATGAAAGACTCATGCCATAACATTAACTGCCAGACAAGTGCAAATGTGGCCACTCCAGTGTCCGGGTTGTTTTCATTGTCACTTGAATTCCAGGATCCACATAATATTGAGTTTTAGGACTACATAAACATTCAGTCCAGCTTTAGAAACCTTAGACTCACTTGTTTCATCAGAAAAAAAGGAGTTAATTCCTAAATTATATGGGTCTGGAGTTACGTGAGCTTTAAATAAGGGCGACTGTACAAAATACAATGCGTACATATTGATTTATATAGTGCTTTAATAATAGCTGAAGCTGTAACATGGACAAAAGGCAAATGCTGCCCCCTTTTGGAAGGGAAAAACGTTGCGAGAGTTCTGGCCAGCACTTTATTGGCACCCAAACAAGAAAAAACAAAACCCAAACAAATTCGGGAATGGCGCTCTATGTTATATTTTCAATTCCTGAATAAATTTGTGAACGGGTTAAAAATAAACAAAAGAAAGAAAGAAAACCAGACCTATGTGTGGACTTAGACAAAAGTATCAAGTTGTGAATTAATATTCAACTAAGCAAATCTTCCCTACGGTCACAAAAATGTGAGACGTTGTAGGAAACTTGTCCATCACTGCCCATGCAAGGCCTTACAATATCATGCAGACAGTCCATCTAACTTCTTCATTTTTTATTTGTATGTGGCTCTGTGAAATAAAGGAACAGAATGCTGAAGAACATGCATTCTCCAAGTTTTTGATCCGCTCCAAGTGGGCGGGTGTCTGACTGCGCACCATGAAACCATTCTTGGCACCGCCATGACAGCACGATACTGGATTGGCAACGCCACAAACTCTTCTGCGCCTCTCACTTCTGTTGCTCCTGCGGAGTCACTACCCAGGCACTTCCAGCATATGCTCTTCACAGGATTACGCAACCTTTTATTTCCCACCCTTCACTCGGCTTGCCATTTTGTACCAACGGAATTCAATTTGACGAATGGCAGTTAAATTCAGAGTCAATATTTTCTCCCAGTGAGTCTTCATTAAAAACCTTGCAGAGTTAACACTGCGGAACAAATTTAAGCTGATATTTCACTTTGTGCGTAATATTTCCACCAGAACACTCACCAGCTTGATTCAGTTTGCGTCATTGTTTAAGGCTTAATATTTACCGAAAGCAGCACGGTATATTACGAGAGTCAGATGCTTTGGCGACAACCTGCTTTGAATTCATAGTCTGCTTGCCTCCTTTAAAAGAAACGGGCAATAAAAGCCAGAACAAAGTGAGTTAGGTGCTGAATATGAGACGAAAAAGAAAGTGTTGATTTCTGCTTTTCACGCCTGGTAAACACCGTGGCCTTGAACACTTTCTTTCTCGGTACATTTCCAGCAGATTGCTATCTATCAATGAGCTGACCCAGGATGCCATCCTCTCACTCGCGATAAAGTGAAATGCCTTCCGTTAAAGTACACACAATTTGGAAACACATCACATAGGTGGATGCGTCTGCTGTCCAAACGGAAACAACCATTTGGCTGTTGAGACCTGTTTCACCCAAAGAGACTGTGCTCGAATCAAAGTAGACTCTAATGAAAATACGTTTTTTTTTATGAGTTGGGTTTGGGTGATACTCCATCAGGAGGTCTGTAGTCCGTTTTGGGCTAGTTGCAGAACGGGTAGGACACATTATGTTTCCAGAGAACTGAATTTCGGTGGCATGTTTGCGGACTAAAATAAGATGTTCACGCATTGATTGGGAATTGTAGTCGACCATGGTAGGGTGGTCTGACAAGGCTCCTGGACTACGGTGGTCACAGTGGTGGTGGTCCTATAAATGATGGAGACTATGGTCGGGTACTTCAGACAGACAACTGTACTATCATTTTGACAGGACATGGAGTTTTTAGTCCTTGATAGTATAGTCATCGACCAATTGCCAATTACTTCCTGAGTGGTCAGAGACAGTTTTAGAACCAGGTTGGGCACTTTTGAACTATGTTTGGCTGGCCACAATTATGTTACAAGACGATAGAGATAGACTTGGAATGGTTTCAGATATATTCTACAGTGAGAGACAGGATACACACTTTGTCAGAATCTCAGATCTGCTGTACAGACATGATTAGTAGTACCAAGTACCAAGAACTAAATGGAGGCTCAGAGGGGATTTACCCTTTTCCATTGCTGGTCCCTCTCTTTAGAATGTTGTGCCACAAATAATAATGTTTAATTTTAGGTTTCTTAATTAGTACGAAATGAGATGGGTGGAATGGTAATCGACTGATTTGCAGGCCCGCCTCATAGTGCAGTGGTTGTGTGTTCAATTCTAGCTCCGGCCTTCCTGTGTAGGGTTTGCAGGTTCTCTCCATGTTTGTGTGGGTTTTCTCCAGGTTCCCCGGTCTCCTCCCACATTCCAAAAATGACAGGCTGATCGAACACTCCAAATTGTCCCAAGGAGTGTTAGTGCGATCGTCTACGTGTGCCTTGCGAGTGCCTGGTAACTAGTTCAGGGTGTAATCCACCGACTACTCGAAGACAACTGGGCGAGGCTCCATCAAGCCTGTGACCCTTGTTAAAATAAGCGGATTAGAAAACGAATGGATGGATAAAAATGAGATTATTAAATACTGTATTCCTTCGTGACGATGTTCCAACCGCAGATAAGCCTCTCAGACATGTCGATTACTTTGGAACATTCCCTTCCCAATAGATGTCATTAATCAACTTAATGAAACGCAGCGTCAATAAGACTCCTAACAAGATTTTCCCCGGCAAAGTGACGGCCCTGTCTGACAGCCACATGAGAACGCCTGCTAATGGAGTCACTGCCATCCTCGCTTGATGGGGAGGATTTCATCCATTGGTTGCCCAATTGACTGATTGATGTAGGCAGAGAACGCAAAATTAATAGGGGGAGTTCTACTTTGCTCAAAAGGAGACTATACAATATCTGAGAATAAGTAAAAAGAAAAAAGGGGGTCAAGACGACAAGCTTTATTTTGTCTTTTATGATTTTCATTCAATTGCATTGTGTCTTTGTAGATCTGGAGAAAGCGTATGACAGGGTGCCCAGAGAAGAGCTGTGGCATTGCATGAGGAAGTCTGGAGTGATGGAAAAGTATGTCAGAGCGGTACAAAACATGTATCATGACTATAAGACAGTTCTGAGATGTGCTGTCGGTATGACTGAGGAATTCAAGGTGGAGGTGGGACTCCACCAGGGGTCAGCTCTGAGCCCCTTCTTGTTTGCTATAGTGATGGACAGGCTGACAGACGATGTTAGACAAGAATCTCCTTGGACCATGATGTTTGCAGATGACATTGTGATCTGTAGCGAGAACAGGGAACAGGTGGCGGAAAAACTAGAGATGTGGAGATATGCCCTGGAAAGGAGAGGAATGAAGATCAGTCGCAGCAAGACGGAATATATGTATGTAAATGAGAGGGATCCAAGTGCAAGAGTGATGCTACAGGGAGAAAAGATAAAGAAGGTGGAGGATTTTAAGTACTTGGGGTCAACTGTCCAGAGCAATGGGGAGTGTGGAAAAGAGGTGAAGAAGTGTGTCCAGGCAGGCTGGAGCGGCTGGAGAAAAAATGTCAGGTGTGATGTGTGATAGAAGGGTTTCAGCTAGGATGAAAGGAAAAGTGTATAAAACCGTGGTGAGACCAGCCATGATGTTTGGACTGGAGACAGTGCCACTGAAGAAAAGACAGGAAGCAGAGCTGGAGGTAGCAGAGCTGAAGATGTTGAGGTTTTCTTTGGGAGTGACCAGGTTGGATAGGATCAGGAATGAGTACATTAGAGGGACAACTCATCAGAATCAGAATCAGAATCATCTTTATTGCCAAGTATGTAGAACACACAAGGAATTTGTTTCCGGTAGAACACGCTGCACTAGTATCGTCGTCAAAAAAATATTCATAACATGTATTTGTATCATATTAGAGGCTTTGGAGAGAAAGTCAGAGAGGCCAGACTGAGATGGTTTGGACATGTCCAGAGGAGAGAGAGTGACTATATCGAGAGAAGGATGCTGCGTCTTGAACTGCCAGGCATGAGACCGAGAGGAAGACCGAAGAGGAGGTTTATGGATGTGGTCAAAGAGGACATGAAGGTAGCTGATGTGTGGGGAAAAGCCGAAAGGAAAAGATGATTTTCATTCAATCCAACAAATCTCATGAATATCCGGATTCAGGGCGGCCCGGTAGTCGAGTGTTTAGGCAAGCCAACTTCACAGGTCATTGGTCGTGAGTTCAAGACGCGGTCCGGCCTCCCTGTGTGGAGTTTGCATCTTCTCCCTGGAGTGGGTTTTCTCAGGGTCCTCCGGTTTCCTCCCACATTCCAAAAACATGCACGGTAGGAACACTCTAATTTGTCCCGATGTGTGAGTGTGAGAGTGACTGTTTGTACCTGCAATTGTTTGGCAAACAATTCAGGGTGTCCCCCACCTAGTGCCCGAAGACAGCTGGAATAGGCTCCAGCATCCCCCACGACTCTAATGAGGATAAAGCGGTCTGGAAAATGAATGGATGGATTTCTGGATCCATTTGTGATAAATTAAACTCTCCAAAAACATTGACTTACCCTGCATTGATTTAAAAAAGATAGTCATAATTTCTGTATTCAGCGATGCAGTAGGCCACAAACCTCCGGCCATTGGGTCCCACCCAAACTGCTGACGAAAATACAGATAATGTCTCCCCACATCAAGTATTCTACTTGTGAATATTAACTCATTCACTGCCAGACGATGTGCAAAAATGTGTCCACTCCAGTGCCATGGTTTTTGTGATTGTCGAATTTCAGACCCACATAATATTGAGTTGTACGACTACATAATCATTCAATGCAGTGGTTAGAAACCTTAGACTCTCTTCTTTCATCAGAAAAAATAGTTAATTCCTAAATGATATGGGTCTTCGTCATTGTGACTTGAATATCAGGATCCACAGAATATCGACTTTTAGGAATCTATTAACATTTAATGCAGCGTAAGAAACTTTAGACTCTTCTTTCAGCAGAAAAAACAGTCAATTGCCAAAGAATATGGATCTAGAGTTATATGACCTTGAAATAAGGATGGCTGTCCAAAATACAATCCAATGCATACAGTACATATTGGGTCATATATAGCGCTTTAACAACAGCTGAAGCTGAAACAAAGCCTGAACAGGGTCGTGAATACAGAGTGGAACGTCGCCGGTCAGTCACAACAACTTTCCATTCACACCCACAACCATGCCATCCCTGAGTAGGAAACCGATCCCACACTACGCATTCACAACTCAGGTGAAGTGTAGCACTACACCATCAGCGAACGACCTGAAAAAAGCAACAACAACAAAAAACAGGCATTAAGTTCGAAACTGCCACTCAAAGTGCAATGTAAATCCAACCTTAGTCTACAGTTGACTCGTGTGACTTCCTCCCCCTAAGATGGTACCCGAGAGACGTCCCTTGTCTTTACTTCCCGCAAAGCAATGAGAGGAGAGATTTTTAAACAGCCAGTCGCAGACTTCACCCGCAGCGAAGGATCTAGCGTGACATTCTCAATTCCATCCATAAAGCCGACTGATATCTAAACACTGTATCCCTCTCAACCTCTTTATGACACGACAAGACCAAAATAACTCCATCTGAGTCCCTTCAGATTGGTCTTGTTTCAATTAGTTTTATCAATTACGCGTCATGGGTTAAATTGGGCGAGCCGACAAGCAGAATGATGATCTGGCTGCGTTCGTGGAATTAATGGTGGGTGGACCCCTTATGGTGGGAGACGAATCACACCAGGCAATTTTCTTAAGCAAGTAAGGCCACACGAACCTTGATCTGGAACATTAGTTATTGTGTCTTTCTGTCAGGAAAGACACAATAACGCCTCATGTGTTCTATGTGGAAATAATTGCCAGTCTCCTCATTTGTCATGTGAGGAAATATTGAAATGCAGCAAAAGTTGCAAGCAGAAGCCGTGGGGGAGGATACGGGTGGTGGCGATGGGGGAGTGTAATGTTATTTAATTGGTCCTGAAGTACCCTTGGGTGGGGGGGGGTGTTCTGCTTAAACTGCCCCAAAAATGCAATGTGAATCATGACAGATAAGGTGAGCCAAAACAGTAATTGAAGAGTTGAAAAGAAGGCCTTCAGTAGTGCTATGTCTGAATCGATCCCCTGCTGCGAGTGTAGTGTGATTTACTTCATGTCCATTAGAGGGTGTAGTCAACCAGGAAATAGCTTGTGACTTAAATAAACTTAAGAAATACTGTCATTTAACTGTTCAAATTTTTACGACGAACCTGTGGGTTCATAATAATCTCATAAAACTGCAATATTATTTGCTATTTTTGCTAGCTCTGAAGCTGTCCAACCTTTCTTAATAATGCCCATTTTTTTTCTTGAAAAGTCTGTCTTGAAAATTGTTTTAATTGTATATCTGCAACCAAATCCATTTCTTCTCCCCCTTCCGCTGCCGTGGGTTGACAAAACCGCTATTTGGGTTGACAAAAATGCAGTGTGCTAGCGCTGGCCAGTAAGGTATTGTCATTAGCGGCTTGTGATACAATGATTGGCTAGCGACTAGCCAATAATGTGACTAGCCAATCAAAATTTGAGAAAACTGACATTGCCAGCGCCTTTGAGCCTTGAGTTGCCAACTCGAAATCTGATTGGTTAGAGCAACAGTTATTTATGATTGACACATTTGATGCTCCAGAGCCCGCAGAACTTATTGTGAAGCTGTCCAGGTAGATTTCTGACCCTGGTAACAAATGTTGGCTGAAATGTGATTGGTTATTGCCTTCAATACAAAAAGACAGCAGCACAACAGGGGAAAAGCATTGAAAGGAAGCTGAAAGACAATTTGGAATTATTTAATAAGAATTCATGAACAAAATATAATTAACATCAGTCTGTGATTCAGATATGTTTAGTTTACAGAGTTAGAACTCTAGCCAAGAAAGCATGTCAATATTGTTGTCCTCCATGTGGACTCAGAGGCCCGTGAAGTCACCCAGGTGGCAAAGCGTCTGTCGGATTAGTTTCAAATTAAAATATTGATTTATGATCGATCAACTCCCTCGGTTTAAAACTGGGTCATCCATCTTAAATGTGTACGTGAGTGTGTGGGGAGCATTGCACTGCAGTGCAATAAAAAGTAGCTCATGCCAAGATGCAGCCAACTATTAATCTGTCAAAAGTTAAAATCAACATGTAGAAGGCATGATTGTGTTAGACAGATTTTTTTCAGGGAAAAGATACAAATACGATAAATGTATTTCAGATTGAAATGCGCGCTCACGTCATCTCATTATCGACGCTTTCTACCGAAGATGCTCACTAATGCTCATTTTTACCTTGGCACGGAGAGCAAAAAGTAGCTGGCAGATTAACTGCGATCTGTTTGACAACATCAGGGGGAGATGTTGTTTACTCATCACCGGGCTAATCCTCTCATAAGCGACAGGGAAAAGAGACCCGACGCTAGAGTGAAATCATCTCCGCATGATTGAAGCGTATTACTGTGACGTACGTACGAAATGTCAATAGCTAACACAAGTGGTGCAATTTCACATGCGGTGCCGAGCTGCATCGCATCAACTAACCAGCTACAAATGATCACAATTCGGCTTGCTCCGTACAGAGTTAAAGTGAGTCATTTGCATGCCCAAGACAATCATAGTCTCAGTCACCGTACTTTTGCTCATCTTGGAGTTGTTTTGTATCAGACACTCCGCCACACAGATACAAAACCTTTAGCTTCCTTATATTTACCACTAAACTGAATAATGAAGAGTTTACATTTTCATACTGATAGAGAATAGACAGAATAGAAGTTATCATATTTAAAAGTTTCATGTTTAGAAGGTCCACAATGGAAGCACAGAAAATCTGGCGTCAATCTGAGGTGAACAGACACACAGCGTGTTAAACTGTCATCTTCATGTAGGAGACCTGGCCTTGGAGTCATTTAGTACTTGGTAAATTCCTTTACAGGAAGAGGTCATTAGCAAAGTTACAAATCTATCAGTTCAAAAGTCAAAGTCAGCTTTATTGTCAAATATGCTAATATACATGACATACAGCACAGATGAAATGACTGTCCTCTCGGACCCAGCGTGCAAGGCACTTATAAAACAAATTACAAATGCAAATTGTTTACAATTGGTTAAAATACACATGTAATTGGTTGTCTTTTCATGGAAAGGACAACCAATTAAAATGTCTACTTTCTGTTCTTTTATTTATTTTCTGTTGGTGTGGTACTCAAATCAAAAAGACTATATTTTACAAATGTATAACTTAAATGTGCATATACAGTGATACCTCGGCTTACGAATACCTTGGTAACGAACGTTTCGGTTTACGAACGTTAAATTCATGAGAATTTAATTTTGGTATACAAACTATTTTTCGGGATACACACTGAGCGCAACAATGAGTGATGTGTCGTTCGTGAACGAGCCCATTCTCCAAACAAGGAAATGGGAGCTGACTTTTTTATCCTCTATTCCCCGCCTCGAGTCTTGGTTAAAGTTGCACGTGATTGGTCAAGAACGCAGCAGTGAGGGGGTGGGGGGGTTGACAGAAACACAGAGCTGCAAACATTAAATAGATAGCCAGACGACAGAAAGAGGGCACGAGTGAGATGGATAGAAAACTGTGAAATTTGGACTCGTTTCAACTTTGATAGTTCAAAGGCAGAGTGTAGACTTCAACCCAGCTAAACAGAACACAATTGGTGAGGAACCAGGTAAAATTATCGAAGAGAAAGGAGGCAACTTCACTCGGATATCGTCAAGAGGCAACCTGGAAGTTCGTCATCCATTGATAATTTCATGGCTAGCCACGGATGGTTGGAGAACTTTAAGCGTCCTACAGGGATTCGTAGTGTCATTCGTCATGGTGAGGCAGCCAATTCTGACGATAAAGCTGCCAAAGCTTACAAGGAATCATTCCTTAAAACGGTGGAAGATGAAGGCTACGTTCCTCATTAAGTGTTTAATGCTGATGAAACTGGACACTCCATTACATCAAGCCATCAACGACCACCACAAAGGTAAATAAAAGCACTTTATTATACTGTACAGTTTATTTCTTTAAATACAATACCACAGCATGTTTATTATACATAAAATAAGGTGTATTTTGTGTAGTTTTAAGGCTTAGAAAATTAGAAAGTAGAAAATAGTTTTATGGGCACCTGGGGATGGTTTATTGTCATTTTAATATTTTCCTTCGGGAAATTAATGTTTGGGATACACATTTTTCGCCTTACGCACTCTGTCTGGGAACCAATTAAGTTTGTAAACCAAGGTATCACTGTACTCTCCATAAATAGCTTGGCAGAGTGATGCGGAAGTCGGGCCTCGGCCAATGAATGTTTGTGTCTTCCCAAAACTCAATATTGTGTGGGTTCTGGAATTTGAGTGACAATGACAAAAACCCTGGCACTGGAATGAACACATTTTTGCACATTGTCTGGCAGTGAATGAGTTAATCTCTTTTGCAGACACCACATTGAGTCTGGTACTGGTTCCCAAGCTGTTTTCCTTTTGGATGCAGCCATCGTATTAGTGTTGAAATCAGCGAATGATATTTGTACAATTGAGTTAGAATGACATCTCCAAAACAAAGGTTCAGTATTAATCTAATGAGTTGTGGCTTGATGATCCCTCTCCGAAGAGCAAGTGAACGAGGCATCCTCACAAATTACATCACTTTACAGCTGTGGTGTTGATGCAAGCGAGGTAGGATCAATATACGGTACTCTATGTGTATCGTAAATGTTGTCTATGGTAATACTTTCCGGCATTTTTCACCAAGCGCGGCATTCAGAACTATTGATCGTTATTAGCTGGGAGAACATTGCCCAACAGCATAAATAAATGGAACAACCTACTGTCTGCAGTGTATTAATTTTACCTCGTCCACCATGCATTTCGTTTGCAGGGCAGCTGTCCAAAATACAAAGCAATATGTTCCATATTGGTTTATATAGCGCTTTAACAGCAGCTGAAGTTGGAACAAAGCGCTAATATGGAAAAAGGGAAATGCTTCCCCTTGTGGATGGGATAGAACATTGCCACCAATTCTGTCCAGCCCCAAAAGGAAAAACCAAAACCCAAACAAACAAATTCGGGAATGGCGCTCTACGTCATATTTTCAATTCCTGAATAAATGTGGGAATAGCAGTGAATGAGTTAAGAGTAATTCCGATTTTTATTTTTTCCATTATCTACCAGCACTAAGTGGAGGATGACGCCTCAAGATTCTTGAATTGCACACACTGTATGTGAATTACTGCCACTTCTAGTTCACACTTGACGGGTGAGCATTATATTGTATCTTCCGCACTATAATGCGTTTTGCAGTATTAGGCGCACCTGCAATGAATGGCCTATTTTAAAACTACTTTAGTATATCAGGTGCACCGCATTACAAGACGAATGCAATAGAAGCTATAATTGTGACTATGGTAGTGTTTTCATCCACTAGTTTGAGTTATGCAAACATTTTTTAACACACACACAATATATATATATATATATATATATATATATATATATATATATATATATATATATATATATATATATATATATATATATATATATATATATATATATATATATATATATACAGTAAAGTCTCGTTATATCGATATTCAAAGGAGTCAAAAAAAATATCGATATAACCGGGACTATCGATATATCCGACCCTGTTTGCATGTCTCCGTGCGTGCATAGAAATAGTATCGATATAACCGGGACTATCGATATATCCGATATCGATATAACGAGACTTTACTGTATATATATATTAGCGGGGAAAATGAGCACAAAACATCATCTAGTGTGGGTCCTGGGCAAGACCCTTCACGCTAATGCCTACCTCATACAATGATGAGAGACAATAAATCGGATGACATGCCAGCCAAACAAGGTCTGCGTCGGGTTCTGGGGTACTAGAGCACCTTGATGAAAAATGGGCTACTGGAACAAAGCGGAGATGGACGAGATGCGATGACATGGCTCTGTTGGAATGCTACTACTCAAGCAACCCTAGTCAGAGGGGTTACATGCGGAGAATGGGGGCTGAATGCTTACTTCGAAAGCACGGTTGACCACGAAAAAACTAGTAGCTCAGTGTTCCAATATCCACAAACGGCAATTGCTATCACAACTTGAGATTGATGAGGTACAACACAAATTCGATATAACGAGACTTTACTGTATATATATATTAGCGGCTGGATAGCTCAGTTGATAAGGCATTGCTTTGGCATACGGGAGACGATGGTTCGAATCCCACTTGGGGCCGAGAAAATGAGCACAAAACATCATCTAGTGTGGGTCCTGGGCAAGACCGTTCACGCTAATGCCTACCTCATACAATGATGAGAGACAATAAATCGGATGACATGCCAGCCAAACAAGGTCTGCGTCGGGTTCTGGGCCCCAGGCTGCCACATCAGAGAAAGAGGTTCAACCAGAGATTGGGAGGCAAGCCCCAATGAATGATGAGATTGGGAAGACAGCCCCAATGAATGAAAAAAGCGAAGCAGCAACTGACCTGAGAGATAAGATCATGAATGAAGATCAATGAATACTGGGCAACTAAGAAACCGATTACAACGGCGATGTGAAGTACCACCTGAAAGTCTCGTGGAAACTGTGAATGCAGCACTGAGAACGATCCCGACCGGAACGATCACGGAAACCAATGAGCTGATATACAGTTCAGCATCAGTGATCAGTGATTAGGCCAGCCCTCTCTAGCCACTGATAGGACTTCTTGAGATCAGCCACTTCTGTTATGGTTCGGTGGTGCATCCCGTGTAGGGGCATTTCCTCCCACGATCTTCCAGCACCTCATGCTCTGCTCCCCATTGTCTGAGACATTCTTTGAGTACATCATCCGTTGGAGTCTTCTCTTTGATGTATTCATGGAGCTTGGATGTTTCATCCTGGACAGTGGCTCTGGACACTTTATACTACAACAAATCACTTTAAACTACTCGTCGGCTTCCATCGGTCATGGCTGACCATGGATGACTGTCCCGGTGGACAGTGTGCCTGGTCGGTGTATTATGGAGAGCAGGCTGTCGCCTATGCAGCTTGCTCCCCCTCTCCACCACGCAGACTGGACCAAAGGAACAGCCGAGCTGATACAATTTTGGGGTCAGTATGGTCGCAGCAGCTGCCGGAAAGGTAGCGGAGTTCGCCACCAGACCGCCTTAGGTGCGCCATTACCGGATTGATTTCGGGTTTACTCCCATAGGAGCTGCCGGAAAGGTGGCGGATCTTTACACCCGTGTAGGTCTATAGGACCTACCCACTGCCAATGTACAGCACCTGGTATTTCCAGGCGGTCTCCCATCCAAGTCCTAACCAGGCCCGACCCTGATTAGGTTCCGAGATTGGACGAGATCGGGCATTCTCAGGGTAGTATGGCTGTAAAATACTACATCCAAGAAATTGTCATGTTGGTCCATATATAAAGTTCATCAGATTATAAAGTGCACTGTCAACTTTGAGAGAATTAAATACTTTTTGGTGCACCTTATAGTGCGGAAAATACAGTACTTCAGATATCCAACTATTTATATACAAGTTATTGCCTTGTAAATCCTCCATTATATCATTATATTTCCCCTTTTGACCTTTTTCTTAAACTATATTAATAATGTTAAGAGGAAATTGTGTAAATTATATGTCTGCTGAGGGACAATGGCGTCCTTGTCTCCTTTTAACATCCGACTCAACTTTGCCGTGGTGTATTCATAATTCATGACCGTTGTGGCACATTTTGGCAATTTGCCAAAGCTTGTGCGTTCACTAATGGCACATAAATGCAATTGAGTTGCAGACGAAGCTTAGAAGGGGTAGACAGGTGAAGACACCATCATGTCAGCGATGCAAGTGAGGAAACGTGCACTGGCGAAAAATTTATGTGCAAAGTAACCTTGACACGAGGAACCGAAATGCATTGAGAGAGACATGGAGGAAAAAAAAAACAAAATTTCCTTAGGGTAATAGACAGCACATTGGAGATACAGATAGGACTGATATTATTCCATTCGCACTAAATGAAACATCTGAAAGGGAAAAGACGGAAGGGCGGTGACGGATTTAAGTGTGATTCCCCAGCAGAAGCAGGCTGATTCCTTGCTTCAGCTCTGGAAAATATGCCATGTCAAGCCTTAATGCGTTTGGAAATACAATGATACCTCAGC
The DNA here is from genome assembly GCF_051943395.1 of Hippocampus bargibanti. NCBI lineage: Eukaryota > Metazoa > Chordata > Actinopteri > Syngnathiformes > Syngnathidae > Hippocampus > Hippocampus bargibanti. The sequence goes on from NC_142745.1 coordinate 14,470,269, forward strand.
TCACAAACTTAATTGGTTCCCAGAAAGTGTGTGTAAGGCAAAAAGTTCATCTGACAAACATTTATTTCCCATAAGAAGCCATTAAATTGAGAATAATCCGTTCCCAGGTCCATATAAAACATAATTTTCAACTAAATAAGCCTTACAACTACATAAAATAGACCTTATTTTATGTATAATAAATGTGCTATTGTATTGTAATTAAAGAAATAAACTGTACTGTGTAATAAATTGTCGTGTTATTGACCTTTGTGATGGTCGTTGATGTAGTTGTCTCTTGATATCTGAGTGAAGTTGCCGTGCTTTCTCGGTGATAATACCCTCAGTCACACTGTCCCCTGCTTGCTGCTTTTCGGTAATCCAAATCAACAGAAGTTTTTCAACCTCTTCTATTGCCTGAGCCAGTTGCTTAAACAACACAGAAACACCCTTAGACACACGTAGCAGTGGTCGACTTAGCATACTGGTACTGTGATGCTAAGTCACACATACGCACACCTTGTTGGTGTTTTTTGATGATCTTCTTCTGTTCGACCGTAATTTTCTTTTGTGTCCTCTTCGGCTTAACACTAGCCTGCGGTGGGGTCTTTTTCGGTCCCATAATAGCAAAAGTACTCCACTCGATAACAAACCACGTCTGCTCTCAAAGAAAGGTGGTGTGGAAAACTAGTCTGCCATCCACCGTGGCGCTATGTGGTTTGGTTCTTCTGCCGAAAACTAGTTCGTCAGCCAAGACTACATGCTCACGAATTTAATGTCGTTCGTGAGCTAAAGCGTTCTAAGTGGAGGTATCACTGTAATATTGTTTGGGACGTCTTCAGAAAGTTCTGCATTCCGACCTCAAGCTTTCATTTTTTCCCAATGTTTTTGTTCGCTGCATTTTAGCCTTTAAATTATCCCAAAGTGCGAATGTTAGTGTCTACTGGTGTTTGACGTCAGACATAGCACTACTGAAGGCCTAGTAGTGACATGCACGGCCCACCACTGGATTTTACGTTGTATTTGACCAAAGTCAATCGGAATAGGCGACGCCTTTCCATATGATTGTCATGAGTACCGTAATTTCCGAACTACAGAGCGCACCTGATTATTAGCCTCTCCCAACTACATTTTTAAAGGAAAAAACATTTTGCAGATACATAAACCACACCTGTCTATATATATATATATATATAACCGCATGTGCCCAAATTGATCCAAAGACTGCATTCACCTATTTAAATAATCTACCAGACTCTCCCTCACTCTTTGGGTTTACCAATAAAAAATTCAGTTTAAGCATTCTGGTATGGATTTTGCACCCCCCTATTGCTAAAACCTGTCATTGTTCATATTGTGGGTGTGAATGTGATTGTGAATGGTCGTTTGTCTATATGTGCCCTGTGATTGGCTAGCGAACTGTCCAGGGTGTACGCTGCTTCCTCGCCAAAATCATCTGGCATTGGTTTGATCTCAACTGAGACCCTAATGAGGATAAGCCATAGAAAATGGATGGTTAGCTGTAAAATCTCTTTGCCTTCAACCTATAGCGGGATAAGCAGAACACGCACAAACCGACAATAAGGCCAACATTTTAGCCGTTTTCCTTCCCTGGTGAGCAAAATCAGCAAAGGCCAGATTAGTGGATATATGGAAAGGATTATCCCCATTGTCCCATGGTGTGGTGTATATTCAAAGAGATTTTTCGACCCACGTCGTTTTCTAAAAAAGCAGGCTGCCAATCGAAAACATTAAACATGGTCAATATTACTGACTGCAAATCCGGACGTGGACAAAAGCATGACTTCTGCAACTACGCCGTTCAAGTGAACGATAGCCAAACGGTCGGTGGTTGTCTTGAGAGTTTGTTTCAACACATCATTCACCACATTAACTCGTTCACTGCCAGACCATGTGCAAAAATGTGTACACTTCAGTGCCAGGGTTTTTGTCATAATGGCTCAAATTGCAGGTCCCGCAGAATATTGAGTTTGAGGACTACATGAATAAAAACCTTAGACTCTCTTGTTTCAACAGAAAAAAAAGAGTTAATTCCTAAATTATATAAATTTGGAGTAAAATAACCTATTTTCATAATTAAAATATTTTCATATTTTATTTGATTTTTTTCCAAGGTGGCGCCTGAGTAGGCAGCCGTTAGCAAGTGCTCCTGAGCCTTGCTTTTTTGTTGTTTTTGTCTTGTTATTGTGTTTTCTTTTGTCACTTTGTGTCAATGTTTTGCGTCGTGTGGAACGATTTTCGCGGCTTGGAATTGAAGCGGATTTATGTGGGACAGGAGATGTGAGACAATGTCTTGTCGTCCATGGAAGCAGCTTCGTGTTTGCTTTCAACATTTAGCTTGTAGTAGACGTGCAAATTCCACCATGTCCCTGATCCATTGCTGAAATGGATGCTTTGATCCTCTCCTCTTCATGTCATCACAAACAGGGTACAGTAAGTCATGAAGAATGAATGACTCTCTGTGTCGTTGTGTTGTCATATTATTTGTTTATTTTTGTTTTTCCCAAGATGGCGGCCCGTGAACACGCAGCGGCTCCCCTCTCCAGGCAAATTGCCGTTTTCATGGTTATTATGTTTGTTAAAGTCATTAAAAGTGCCTTGCATGCTGGTTCCGAGAGGACAGTAATTTCATCTGTGCTGTGTCATGCATATTAGCATATTTGACAATAAAGCTGACTTTGACTTTGACTTTGAAAACAGCAAAACCTTTCACTAAATCGGCAAGGTGGTGTGAGGTTTAATGTGGATCGTGCTTAAAACATACTCTGAGATTGTTACAACATAGGCTTAGTTATGCTGATGAGGTGATACCAGGGTAAATGGGGCAATCAGGCCAGTCGTAGAACATAATCAGTCTGGACAATAGAAGTAATCAGTGTAGCCTCAGGAAATGGTCTTCTGCTCCCCCCAACCGTAGAGCAGGGACCTCTCATAGCAACGGTCTGGCACCTCCACCCCTGGACAGTAGGGATATATATATAGAGCCGGAGCTACCAGCGAAACATTTGAGGTCGCTTTGGGTAAGATTCGAAATGTCCGACTCCTTCAAAGAAGTACAGATGGCGGCTGAAGAAACCTTTTCATCGATGGACCACTCCTGTACGACTGAGAGCTTACACAGATATATGGGTTTCGAGGTATCTGAGCTTGAAATTGGGGCAGCTCTACAAAATACATTACAAAACATACATATCATATTGATTTATATAGCGCTTTAACAACAATACATAAAGACGCAAATTGCTTTTTGGGTTACATCAGATGGATGATGAAATATTAGACGTATTTTATAAAATAAATAAATTTAATACATTTAGAATATCTTGATTTCTATCCTTTCACTCCCACCCCAACCCCATCCCTCTTCGATTGCTGCTGTGGACTGCAAATGTCCCCATTGCGGGACGAATAAAGGTATTCTGATTCTGATAAATAGGAGGAGAGCACAAATAAAAATTGAGTATAACCTTTTTTTACCCCCAAGATCTGCATTTGTTTTTGTTGCATGCAGAAAAATGAAACGCAAACCAGAAAAAAAGCAGGAAAAAAAGACAAACAATCTTCATTTTAGATGTCAGAAGGATTTTAGCGCCTGTGTTTTCTTTTCGGCTTCCCAAAGTTGTTCTTTGAATATATAAGAAAGTCTGCGTAAGACCACAGTAAATGCATATATCTGTGTGACTTTGACTCTAAAAAAAGCAGGGTTAAAATTGCACAACCATCAGCAGCGGCTTCACGCATCAAATCACGTGTAGCCTTTAATTAAAAACAAGCGATAACCTGATAAAAAGGAGGACTAAGACAACTTCTCACCGATTATCTGTCATGTCGCTCTTAAAGTAATCCGTTGTGTGTTTTTTTTTTGTGCCGCGTTTCCCCATAAATGTCCTTCCTCTGTAAATAATACATGTTTTTTTTTTTTTTTTTCCAGTGAAGCGTGCAAGACAAAGCGCGCATGAAGAAAAAGGAGAACATCATATTATGCATAACAAAAGAGCCATGATGCCACACGTCGTGTACGTTGCTGTTTACCACAAAACTGCAGCAAATCATTTTGGTTTTGAAATATTAATAAAGGCAATTATATTTAAATCCATCACTTGTTCACCAATCATGCCTTAAAGGACAACTGACACAATTTTTTTGTTTCCTAACTGACATCAGAAAAACGTTTTATAGCATCTAAAATACCCAAAACATGCAGGCTGATATTTTTAGCCAAATTCAAAACACCAATAAAAATGAGTTAAAGTGTCCCAAAACTACTTCAAAATGACCTCTTTAGATGCCGAGATTCAGAAGGTCCCTCCCCCTTGTTCGTGACATCACGCCAGGACGTCTTGCCTTACTCTAGAATCAAAACAATGGCTTCAGATTCGGAGAAGATGCTTTCTTTTTACTCATCTAGTTATGAATATGATTAAAGTAGTTCTGAAGAGGAAAGCATAAATGTTTGCAATCGATTAAAGAAGTCCTCCCTTATCAATTCGAGCCGTCCCAGAAAATGCACAAGATGGCTCCCAAGCTCCGTTGGAAATAGGCTCATTTGTCTGCTGGGAATTTGTGTCAACTAGTATCAAATATTAGTCTTGGTGCAACACACAACGATTCGCCATCGCATTATTTATGTGTTTTCCTTCTAATTTCGCCATCAACACGGATCATCACAAAGTTTTCAGACCAAACCAATTACCCAAAAGTGTGTGTCGCTTTCACAGTCAGGGGCGTTCCAGACGTGACGTCACGTCAGTTATCGTCATCAACTCGAAAACAAGACTTCCTGAACATTCAGCGCGAGTCTTAAAACGTAAAATATAGCTATATGCGGTGGAATCTTTGTAAAATACACTCAGTATAAGTCATTTGAAGTGATTTTACAATTTATGGACACAACTTGTCCGGAGCCGTCGGTTTTCCTCCATTATGTACACACACAAAACTGCGAATGAAGCGAGTGACAGCATTTTTAAAAAGAATGTCGCACGACATTGTGAGGCCGAACGTGATTCTTTTACATTTTCTTGAAATTTAATTCACACCAAGAAAAAGAAAAATGGTGGGGGTGGTTATGAGCAGCCGTGGCTCAGAGGGGAATGTAAGCCCACCTTGTGAGCCAACGTTGGCCATTTGAAGATCAGCTTCAGGGGCTTGAGGGATGGGGGGGGGGGGTAATCATGGCGTTAGCATGTAATGTATGCAATCACTGCCAGGCTACTTTTGCACGTCTGTGGTGCTTGAACGAATGGCAACCCATGTTTAACTCATCTGTTAGGTCTTATTAACTTACCGCCATTCACGAATTTATTCCAGAATTGAAAATATGACGTAGAGCAGGGGTGTCAAAGTCATTTTTTGCCGCGGGCCACATTGTAGTTATGGTTTCCTCTCGAGGGAGCCGTTATGAATTTGGGGAAGCCATTACAATGTTTAATCCCCACCACATATTACATATAGAGCGCACAACAAATTCATGAATAACTAGTTTTCAAATCTGAAGTCAAGAATAATGACTGTTGTTGTGGTTTACATCCAAAAATATGAAATTTTGGTTAGGATTTTAGCAAGCATCATGGAATATCACAAGTTTGATTTGCTTTCGCGCGCCGAAAAAAAACAATGTGGCGGGCCGGATTTGGCCCCCTGGCCTTGACTTTGACACCTGTGATGTCAAGCGTCATTCCTGAATTTGTTCGGGTTTTATTTTTTTCATGCTTGTGTGCTGATAAAGTGATGGCCATGGCCTCTGGAAATGTTTTTTCCCACAAGGGGTCAGCATTTCCCTTTTTTCCATTTTAGCGCTTTATTCCAGCTTCAGTTGTTGTTAACGCGCTTACAAACCAATATGTATGTATTGCATTGTATTTTGTACATCCGCCCCCATTTCAAGCTCATATAACTCCAGACCCATATGATTTAGAAATTAACTCCATTTTTTCTGATGAAAGAAGAGAGTCTAAGGTTTCTTACACTGAATTGAATGTTTATATAGTCCTCAAACTCAATATTATGTGTGTCCTGGAAGTTAAGTGACAATGACAAAAACCCTTACACTGGAGTGGACACATTTTGCACGTGGCATGTGAATGAGTTAAAAAAGCCAGCCAGCCTACAGGTTTGGCTCATGGAAAATGTTAGCAAGATATATAATCCAGGCAAAATAAAACCTGCATTTATTTTACAAACAGTTCTACATCTACTTCAAATTTTGTTTTGTATTTTCTAGTTGACTCACTTACACTTAATCAAACTCATTCTGAGTTAAATCACATTGAAGTCTTGCAAATGAGACAATAAAGCCATCAAAACTCATTTGGAGTGGATTGGGTTAGCCTTTATTTGTTTCGCAGGGGAGAAATTTACATTTCACAGCAGCAAAATGATTAAAGGAAAGGAAGATGTAGAAAAACAAAATACGATTCTGAAAACCACATTCTAGCAAGACATTTCCACACGTAAGAGTCTCAGGATCTTTATGCTTCGCCACAAAGATTTCCAGCGTGGTAATGACCTCATCCTCAATTGCATAAGGTGATTATTATTATTATTATTATTATTGTTATTATTATTATTATTATTATTATTATTATTATTATTATTATTATTATTATTATTATTGCATTTCCTCCTACCAGCCATCTGTCGTGTCCACATGCATGACCTGCACTTTAATTGCTCACTTATTCCAACGCCGGGAAAAAAAATCCAAGGTCATTATAACACTCAGTGGGGTGAGGGGAGGGGGTAGAAGTTAAATAAACACCTTACCCCGAAAAAGTGTTCTTATAAATGATCATCTTTTCAAGTGTACAGTGTTTCTTCATCCAGCACAATTGTTGTCCGCAATTACCTGAGTGTAACGTAACACTGAGGACACTTTACTCCAAATCGTCTACGTCATGGGTGGCGAGGCCCAAGTGCAAAAAGGGCTAAAATGAAGGTGGAACGCAAATCCGTAGGTGTTTCCTTTTAATTAGTACACTCGAGCCTTCTTTCACTTGGCTACCTTCACAGCTCCGGCTGGGACAGCTGAGCCAATCACAGCTCATCACATACACAGGTGCTTATATACACACGCACGCACACACACACTCACACACTCCTGTTTCAATGGTTTTGTGAGGTCCGAATAACTCCAGATAAGGAGTGAGGACCACAGTTACTGATAAGTTTAGCGAACTAGTGTTACATTTGAACACCAAATGTCACCCCATTTCCCACTTCAGCTTTTTCCCATTTTTCCAGATGTGATAGGTGGGCGGACGCTCTACAGACCCATTTATTTTAAAAGTGTTTATTTATACAGTAACGTCTCGTTATATCGATATTCAAGGGAGTCCGAAAAAATATCGATATAACCGGGACTATCGATATATCCGACCCTGTTTGCATGTAATTTTCTCCGTGCGTGCATAGAAATAGTATCGATATAACCGGGACTATCGATATATCCGATATCGATATAACGAGACTTTACTGTATATTTATTTCAGTCGATATTATCTTTAAAAACAATCCATTAAGTTTTTAACTGAAAAAAAATCATTGGCAACCTTGTTCAGTTCTGCTGTTTTGGTTAGCAACCCACCATCAGTGAGCAAATGTGTTGAAAAAAAAGCTGAGAAACACGCAGAGTTGACTAGTGAGTTGACTAACAATGCTTGGACGCGGGTAACCTCAACAGATTTAAAAAGAAATGCTGCGGTGCATTGACGGAATGGCTCGCAAGCCGTTGCCAGTTCACACGACTAGCGGCCTGGCTGGATCCGCTTAAAAGTTGGCACGCGTCGCTCAGCCCACCAAGAGCCTGCCAGAATGCTTTTTTGGGTATGCTGAGCAGAAATGGGCGGAGGTTGGCTGCGTATCCCGCTTGGTACATTGAGCAGCCCCCTCTCGTACGGGATACATTGTGACTGGCAGAATGTCTTCTAGAAAATACAAACAGCGTCATTAGGAAGGTAGTCTTTCCCAATCAAAGTCATAGCTGTCATGTGTGAAGGCGTCTTCAAGTGTTAAAGGACAACCGACGTCTCCGGACAAGTTTTGTCCATAATTTGTAAAATGGCTTCAACTGACTTCTACTGAGCGTATTTTAAAAAGATTCCACCGAATATAGCTATATTTTACGTTTTAAGACTTGTGCTGAATATTCAGGAAGTCTTGTTTTTGACAAGTCCGTACGTGATGTCACTAAAGGAACGCCCCCTGACCGAAAAAAGACACATTGTAGCAGTCCTTCCATCATGTCAATGTATTTTGCTGTATTGTTTGGTCTGAAAAGGGTGTCCAAGCTCCATATAAGGAATTTATCCGCCTGTGAAAACGGAGTTGGCCACAGGAGGTCGCCATTTTGTGCCTCTTTTCTGGTGATGGTTTCTCCCCAATGTTGCCTCAAAATGGCATGGAATAAATTCTTTAATCGATTGCAAACATGTATGCTTTCCTCTTCAGAACTATTTGAATCATATTCATAACTGGAGGTGTAACAAGAAAGCATATTCTCCGAATCTGAAGCCATTGTTTTGATTTTCGAGCAATGCAGGACGTCTTGGCGTGACGTCACAAACTGGGGGCGGGACTTTCTGAAAATGCCCAATTCGCAGCTCAATTTTTGGCAGATTTTGGACACTTTAAGTCATTTTTATTGGTGTTTTGCATTTGAATAAAAATATCATACTGCGTGTTTTGGGTATTTTAGATGCTATAAAACGTTTTTCTAATGTCAGTTAAGAAACAAAAAAGTGATGTTGGTTGTCCTTTAAAGTTACCGTATTTTCTGGAATATAGGGCGCATCTTTGATGAATGACATACAGTCGGATTTTTTCCATTTATCCAGATGTGATTTAAAAACCTTTCCCATACATAAGGTGCACCACATTGTAAGGGGCACCTTCAATGAATGGCATACAGTAAAGTCTCGTTATATCGATATTCAAGGGAGTCCGAAAAAATATCGATATAACCGGGACTATCGATATATCCGATCCTGCGCCGAACTGCATTAAACAAAAGCCGCCAAAAGAGGGCAGCCAAGCGCCATATAAGAAACGGAGCTGGCCATTAGCTCCCTTTTTTTTTGGGTGAGAGATGTTCCCCCAATGTTGCCTCAAAATGGCACATATAATTCTTTAATGATTGTAAACATGTATGTTTTAATCTTCAGAACTACAGTGTATTTGAAACATATTCATAACTGGATGTGTAACAAGAAAGCATATTATCCGAATCTGAAGCCATTGTTTGGATTCACAAGCAATGCAAGACGTCTTGGCGTGAAGTCATTTTTATTTGCATTTGAATAAAAAGTGACATCGGCTGTCCTTTAATACACAGTATGGAATGTTAATAATTTTCAAAATCATCGCGCTTCAGCAGACAAAACAAGAAACATTGTTGCAAAAAACGATTGCATTACTATACAGTACAGTGGGCATGTACATAACACAACAGGGAAACTGCAACGCTTACATCTTACTGTATTATGTATACAATTTAAAAAAGTCATCAATCTTCTTCTGCTTCCCATTTTTACCTATTAACAGAAACACTTCAATCTCGTCTGCTACACACGAGCTAGCGTCTGAAAATGAAAATGGCTCTGCTACACGGGTGCTGGGCACGTAACCAAGTCACCTGACCAAGTCGACCAATGGCGCGACTGATGGCGTGACACGTAACCAAGACACGTGACCAAGTTGACCAATGGCGCGACCGATGGCGTGTCACGTGACAAAGTCACACGGCCAAGTCGACCAATAGCGCGACCGATGGCGGCTCATGTGACCAAGTCGACCAATGGCGCGACCGATGGCGGCTCACGTAACAAGACACGTGACCAAGTTGACCAATGGCGCGACGGATATATCGATATAAACAACAAAAATGGCCAGCGGGGGATGAAAAGGAGCACCGTAATAACCGGATTATCGTAATAACCGGGTATCGTACTAAACGGTACTAATTATACATAAAAAGACTAGAAATGTGCAAGGGAAATTAAAATAGTATCGTAATAAGCGGTACTATCGATATAACCGATATCGATATAACGAGACTTTACTGTATTTAAAAATCTTTCCATACAGAAGGTGCACCGCATTATAAGGTGCACCTTAAACAAATGACATATTTTTAAACTGTTTCTATACATAAGGCACCGCATTATGAGGTGCATGGTCAGATTTTGAAAAAGAAAGATATATTTTGGGAGCGCCTTAGTACAGAAAATACGGTAACTAAATGTAGACTTTGAGCGGGTACACACAACGACAATCAGTCTGTTTTTTTCTGGATTTTTCCCTTGACCTACTCAGGACACCCTTTTATTCAATAATATTGTACAATAAAATGATAATTATTATTATAATTATTATTATTAAAGTAGTCTGGAGATTCAGTGGTTAGCGTTTTGACTTAAAAATGCAGAGGTTCGATTCCATATTCCAGCAGTGGACTGATTACTAGTAATCAGTTTCAGGGAGTGTCCCCCCAACCGTAGAAAAGGGACCTATCAAAGCAGAGGGCTGGCATCACCACCTCTGTACATTGAGGATATACAGGTAACATCCAACTTAGGACCGAGTTCCGTTCCGACCAAACGGTCGTAAGTCGAAATGCTCGTCAGTCTGAATCCATTCGAAATGTTGAATAGAGACTCGGAGGCCAAATGACACTCAAACTCCTCCACTCTGGTGACATCACACGGTCGATTTCTGTGCGAGTGCGAGATTCTGGCTGCCTGGCCAAAATTGTCCTATGCATTGCCAGCCTGCTAGCTAGCTATATAGGGCCAGCACAACTTTAGTTCGCTGAAGAAGCTCCTCGGATGTGACGCGTAAAATCCAAAACCTTCAAAGAAGTCCAGATGACGGCTGAAGAAACCTTTTCATCGATGTCCATGAAAGGGTTAATCAAGGCCGTAGTGACATCAGAGGCTTATAACGGAGTTTAACTTTACTGTGGAGCAAAGAACCTTGGTATCTGGAGGTCAAAAGAGTTCTTCTAAGAAATTGTTGTTGCAAAAATCCCTTTGTATTGCATCTGTTATTTGTGTCCAAATGACGACAGCATTTTATCACTTAGCAGGAAATTTCTCACTGGAAAACAGAAGGGGAAGTCATGGTGAGAGAAGTACAAAAGGGTGAGATCACGGCTCTATTTCAGTCTTTAATGAAATTATCTTTTACCGCTCAACTATCAAGATCCTGGATGTTAGTTAGGGAAGAGGTGTTTGATTAAATGTCCTTGTCAAGATAAGAAGTTCTGAAAGGCGGTCTACATTTGACATTACCTTTGATCAGCGATGTGATTGAGTTAATTGCTTGTTGACACGGGAGCTGGTCACGTGACCAAATCATGTGACCAACAGCGCGAACGATACAGATTTCGATAATGGTACTGTATAGAAACCCCTAAGCAAATATCAATTCACCTTAAACTGCTTTTGTATCGATATAAACATAGTAAAATGACCGGCGGGAGATGAAAAAGAGCACCGTAGTAACCAGATTATCGTAAAAACCATGAATCGTACTAAACGGAACTAATTATACATAGAAAGACTAGAAATTCGGCCTGGAAATGATAATAGTATCGTAAGAAGCAGTATTATCAATATAACCGATATCGATATGTGTATGTATTGCATTTTGGACAGCTGCCCCAATTTCAAGCTCATATAATTCCTTACCCATATCATTTAGGAATTAACTCTTTTTTTCTTATGAAAGAAGACAGTCTATTTGTTGTTACGCTGTATTGAATGTTGACTTAGTCCTACAACTCAATATTCTGTGGGTCCTGTAATTCAAGTGAGAATGACAAAAACCCTGGCACTGGAGTGGGCAAATTTTTGCACATGTCTCGCAGTGAATGAGTGGTGAGATATTGGATCTTAACAACAAACAAAAACTGAAAATGTCCTTGAAAAGATGAAATCATACCTTTGATGAGTACCGATTCTAACGCTGCATTTATCAGACGTGGCATTGCTTGGAATGATTGGCAGTGTTATTTTTTTAGACGACAGTGTTGGATTTCTACGAATGTTGGGTTTTAGTGATTCAACTTGAAGAATGAATATTAGCGACCATTAAAGGTGTCGCATGACCATTTTATCTCGCTAACCTCAATCCTCAGACATCTTTGTTTGGCAGTGAATGAGTTAAAATGATTGACAGTGCCAAATCAAGACAAACGCAAGGACAGACATTCCATCGTACCAAATCCGACTGCCGGAATAATGGATCGCGTGTCATTGGGTTGCTAATTACCAAATACAAAACACTCATTTTTACTTTGTCTCCACCGTTTATATCTTCATCAATGTACCCGCGAGCACAACACCTGGATTTGTGCATGTGCAATTCTTAATCAGAAGGTCTGAAAGTGGCGAGAAGAAAAAAAAACAGGCGAATCAATCCGTCAGCGAGCAGATGAAAGCACCTCATCGCCGCTGACAGCTGATGTGACGATGATGATAAATGGATGCAGGTCATTTATCTCCCGCAGCCACGGTTGGCATGAAGACAGCACGGAGGATTGAAGATGGGAGAACGAGGAGAGCGAGAAAAGAGAGAGAGAGAGACTAAGAGTGAGTGAAAAGGGAGAAAAAAAAACAACATTCTATTATGTCTGTGTAAGCTCTCAGTCGTACAGGAGTGGTCCATCGATGAGAAGGTTTCTTCAGCCGTCATCTGTACAAAAGTGAAGGTTTCGGACGTTTCGCCTCCTATCCAAGAGGCTTCGTCAGCGAACTAAAGTCTGACTGGTCGTATCGGCCCCATTTATATATCCCTAATGTCCAGACCTGGTGGCGCCGGACACAGCTATGATAGGTCCCTACTCTCAGGTTGGGGGGGGGGGCGCGGGACCCCCCCCCCTGTGGCCCCACTGATTGTTCCTACATTCCTGACTAACGATTGGCCTATTACACCCACTCCCCCCGGTATCACCTCATCAGCATAACGACCAACTAGCACTGAAGGTAGAGAAAAGGAGTCAAAACATATCAGGAGAGCACTCACTAACTGTGGGTACCCTCAGTGGTCATTCAACAAATGTCAGAAAGAAAGACTAGCGAACGAAACCAATAATTCTCAAGATTCAAAAAGGAGAGGAGTAGCAGTACCGTACATTGCAGGAGTTTCTGAAAAATTACAAAGAGTCCTTTGGCAACATAAAATTCCTACTTATTTCAAACCGATAAACACGTTAAGGCAAAAATTAGTGCATCCAAAAGATAGGCTACCAAATGAAAAACAAAGTAATGTAGTTTATTCCATACATTGTAAGAATGAAAATTGTAAAGAGCAGTACATTGGGGAGACTCAACAAATTCTCAAAAAAAGACTTTATCAACATCGCAGGGATAATACTAGTGGGCCTCAATCGGCAGTACATTTGCACCTAAAAGCTAGCAACCACTCATTTGACGACAATGAGGTTAAAATCTTAGCGAAAGAACATAGATGGTTTGAAAGGGGGGTGAAAGAGGCGATTCTTATAAAACAACAAAATCCTTCATTAAACCGGTCTGGTGGTGTGAGGTTCAATTTGGATCGTTCATACAATAGCCTGCTCAGGCAAAACAGGTTAGGCAACTTTCGCAATGCTGATGAGGGTCGTTATGCTGATGAGGTGATACCGGGGGGAGTGGGTGTAATAGGCCAATCGTTAGTCAGGAATGTAGGAACAATCAGTGGGGCCACAGGGGGGGGGGTCCCGCGCCCCCCCCAACCTGAGAGTAGGGACCTATCATAGCTGTGTCCGGCGCCACCAGGTCTGGACATTAGGGATATATAAATGGGGCCGATACGACCAGTCAGACTTTAGTTCGCTGACGAAGCCTCTTGGATAGGAGGCGAAACGTCCGAAACCTTCACTTTTGTACAGATGACGGCTGAAGAAACATTCTATTATACTACTGTCTATTATTCAGCATTTTAAAAACACGCCACGCATCATTCTTGAGGTTGCATCGCTTGGCAGAATTTCTATGAAAATCCTCCCCCGGGGAGGGGGTGCATTCATTAGATATCAAACTTGATGTGAGCACCAACAAGGCAAAATAATGAGCGGGGCGAGACGCCTCGTTTGGACTTTCGCCTGCATCACCCTTTTGTAAGTTGTGTCATGGCAGCTGCTTTTTTTCGGAGCTGCCGGATATCCGGTTCTACTCTAGTAGCTCTGGCAATTTCTGGCCCTGGGGTTTTAAAGATGGGCAGCGAGGGGGCTTGCTGAATGTTCAGTGGCAGGTCATTCCAGAGAGTGGGACCAGCAACGGAAAAGGTTCTATCCCCTCTGAGCCTTCGTTTAGTTTTTGGCACATCTAAATATGTCTGGTCGGCAGACCTGAGGCGCCGGGAAGTTTTGTAGGAGTGAATGAGCTAGGAGAGGGAAGACCATTTAAATATTTTAAAACAAATACAGTGATACCTCGGTTTACGAACCCCTTGGCTTACGAACTGTTCAGTTTACAAACGTTAAATTTATGAACATTTTACCTTGACATACGAACTATTTTTTGGGATACACACGGAGCTGCCACAATGAGTGATGTGTCGTTTGCGAACAAGCGCGTTCTCCTAACAAGAAAATGGCAGCCGGCTTCTTTTGGTCCTCTATTCCCCGCCCCAAGTCTTCATTTAAAGCCACGTGATTAGTCACGAACGCAGCAGTGAGGGAAGGTGGTTTAAACATTAAAGAGACAGGCAGACGACAGAGAGAGAGTGACAAAATGGATAAAAAACAGTGACATTTGGACTCGTTTCAACTTTGATAGTTCAAACGCAGAGTATATACTGCAAGGTTAAAATTCCCATCAATCAGGCTCCACAAATAGCCCGCACAAGCCATCTGTACACTTGATGCAAAAAGCTATCAACCCAGCTATACAGAACACAATTGATGAGGAGCGAGGTCAAATTATCGCAGAGAAAGCACCTAGAAGGGATCATTCCTGAAGATGGTGAAAGAAGAAGGCTACGTGTTTAATGCTGATGAAACCGGCCAATCCATCCCATCAAGCATATCAACGACCATCACAAAGGTAAATAAAACGACTTTATTATAAGTATAGTTTATTTCTTGAATTATAATACCGGGCGGCCCGGTCCATTTTGTGTGGTTTTAGGGCTTAAAAAATTAGAAAGTAGAACATTATGTTTTATGGGGAACTGGGAATGGATTATTCTCATTTTAATGGTTTCCCATGGGAAATTAATTTGTGGGATACACACTTTTCGCCTTACACACTCTGTCTGGGAACCAATTAAGTTCATAAGCCAAGGTATCACTGTAATAAGATCTTGAAAAGAACTCTAAATTGTATACGGAGCCAGAGTAGGAGTTACAGTATATGCTCCCTCTGACGAGTACCAGTCAAGAGCCGAGCGGCAGCATTCTGGACCAGCTGGAGACGCTTCATGGAGGACTCCAAATGAAAACGCAGAATTGATTAATCCATTCTGAATTCGTT
The DNA here is from genome assembly GCF_051943395.1 of Hippocampus bargibanti. Lineage (NCBI taxonomy): Eukaryota > Metazoa > Chordata > Actinopteri > Syngnathiformes > Syngnathidae > Hippocampus > Hippocampus bargibanti. The sequence goes on from NC_142745.1 coordinate 14,485,745, forward strand.
ACATTGCCATTCTGATGCATTAAAGAAACAATAAGCTGCATACATCCAGAAGCTAACCACCATGATGTCTTTGCTCTTTGGTCACAACAAGCATGGCTCTGGTGTCAAAGCTCCCGGTGTTCCATATGGGATTGCTTTTCTTAGAATCATAGTGTTACCGTGGCTAAAAATATACATTGGAGGAATGCAAGGTGTCATCTTATTTTAATACACTAGCATATGAGGAATGTAAGAGAGTTATTTCCACAGTTTGAAAAGTGTCATCTCCTGTGGGGAGACATCATCAGATTTTGTTCTTCTGTCATCCTCAAAAGTGATAATTAATAAATGACAAACTATATTCTGAGAAAATGTATGTCACGATACGAGTATTCCACTATAACGTGCGCAAGCAATCAAAGTCAAAGTCATCTTTATTGTCAAATATGCTAATATGTATGACATACAGCACATATCAACAAACAATCAACAAACGTTCAAAGATTCGTCACGGTGTCTGTCTTTTGTCTCCGGTGAACCTCACTGTCTAGACACCAAAGTGACAAGTTAAACACGTTTGCCGTGAGAAAGTTGCAAAACAATTTTGTATTCTCACCTCTTCTCCATTATAGTCTTTGGCTGTCAATAATAACATGTGTCAAATATGTTGCATTGATTTTGCACGCTGAAGCATGAAAAGAAAAAAAAAACATGGCTGTCAAATTGATGGAACACTGTGTGTGTGAGTGTGTATAGTGGTTCATATATCCATGTGTGCCGTAAATTGGCTGGAAAACGGTTAAGGGTGTCCCCCCCTCCCTTGGGATGATAAAGTGGATCAGAAAATGGATGGATGATATTTAACTGTCTCAAACTTTTGACGCTCACGATCCTTAAATGCAAAATGATTGAACATGTCACAATCCAGGTGACATCCGACTTAGGACCGAGTTACATTCCGACCAAACGGCCGTAAGGCAAAATGGTCGTAAGTCGAAATCCATTCAAAATGTTGAAAAGAGACCTGGAGGTTAAATGACTCGCAAACTCCCCCCTCTGGTGCCATCACACGGTCGATTGCTGTGTGAGAGTGAGATGCTGGCTGCCTGGCCAAAATTGGTGTCCGCATTGCCGGCCTGCTAGCGCGTTGCGGTGCCAGGCATCAAATTACCATTTTAACAATATGGTCTGGAAGTCGTGATCATAAGTACCGGTGGTTGTAAGTCGAGCCAGTCGTGTTACCTGTATGCATAGCATGTTTATCTGTATTGCCATTGAATGAAGTCAAAGGCTCTTTCTAACCCATGAGAACGATTCATCGAACTCCTAGATTTCAATCGAAGTTGATACATCTATCTTCCTCGTCGATGTCCCTTAGATAAAATCCAAAATGTGGCACTGATCGAGAATAGACACAATAGCAAAATCGACAGAAGCATGACCAAGACTAACCATACCACAAACCATCCATTGTGAGATGGATAGAGAATAGACAGAATGTAAGTGATCATATTTCATTTTTCCAACATGTCACTCCAGAGGCTCCCTGAACTCTCCTCGCAAAACATTCCCGATTGAATCCATCTGATTACCCGCTGTTGTGTTTGCATTCAAGGGGGTGTTTGCATCTCTCAGTCGGTGAAGATTCCCAGGGAACCCAAGCAGGGTGAATTCGACAAAATCATCAGACGCCTGCGCGAAAATCCCAACGCGAGGGTCGTCATCATTTTCGCCAATGAAGATGACATCAGGTAGGTGGCTAACTCCACAGAGAAAGCCATAACGGAAGGCACACTGTGTGATGAATGCAGAATAAAGCAAATTGAGAAGAGCTGGGGGCGGCTGACCTTATCGCCATTGACGTTTAACTGATATTTGGCCCCTTTTTGCAGGCGCCTGCTCCACGCTGCTAAAAAGGCCAACCAGACGGGTCATTTTATTTGGGTGGGCTCCGACAGCTGGGGCTCGAAAATTTCTCCGGTCTTGCACCAGGAGGAGATGGCGGAAGGGGCGGTCACCATCCTGCCCAAGCGTCAGTCCATCAAGGGTAAAAGGCAGTGTTTGGAGTCGGTATACCGTGTTTCAGCAAATGGTTTCTAGTTTCTGGGAGGTGATGGGGGTGGGAGTGGGGATGTTGAATTAGCGCGGAGTGGTTTGGATTGGAAAAACGCAGCAAAAAGTCAATGACCCTATGTTGCTCACTTGAATTTAAACACAGTCACAATTGAGGATTTTGGAGCAACCGCGTTAGCATCTACCGGAAAACGAAAATTTAAACTTCATAGCAAGGCTATGATATCTAAGTGTAGCAAATTAACAACAATAACGACAGGCTGCATAAAAAATGGACAATCAGTCGGTCCTTAAAACATAAACATGAATGAACATAACATGGCGGAGCGAGCAATGAGGCGTCCCCAATTATCTACTCCAATGATCTACTGGATCATTGGAGTTGAAAACATAAAAGAAAATTAGGCAGACATACAAATGAAGGGATAGAAGCTGATTTACCATATTTTCCGGTGTATAAAGTGCACCAGATTATAAGGCCGCAACTACAATGGAGGGTGCATTTTAACACTTTCTCCATATACAGTGATACCTTAGCTAACAAACATAATTGGTTCCCAGAAAGTGTCTGTGAGGCGAAAAGTTCATATTCCGAACATTTATTTCGCATAAGAAACCATTAAAATGACAATAATCTGTTCCCAGGTCCCCATAAAACATAATTTTCTACTGAATAAGCCTTAAAACTACACAAAATAGACATTATTTTATATGTAATAAATGTGTTATTGTATTATAATTAAAAAACAGTACTGTATAATTAAGTGGTTTTATTTACCTTTGTGATGGTTGTTGATGTAGTTGCCTCTTGATGATCTGAGTGAAGTTGCCGTGCTTTCTCAGTGATAATACCCTCACTCACACTATCCCCTCATAGCTGCTTCTCAGTAATCTAAATGAACAGAAGTTTTTTTAACCTCTTCTATTGCCTGATACTGTTGCTGAGACTAACAGAAACACCCTTAATAGCTTCCTTGTTCTTAAGGATGGTAGCAATGGTAGACTTACTGTACTGGTACTGGGACTCTAAGTCAATGATCTCCTTTTCTTAAATCCGAATCAGAATCGGAAAACCTTTATTCATCCCACAATGGGGATATTTGCACACACACTTTCTGGGAACCAATGTCTTCTTAGGTTTAACACGAGCCTGTAGTGGAGTCTTTTTCGGTCCCATAATAGCAAAAGTACACTCGATGTGGTCAAAAATTTCAATCAAACACAAACCACGTCCGCACTCAAAGAAAGGGGGTGAACTGGGACACGGTGGTTTGGTTTCGTCCGCCGAAAACGAGTCCGCCAGCCACCGTGGCGCTGTTCAACCGTGTGGTTTGGTTTGTCCACTGAAAACTAGTTTGTCAGCAGAGACTATATGCTATATGCTCTTGATGCGAAACGTTTGTGAGTTAAGGGTTCGTCAGCGGAGGTATCACTGTATAAGGTGCACGGGACTATAAGGCACACCTTCAATGAATGAAAACAGTTTTCCAAATATAATCTCTAAATATATAAAATATTTCCAAATATAAGGCACAAATATAAGGCGCTACAGTGAAGGTTGGCAGTATTTCTGTTAGATCTTAAAATCAAGTAATTAGGGCACCGTTTGTATTAATGGGATAACTACTTGAGGAAATGTGGTGTTTTACAAGCACATTGTGGAACTCGATGTCATGACTGATGCGACTGAATGTCCCCAGGATTTGATCGCTACTTCATCAGCCGCACGTTGGAGAACAACAGACGAAACATTTGGTTCGCCGAGTTCTGGGAGAACAACTTCAGCTGCAAACTAAGCCGGCATGCCCTGAAGAAAGGCCCCGGGCTCAAAAAGTGCACAAGTAAGTCATACGTAGGTGGATATAAAGCAATATCATTTTGACGACATCTCAGATTTGATATTCTATCTTTAGGAGAAAAATGCAAACATGAAATAGACATAAAATGTTGAGGGCTTTTTATAACAGGTTTTCTGTGGTTTTCGGCTAGATTCAGATGAAAGCTCCAATGGAATGGATATCTTCAGATCAAAATCAGTTTTGTTCCAAATGGGGATCAAAATCCGACACATATTGGACAAATTGGTTCCACCCCATCAGTCAATGAAATGATGTATAGACACGTAAATCTGTCCAGACCAGTCCAATCAAAGCCTGAGTCCCCTGACAGATACTGCAGTAAAAATGGCATTTTGCCTTGAAAATACGAGAACTTGTCAGCAGTATTTCATGGAACATGCTCTCGTGCATCTTAACAATTTTAGACTCACTAATTCTTCCGGCCCTATTTGCACTAATTTAATCGCTTCTATTTACTGTTAAACACATGCAAAGTGGGTGTACTGCATTAACCGTGATATATTCATGTGGACACATTTTGAAAAAAAAGACCATCTGTATATTCAAACTGCAACAAAAACATATAGCAGTACATACAACGACACCTCTACTTGTTAAATTATTTATTCTGGAAGTTGAGACACGTTTTTCATGAAAATGCCCTAATCTGTTCCACCCCAAAAATCAGACACAAATGTTTCCTAATGCATAAAAATGAATGAAAATATGTAACAAATGCATGATATAATTAGATTACTGCGCAATAAGTGTGAGTTGTGCATAATATATTTGTATCTTTTGTATCTTTAAATTTCTTTCGTACCAAGAGGCAATATTTTTCCGTTGAGACGTTTCATAACTTTTCAATTTTAAATGATTAGTTTAAGTCAAAGTCAAGTCAAAGTCAGCTTTATTGTCAAATATGCAAATATGCATGACATACAGCACAGATGAAATTAATGTCCTCTCAGACCCAGCTTGCAAGGCACTTATAAAAAAGACAGACAATTGACAACAGACAATACATGTAATTTCTGAATGTAAAGTGAGGTAGTGTCGTTTGTAAAGTGAGGTCGTGACGTATGTAAAGTGATGTAGTGTCGTATATAAAGTGACGTAGTGTAGTAATGCAAAAAAAAGGTCAAAGTGAGGTCTTGCAGAAAAAAACGAGAAAAAAATAGAGTTCAGGATGATAGTACCGGCCTGGTAATCGAGTGGTTAGCACACCGGCTTTACTGTGCAGAGGTCGCCGGTTCGCGTCCCGGTCTGACCTCCCTGTGTTTGCATGTTCTCCCGGGCCAGTGTGGGTTTTCTCCGGTTTCTTCCCACACTCCAAAAACATGCATGGCAGGCGGATTGACCACTCCAAATTGTCCCTAGGTGCGAGTGTGAGAGTGAGTGTTGTACTTCTTTGTGTGTCCTGCGATTGGCTGGCAACCAATTCAGGGTGTCCCCCGCCTCGTGCCCGAAGACAGCTGAGATAGGCTCCGCAACCATAATGAGGAATAAGCGGTACGGAAAATGGATGGATGGATGGAGGATGACAGTACAGCGTGTAGCGTGTACTCAGAGTTCGGTGAGTGTGGCAGGAGGCTGGGAGGGCTAGAGGTACCACGTTGCGGCAAAAGAATGCTACATTACTGTAAATAAGCAAACTAAATGCATTGTACTTCACTTGTGGAGTACAATGCAGCCTCCCCCTCATTGAAAGCAATGGGTGAAAGTCAGCCAAAGCCAAATAAACACATATTTCAATATTATTATCATTAACTCGTTCACTGCCAGTCGTGCAAAAATGTGTACACTCCAGTGCCAGGGTTTTTGTCATTGTCACTCAAATTCTAGGACCCACCGAATATTGAGTTTTAGGACAACATCAACATTCAATGCAGCATAAGAAATCTTAGACCCGCTTCTTTCATCAGAAAAAAACAGTTAATTTCTAAATTAAATAGGCCTTTAGTTATTTGAGCTTGAAATGAGGGCGGCTTTTGAAAATATACTGCAATACATCCATATTGGTTTATATAGCACTTCAACAACAGCTGAAGCTGCAACAAAGCGCTAACATGGAAAAAAGGGAAATGAACATTTATGTAGTCCTAAAACTCAATATTCTGTGAAAGAATTCTGTGAAAATGACAAAAACCCTGGCACTTGGAATGGACACATTTTTACACATCGTCTGGCAGTAGCAGTGGCCTTATATTCCGGTGTGCCTTATACCCCGGAAAGTATGATACATGGCCTGGATAAATGTTATCAAGAAAATCGAGTCCTACTTATTTCTACCAAGCAAAAAGTTTCCCATGAAGCTGAATTACACTTGTTGAGGCAGAATGCGTGCACACGTACTCGGCAGGGAATGGAGGCAGCAACCCTCATGCTGCGAAGAGCCAGTGAGTCACCTCTCTGGCCCGAGGCTGCACAATCGCACGCTCACTCGCAACTTTGCATGCACATGTTGGTATTTAACAGCAACAATGAGTTGTGATGCTAAGTATATGGCCCATGTGAATGCTAATGCTGAGCTCTGTTGTGCCAAAACAAAACTGTTTACATTCGTATTGGTCGTTTCAGTTTAAGGTCAAGTGGACACTTTATGTAGGTGCTATTTGCCATTTCTGAAGTAATTACCATAGTATTATTAAGTCATTCACTGCCAGAATCCTTAAAGCATGTTTGACTACAGTGATACCTCGTCTTACGAACGCTTTAGCTAACGAACTTTTCACCTTCCGAACGTTAAATTTGCGAGAATACAATCTTGGCGTACGAACTATTTTCGGGAAACACACGAAGCGCCACAATGAGTCATGTGTCTTTCGCTAACGAGCTGGAAAATGGCAGCCAACTTTTTTTCCCCTTCTCTTTTTTCACCCCACCCTTCGGTTAAAGCCGCACGTGATTGGTCAAGATCCGTGGTAGAGGAGGGAGGGGGGAGAGGGTTAAAGAAACACAGAGCTGCACATATTAATAGATAGACAGACGACAGAGAGAGAGTGAGCAAATGGATTGAAAACATAGTGAAATTTGGACTCGGTTCAACTTTATTGATCATTCAAAGACAGAGTGTAGACTGCAAGGTTAAAATATCCCATCAATCAGGCTCCACAAATAATCCGCACAAGCCATCTGTACAATGTGAAGAGTAGACAAGCAAGGGAACCAGCTATTAATAAAGTTTCTAGTGTGTCTGCCTGCATCTGGTGTAATATCACAACTTTCAAGATGTACAACCCGAGCTCCTTGAGACACTTAATGCAAAAAGCTATCCATTCCATCAAGCCATCAACGACCATCACAAAGGTAAATAAAACAACTTTATTCTACAGTACAGTTTATTTCTTTAATTACAATACCATAGCACATTTATTATACATAAAATAAGGTAGATTTTGTGTAGTTTTCAGGCGTATTTATTTTAATGGTTTCCTATGGGAACACACTTTTTACCTTACACACACTTCCTGGGAACCAATTAAGTTCGCAAGCCGAGGTATCACTGTAATTTCTTCTGTGAATGTGTTATTTGGTTTCTTAAATAAAGCCAAATTATATTTGTTCCACTTCCATAAAGCTGCGCATCCTCAAAGTTACAAATGCCCCTTTTTTAAAAAAAAATTCAAATGAGGCACAAATGTTCAGCAGAAAATCATCCTCTACTTTGGTACGTTTTGTCATGTAAGACGTGCCAGTATGGATCAGCTGACGTTTCTGTCACGGTTTGCAAGGTGGTGATGGCAGATGTGGATCCCAAAAAGCAGGCAGGAGGGAGCAGCAGGTTGTGTTTGAGAAATTGTATTAAAATAAAGTCAACAGGAACAAAATCTAAAACATCAAAGTCGTTCAAACAGAAAAAATACAAAGTATCAGATAAAGACCAAGAGTAAAAGTCTGCCAAGATGAAACAAACACATGCACAGCGTACAATGCATACACAGTGCATACAATTGCATACAACAGCATACAACAATGACCCGACACCGAATTGTCGTGCCGGGAGTCCTTTTAACTGTCACTGATTGGGAACAACCAGCACCTGTGAGGCAGCAGGCAGGACTGACAGCGCTACCCGTTGGTCGCCAATCCGAACGTGGCAGTCCGCCACTGATCGGGACACCAGCACCTGTGCAGGTGCAGGCGGGGCCGACAGCGCCACCCGTTGGTCGCCAACCAGATCATGACAGTATCAGTGTTATGGTTCACCTGCTATTTAACCACCATTGGTTCTGGGCTTAACTCATTGCAACGGTTGTTCCGTTTAATTTTTCTTTTTAATCTTAATTAGACCTCCGAATGTTGCTGTTGGCTGGAAATGCCTCATAAAATCCACATAAAACTTGATGTCTGCTGCGCAACAGCAGATGGAAAGGTGTTGTTTGTTTAGTCAGAGGTTCCGCTGACACACATTTTTCCAATCACAATTCCAACAGTGGATGCCAAGATTTCTGATTAACATGACAAAAGTGTTTAGCATTAAGCGCATTTAGGTATTTCGTATAGAGTATGTATTTTATTGCACTAAATGAATCATCATAAATTACCTAATTCACCTTTGTTGACTGTGATTGGAAAATTGCTTTAAATCATCATGAATTATAGGTGTGTGTTTTGATTTCAAGGCTATCGTTCCATTTCATGTCACATGAACGTGGTAATCTGTTGGATCAATCAGATCATCTTATCTTTGGTAAATTTTGATCTGAAAGGGTGAAAAAAATAGACGCTTTCAAACCAGTCATGACTGTGTAAACACCTCTTTAGCAATGCTACCTACGAGTGATGCTTCTATTTGCATTGCGAACTGGATGTACAAATCATCCTGAACACATCAAAAACAACACACTAAACACAGGATAATCTTTGATAGTTGGACGTTTGTTGATTGTGATCAGAAAATGTCTTAAACACGGGGTGATTTCTAGGTGTACCTCTTGATTTCAAGGCTATCGTCCCATTTCACGTCACATGAACGTGGTAATCTGTTGGATCAATCAGATCATCTTATCTTTGGTAACTTTTGATCTGAAAGGGTGAAAAAATAGACACTTTCAGACCATTTATGACTGTGTAAACACCTCTTGAGCAAGGCTCCCTGCGAGCGATGCTTCTGTCTGCATTAGAATCTTTTTTTCTTTCCTCTCATCTTATCCAATGCTTTTATGTTAACACTGAGACAGCCTGCAAAAAAATCTGGAAATATGAGTAAGATATGAGTAAAAATATGAGGGTTTGGGTTTAGGGTTTAGGGTTAGAGTTAGGGTTGAGGGGCTAGGGTTCGGGTTTAGGGTTAGGGTTTAGGGTTATGGTTAGGGTTTGAGTAAAAAACAACAACCACGTCTACCTTTGAATGAAAATCGGCATCAATTGACACAGCTGAAAGAATGACAATGTCATGAAAGCTCCAGACTGGAAAGCCGACATGAGACGGCAACGTCAAGGAGCCGAGTGTCCTGAAACGTCGATAGAAAAGTTAAGCGTAGGTGGCCTGTCCATGGCCCTGCCGGAGCGCAGTCGCTCTGCCGCCTACGCTCCTTCACACAATCCCTGAGGCTTCTTCTTCACATCTTCCAAAAGTGTGTCCAATCCAAGCCCCCATACCCCTTTAATTACTGCAGCCGTAACCTCCTGACGCTCATCTGAAAATCGCACAGGAATGATTGTTAGAACGATGAGGAAATGAGATGTGGCCCAGATGGGGTGACGAACGGGTACTGATTTGGTGGCTCTCGAACCTTGCAGATTGAAATTGGGATTGAAATTGACAACGCCGGTTGAATAGTGAACAACCTGCTGTTAGAAAATACATGAATGAACAGACTCAGTAGTCTATAACATCCTCACATGTATTTAGCACATTTAACTTTAGCATATTTGTACAGTAATTGATCCAAAGTGAGCATTTATGATCAACACATCCAAGGCGATGATGGCGAAATGAAACATTGCGTGTTATTTTATGGCTGTACGCAATTGAAGATCAGACATGAGACGTGAGATGCGCAACCACACAATAAACAAGAAAATACTCAACCTTTGTAGCATGCACAGGAATATGAAATGAAATAATTACTCAGATCAGCAGTGATGAGAAATATTACTGGAGCAATGTATTGTGTACTAAGAAATAATTTGTGCTCGCAAATACTTAACATTTACACTTGGGTAATTACAGTTTAGCAGACAAGATTATTCTTTTGTTAACTAAGATATATTTGGAAAAAAAGCTCTTTGATATAAAACAAAGTAATTAAACTTCACCTATTATTACAAAAATTCAAATGTCATGGACGCCACATTAACCCTGTCAAGGACAATTATGGAGGATAATTATGTACAATTTTTCAAGGAAAATGTTTCTTCAGCTGTCATCTGTACTTCTTTGAGGGTGTTTGACATTTCGCTAAACATCCGAAGAGCTGCATCAGCGATTGTCGCTGTTGTCGCTGCTAATTAGTCAACGCTTAATCAACACTTCTTTTCATCTTTTGTGGTGGGGGCGGATATGTCAGGATTGACACCTTACAGCTCCTTCTCAGAGCCTGTCGTATGCACCTCCAAGCAATTACTCATCACCTCGCTCCCCCCCCCCCCCCAAAAATGGCACTCGCCTCGGTCGGGATTAATACAGTTATTACATTGAGTGGATTCTCTGCGCAAATGTATGTCCACATTTGCTGCATGCCTAATTTCTCTCGCTGGGGCTGTGTGAGTAAATACCGACCGTGGTTTGCTGTGGCGTCTGCGAACCATGACAACTATAGTATACAATTCGAACTTAATGAAAAATGACGTATGCACAGAAGGTAAAAGTTAATGGCAAACCAACATGGAGACTTGACCAAGTCATTCTCACACAAATCCATATAATCCTTCGGCAGAGACAAGAAGGAGATTCCCCCCCCCCCCCTGTTCGCTGATAAGATTTCTCGTAGGACATTAATGAAATAATTAAAGAGAGAGAGAGAGAGACAGAGAGAGGGGAGGGAAAGAGAGAGAGAGAGAGAGAGAGAGAGAGAGAGAGAGAGAGAGAGAGAGAGAGAGACAGAGAGACAGAGAGACAGAGAGAGGGGAGGGAAAGAGAGAGAGAGAGAGAGAGAGAGAGAGAGAGAGAGAGAGAGAGAGAGAGAGAGAGAGAGAGAGAGAGAGAATGACAGAGGGAAAGGAAGAGGGAGAGAAAGAGAGATGGAGAACAAGAGAGGGGGGAGAGAAAGAGAGAGAGAGAAATGGGAAGAAAAAGAGAGAGAGAGTTAGGGCGAGAAAGAGAGAGATATATAAAGACATAGAGAGAGAGATATAGGGAGAGAAAGAGAGAGATAGAAAGAGAGCGTGTTAGAAAGACAGACAGAGAGAGAGACAGGGAGAGAAAGAAAGAGAAGGATGGGTAGAGATAAACAGGGAGACAGACAGATGGGGAGAAAGAGAGAAAGACAGAGAGAAAGAAAGAGAGAGAGAGAAAGACACAGAGAGAGGGACAGAAAGAGAGAGAGAGAGAGAGAGAAAGAGAGAGAAAGACGGAGAGAGGAAGAGAGAGACACAGAGAGAGAGATAAATTGACAAAGAAAGAGAGACAGAGAAAGAGACAGAGGAATAGAGACAGGAGAGATACAGGGAGAGAAAGAGAGAGAGAGTGAGAGAAAGAGAGACAGAGAAAGACATACAGACAGAGAGAAAGGGAGACAGAGACAGAGAGAGAGAGAGAAAAACAGATATCGAGAGAGAGAGAGAGAGAGAGAGAGAGAGAGAGAGAGAGAGAGAGAGGAGAGAGAGAGAGAGAGAGAGATAGAGTGAGTTTGAATGTTCTCCCCACCTCGTGTTTGTCACCCGATTAAAAAGTCAACGGCTGCTTCAGATACCAAAAGCTAAAGTTGGGTGAGTTAGCTAAATTGCGTTGGTGAAGACCTGCAGTCAACCAAAAGCTGCTCAATTGTCAGAAGTAAACAACTCTCAAAGTCTCTCAATAGGAAATCACCTTGTTTCCCGATTCCTTTTCCTTTCTTGTAGATCAAGAACGCATCGGGAAGGACTCCAACTACGAGCAAGAAGGCAAAGTGCAGTTTGTGATTGACGCCGTCTACTCCATGGCTCACGCGTTGCATAATATGCACCAGGAGCTTTGCCCGGGCCAGGTGGGCCTTTGCGCCAAGATGGAGCCCATTAATGGAACGCTGCTGCTCAAGCACATACGACGCCTCAACTTTAAAGGTGAGTTGCCATGACAATTATGCAACATAATCAGAATCAGAATCAGAATCATCTTTATTTGTCCAGTATGTAGAACACGCTGCTGGCCAGACCTCTGGCAACGTTTGTTCCCTTTTTTCCATGTTAGCGCTTTATTTCAGCTTCAGCTGTTGTTAAAGAGCTATATAAACCAATATGTATGTATTGCATTTTATTTTGTACATCCACCCTCATTTCAAGCTCAGATAACTCCAGACCCATATCATTTAGGAATTACTTCTTTCCTTCAATCGATGAGAAGGTTTCTTCAGCCGTCATCTGTACAAATTTGAAGGTTTCGGACGTTTCGCCTCCTATCCAACAGGCTTCGTCAGCGAACTAAAGTCTGACTGGTCGTATCGGCCCTATTTATATATCCCTAATGTCCAGCCATGGTGGCGCCGGACACAGCTATGATAGGTCCCTCCTCTCAGGTTGGGGGGAGCAGAAGACCACTCCCTGTGGCCCCACTGATTGTTCCTACATTCCTGACTAGCGACTGGCCCATTTGCCCCACTCCCACCGGTATCACCTCATCACCATAACGACCCTCATCAGCATTACGAAAGTTGCCTAACCTGTTTTGCCTAAGCAGGCTATTGTATGAACGATCCAAATTGAACCTCACACCACCAGACCGGTTTAATGAAGGATTTTGTTGTTTTATAAGAATCGCTTCTTTTACCCCCCTTTCAAACCATCTATGTTGTTTCGCTTCAAATTAAAACCTTAACATTTATTTGAAATGATTTTTCCTCCCACGAGGGGGCAGCATTTGCCTTTTGTATAGCCGCCCCATTTCAAGCTCAGCTAACTCCAGACTCATATAACTTTGGAATTAACTCTTTTTTTCTGATGAAAGAAAAGTGTGATAAATTTCTTACGCTGAATGTTTACATACTCTTAAAACTCAAAATTCTGTAGGCCCTGCAATTTAAGTCAAAGCGCTAGTTAAACCCATATGTATGTATTATATTGTATTTTGTACACCCACCCTCATTTCAAGCTCATATAACTCCAGACCCATATCATTTAGGAATTAACTATTTTTTCTGGTGAAATAAGAGAGTCTAAGGTTTCTAATCACTGCATTGATTGATTATATAGTCGTAAAACACGTAACGTACGTAACATAAAAAAAAAATATTATGTGGGTCTGAAATTCGAGTGACAATGACAAAAACCATGGCACTGAACTGGACATATTTTTGCACATAGTCTGGCAGTGAATGAGAAAAAAATACAGCCAGGCTGCAAGTTTGGCTAGTGGAAAATGATAGCAAGACATATAATGAGCGAAAAATATCTTACGAGGCAAAATAAAACCTGCTTTTATTTTCCAAACAGTTCCACATCGACTTCAGATCTTAGTTTTTGTTTTGCATTTTGTAGTTGACTCACTCACACTTTATCAAACTCGTTCTGAGTAAAATCTTGTGGATGTCTTGCAAAATAAAACTGCATGGGATTTTATTGGATTAGCCTTTATTTGTCTCACAGTGGAGAAATTTACATTTCACAGCAGCAAAGTGTTGAAAGGAAGAAGAATGGAAAGGAAAGGAAGAAGTAGAAAAACAAAAAACGCTTCTGAAAACCACGACCACATTCTGCCAAGACTTTCCATTTCCACACGTAAGAGTCTCAGGATCCTTATGCTTTGCCACAATAATTTTCAGGGTGTTAATGACCTCATCCACGATTGCATAAGGTTATTTTATTTTTATTTCTTTTTTGCATCTCCTCCTGCCAGTTATCCGTCGTGTCCACTTCCATGACTTGCACTTTAATTGCTCACTTATTCCAACGCTGGAAAAAAAAACCCTCACTGATCCACATTCCATATCATTAAAATATGCCAAGTTGCAATTTAAGGCAATTATTATTCTTGCACGCAAACACACTAACTCAAGTGTGTGTGTGTGTGTGTGTGTGTGTGTGTGTGTGTGTGTGTGTGTTTGTGTGTGTGCGTATGCGGTTGGTTGGTTGGTTTGCGCAGCGTTCGTGTCGATGCATTATTCATTTGAAGTCGTGCTCTGTGCGCACTCGCTTTTTTTTCCCTCCATTTCAATTCTAATTAATATCTACTTGTCACTTTGGCAGTATGTCAATTAAATGTTTAATCCATAACTGTGAGAGAGTTTAAAAAACTATTCAAGGAAACAAAAAGCCTCTCACAAGGATTTTTTTTTTGAAAGACTTAATACCCGTCAAATTATCTCGGCTTTGGGCAACAGACTGAGTTAAACCAATATCGAATATTATGAACAAGCATCGTGGGTGTTCCAACACCGAATAAGGTGGGTGGGATTAGTGGTTAGCGTTATTACAATTGTTTTATGTCAGTTAGGCCTAGGTTAACTACAAAGGGTCCTTTGGAAACCCAAAATTCCTACTTATTTCAAACCGATAAACACTTTAAGACAAAAATGAGTGCATCTGAAAATAGGCTGCCAAATGAAAACCAAAGTGATGTAGTTTATTCGATACATTGTAAAAATGATGATTGTAAAGAGCAATACATTGGGGAGACTAAACGCATTCTCAAAAAAAGACTTTATCAACATCGCAGGGATAATACTAGTGGGCCTGAATCGGCAGTACATATGCACCTAAAAGCTAGCAACCACTCGTTTGACGACAGTGAGGTTAAAATCTTAGCAAAGAAAATAGTTTGTTTGAAAGGGGAGTAAAAGATGCTCTTTTTATAAAACGGCAAAACCCTTCACTAAATTACAGGGATTTATCATAGCAGAGGCCGATAAAGCACTGGCCATAGCCTCTGGCAATGTTTTTTTTCTTTTCCACAAGGGTGCAGCATTTTCCTTTTTTCCATGTTAGCGCTTTGTTCTTGCTTCAGCTGTTGTTAAAGCGCTATATAAAACAATATGTATGTTGTGCATTGTATTTTGGACAGCCGCCCTCATTTCAAGCTCATATAACTCCAGATCATTTAGGAATTAACCCTTTTTGGGATGAAAGAAGAGAGTCTAAGGTTTCTAACGCCGTATTGAATGTTTATGTTGTCCTAAAACTCAATATTCTGTGGGTCCTGGAATTCAAGTGACAACGACAAAAACCCTGGCACTGCAGTGGACACATTTTTGGCACATGTTTGGCAGTGACTTAACAGTGGTGAGATATTGGATCTTAACAACAAACAAAAACTGAAAATGTCCTTGAAACAATGAAATCATACCGTTGATGACTACTGATTCTAAAGCGGTGTTTATCAGACATTGCTTCAAATGATTGGCAGTGTTGTTTTTATGACAACAGTGTTGGATTTTTACGAATGTTGGGTTTCAGTGATCCAACTTGAAGAGTGAATATTAGTGACCATTAAAAGTGTTGCATGGCCCTTTTATCTCGCTAACCTCAATCCTCAGACATCTGCCGAGCAGACACTTGCCGGAAGGGACCCTTGACTTTCATTCGGCCCCCTTTGAGTTTTTTTGGGGGAAAAGTTACCCACCACCAAACGGAAATACCCTGAAGACCCAATTTTACTCTTATCTACAATAACATGTCCGACTTATCAAAACCGACCGTGCGGAAACTCTCTAAAATGTGATAATATTGTCGAGAAAATGTGTCTCAAACAGGATTTGATACTTGCAAATTGGAAAAAAAATACTTACATGTTCTAACAGTGTATAGATGGAATTTTCAATAGGACAGGGGACGCAGCCATTCATGACCGACGCCCATCATCTGCAAGCCTCTGACAACCTATTTATTGAGAGTACATTCACATTTAAAGGACAACCGACGCCACCGGACAAGTTGTGTCCATAATTTGTAAAATCACTTCAAATGATTTCTACTGAGCGTATTTTACAGACTCCATTGCATATAGCTATATTTTACGTTTTAAGACTCGCGCTGAATATTCAGGAAGTCTTGTTTTCGAGTTGATGCCTGACGTGACGTCACGTCTGGACCGCCCCTGACTGAGAAAGCGACACACAATGCATTTTGGGTACTTTGTTGAGTCTGAAAACTTCGTGTTGATCCGTGTTGATGGCGAAATTAGAAGGAAAACATAAATAACGCAATGGTGAATCGTTGTGTGTTGCACCAAGACTACTATTTGATACTACTTGGCACAAATTCCCAGCAGACAAATCAGCCCATTAGCAATGGAGCTTGAGCGCCATCTTGTGCATTTTCTGGGACGCTACATTGGAGTCCTGATGGCTTGAATTGATACGGAAGGACTTCTTTAATTGATTGCAAACATTTATGCTTTCCTCTTCAGAACTATTTGAATCATATTCATAACTGGTTGAGTAACAAGAAAGCATCTTCTCCGAATCTGGAGCCATTGTTTTGATTCTAGAGCAAGGCAAAATGTCTTGGCGTGACGTCACGAACAAGGGGGCAGGACCTTCTGAAACTCGGCATCACAGAGGTCATTTTGAAGTAGTTTTGGGACACTTTAACTCATTTTTATTGGTGTTTTGCATTTGACTAAAAATATCAGCCTGCGTGTTTTGGGCATTTTAGATGCTATAAAACGGTTTTCTGATGTCAGTTAAGAACCAAAAAAATGGTGTCGGTTGTCCTTTAAGTGATACATTAGTAATTCTTGATTTGAATACCACGCCCCTGGATCTCCCAAGCACCAACAACTATAAAACAGAACATATGAACGGATAGATTTGTAACCTGGCTAATGACCTCTTGATGTGGATGAGTTTACCAAGTCCTAAATTAGTCCAAGGCCAGATCCCCCTAAATAAAAATAACAGTTTAACAGACTGTGTTTGTTCACCTCAGATTGAGCCCAGATTTGAAACTTTGAAATATGATGACTTCTATTCTGTCTATTCTCTGTCCGTCTCACTGTCGATGGTTAGCCGCATGTTTAGTCTTGGTTTTAGTAGAGGTAATCTTTCTGTGGATTTTGGCTAACATTTTTGATAAGTTAATGTTGGGACAGAGCCAGCAAGAATTTACTGTACAACACTGGTGTGTTCGTCAGCAGTTTTGGTGCGTAGCCACTAAAAATAATGACAGCAAGAATGTGTGTGAACTTCTTGGGTGTCTCTACACTGAGGATGAAATTCCAAAAAGCTCCTTAAAAAGCAAAGCGCTCGAAGTGTGTCGCTGGCACTAAAACCTGGCCGTTTATCAGCTATATATCTCAGCTCACTGTCTCGAGGGTGTATGCTAAGCTAGCTGAGAATAGATAACCTTTTTTGAAATAGTGGAACATCATCTCCAGATAGTTCTCCTAATCTGCTAATATCTGTGTGATTCCTTTGCGCTCTCTCCGATCTCATTTTCCACACTGAGAAAACTGGAGTCAGAGCCCTTTTTCTTATTTCGTGAATCAATTTCACAGCTCAGTTTCAGCCCATCAGCATCAGCCGAAAAAGCATGAACACTCAATAGAATCAGCTTGTCATCAGTCTTTCCTGTCTTCTGAGATCTCGTCACAGGAGTGTTTTCTTTGTTGTTCTTGTTTATTTTTGTGTCTCTCTTTTTTTTAATCCTACAGCAGGCTTAAAGCTCACAAACGTCTCGCTTTTCTCCAGACGTGTGCCTATTGAAATGCAAATGACATCGGCTGCTAATAATAAATAAATGCATAAAATAAATTAAACAAATCAAAGCCCCCCCCCCTGACCTGACCCAATCAAAGTGCATTTTAGGTAAAGTAAAATTAACTTTTTGGAGCAGCATAACATAAACATACTCAGACATTGTTCTTATATGAAAGGCCACCACCGTTTGAGCTCCTGCAATATTGAGAAGTACATTTTTTTAAGTGCTCACCTCTTGATATTGTATTACTGCATGGTTATAATCCATAAACCTGGCTAATAAGCTCTTCCTGTGAAGGAGTTTACCAAGTCCTAAATTCTGCCCAAGGCCAGATCTCCTACCTGAGGATGACAGTTTAACAGACTGTGTCTGTTCATCTCAGATTGACCCCATATTTTCTCTGTTTCCATTGTGCGCCTTGAGTTCGGCCAACTAAGCACACAACAGCATGAAACTTTGAAATATTATCACTTGTATTCTGTCTATGAAATTCTGTTTCATGAAATCTCTCGAAGAATGTCCGGATACATTTGCATAAATTAAAAAACGTGTGGGCAAGGAGGGGTGTTTGTGTTTGTTATACAAAGCCCATATTTTCATTGTAATCCACATTTGACGCGCGATAGAGCCTGTTATTGCGACAGAACCAGCTGCCGACAAAGTCACAAAGATGATGAAGCCATCCAGCCGCAAGACACACTTGGAGAGAGTCGTATACTGGTGGCAAAATCCGCATGATGTAGAGGTCATTAAGAGTTAATGACGATGTAGCGGGGTAACATGCCTGCAGAAAAAAAACAGTACCCAAAAAAGGAAAAAAAACAGGTTGTATTAATGATGACAATTTTTTAAGGTGTGTATCACTACCGTGATCATGAAATGGTGCATGTGATTGCAAGCAGTTAATTAACCCCAGTGGCCCCGGAACAAGCAGGTGGCTGTCAGTTGGCGCGCATTTGCAACCTCGGGCGAGTGTAACTCAATGTAGCGGTTGAGAGGAGGAGGAGGATATAAGAGGGAGTTGGTCGTGAATGAGGCTCTGCGGAGCTCATTATGCCACGAGACTGTTTGGACAAGCAGTTTGTGCCACATGACAGGCTTCATTTCAGATTTTGCAACTCTAACATCGGCCATGCTGCCCTAATAAAGAGGAGTTATCACTGTGTATGGCACGGAGAGAACCATAGAAACTACAGGTCCCCCCCTTTCTGCCATTTTATTTCATTATCCAAGCACTTCAATATCCCCCCTTTTTTCTCCATTTTCTTCAGGTCAGAGATATTCGGTCGGACACTGTGGAATAAGGCTCGAACACAGAAAGATTGTCTTTTACTGCCGGCAGGGGACGCAGCTATTCATGACCGATGCCTAAATTCTGCAGCCCTCTGCCAAGCTACTTATTGAGAGTATATGCAAATTGAAGTGACACATTAGTAAACCATAGTATTCTTGATTTGAATACCATGCCCCTGGACGTCCCAATCATAGATAGATTTGTAACCTGGCTAATGAGCTCTTCCTGTGAGGGAGTTTCACGTCCTAAATTACTCCTGTGAAGGATTTTCCCAAGTCCTAATTTATGTCATGTGAAGGAGTTTCCCAAGTCCTAAATTCTGTCCAAGGCCAGATCTCCTACATGAAGGACAGATTAACAGGCTGTGTCTGTTCACCTCACATTGACCCCAGGTTTTCTGTGCTGTCTTTGCGGTCCTCTTGTTCGGCGGCCAACTAAGTATGGGACTTTTAAATATGATAACTTCTTATTCTGTCTATTGTCTATCAGTTCACCACTCGAGAAGTGTGATGTGCTGTGCAAGCACATGATGCCATCTGCGTCAGCGCTTCATTAAAGTGAAATGCTGCCTCCTCCCCTAAGAAAAACAAACTTAGGTTATTTGGTTATTTGGTGTCGTCACTGCACAGATTTACCAATTACTCCTCAAGTGGGCCCCTGCCGACCAAAACGGGGAGGCAGTCTGACAGTGCGCCCTCACTCCATTTGTCGTGTTATCATGGAGTTGGTGTAGAGTGTTTTTTTAAACTGAGTTCCAGTCGAAGGGTACTACTCATCAGGGTGGGACTCTCCAGACTTCAGTTAAAAATGCTATAAAATGTGAGATGATGATGTGTAATTGATATTGCACGACCTGTTTTTAATTCCATTTTGATAGTGCTATACGTACTTCAATTCTGGGGGAAAATGGTGTCAGTAGTGCAATGGTAAAATCTGAGGCAAACGCTAGCAGCGTTTAAATCAATTAGTCAACTCTTCACCTTTACAACTCCGCGTTAACGTTGATCACGTAAACAACACGATCTGATCACGTGACTTCAGACGTGGCTGATCACATGACTTCAGACAGTGACTTCAGACGATCTGATAGTCTGATCAGGTGATTTTAGACGATCTGTTCAGGTGACTGCAGGCGGCCTGATCAGGTGAATTCAGACGATCTGATCTGGTGACTTCAGACGATCTGACAGTCTGATCAGGTGCTGCTTACGTCAATGTGGCATGGCCCTTTTCTCATGGACTAAAGAGGATTACTAATGGAGCCCAGATACCTTAATATTGCTAATAAATTGACCTGAAGTAAAACAACAATAAAATGAAACATATTGCACCTTTTCAAAATCTAATCATACAATTGTGAAAAATCACAAAAATCGCTAATTTAACCAAAATGTCATTATGGCTCGAACAAGGTTCACTCCCTCAAAGTTCATGAACTTATTTTAATCGCTTCTTACAGCAAACCTTATGCAAAATTTATCTAACAAGCCGATCATCTTCCATATTGATTAAGTGTACAAAAGGTTTAAAAAAACATGTCTATATTGATTGTCAATGTTTTTAATGCATATTGTAATTCGCCCCCTTTTGGGACACAAAGTCTGTATAATTCTCCCATGATGGCCGGCAGCTCTGTGGTGTGGACGTCATTGTCACCGAAGCCGTCTCGGCAGAAGCTCTAATCCACATCTGGATGAGTCCGCTCAGTTGTGAATCAGAGCGCCGATTCCTCTAGGCGATCAGATCAAAAAAACCACTCAGCAGAATTACCACCCACACACAGCCTTTTGATCCCGGATGTGTGATAGGCTTTCAAATAAGTAGACCAACCGTCTTTGGGAGGGGTAAAAAAAACCCAGACCCCAAAACAATACAAATGTTTTTTATCACATTTCTGAATCTTGACAGCAGATTCAACTGGACACAGACTCCTTCCTCTATGCCTCTCAGGAAGACGCGCCCAGGTTCTGCCTTAAACGCTTCACCGGGCTGGCAGTGAGGCTGCTGTAAGGTAAAGATGAGGCATGTCGCTTTATTAGTGACATGTTATTACGGCGTGTCTTCAAACAGCTCAGAGTTATCACGGTGATGAAGCCAAAGACAGAAAATCAAAGCTTATCATGGTTGGCGGTCTGACGTTTGGAAGGATACGTTTGGTTAACACAGGCAGTAGCCTAGGGCCCTGTTTACTTGTGGTTAAATTATCCATCCACCCATCCAGCCATTCTCATCATTTTAGTGTTAAATCTCAAAGCAGACTCAAATTCCAAGAACTCATTCCAAGGTTTCCTCTGTTATGTTGCATCACGTGCAGACTTGACCCGGGGCAATGGCTGCAAAACAACTTTGTTGTTGCGGTTGTGAGTAAGAAGACTTGTTACCCCAATGGAGCAGAGACTAGCACAAAGTGAGAAAAAAGAAATACTGTAGCTTTGATCAAAGCTACACAAGCTTTCAACATTTTTTTAACAGTGACGGGTGTGTGACTGACTTCAGCAAGAGTCAGATGCTATGCTGTGGTCAGTACTGGAATAGTACAAGTATTGGCGGACCATCAAGGCCTGCAAAGCCTTCTCTGCTGGCTTTATGAATGGCTCTGTGAAATAATGCCAAATTGCCTCTCAACCTCCTTTCATTACCTTTTCCCCGTTGCGCTGTTTTTAGACGCGTGTTTTCGGATTTAATCATTTAACAAATCACATTACTGCCATAATTTGTTGCCAGGGTCAGAAATCTTCTTGAACGCTTTCACAATCGATTCTGCAGGCCCTGTCGCACCAAACGTGTCGATCAAACTGTTGCTCTAACAATCAGATTTCAGGTTGGCCACCCAAAAGGGGTACCGACGTCTTCTTGGAGGCACTGGTGTATGTCAGAGTTTTTGCTAACTATGATTGGCTAGTTTGCGAACAATGATTGACAGTTATTTTCTGGCTAATGGTACCCTCTAGTGGACGTATAGTATATCACACCACCCTTTGTCAGTCTGGATTGATTCAGACATAGCACTACTGAAGGCTTAGCGATGAAATCCACAGCCCACCACTGAGTAATGTCATTCATTGAGATGGCCAAAAATATCAGTTTGGAATTCTTAATTCATTATTGTTCAAGTGGTCAAGTGTTGCCAGTTTTCCAGTCTTTGGATCTCTAAACTCTTCACCACTTCCAATTTCGATGACAAGCTATTTTGGATATACATTTTTTTTGCCATATCAGCTCACTAATGACTGTCAGCCTTTCTCAGTCATTTCTAAGAGGTCTGCAATCTCTGAAGGAAACCTCAAAATGCTTTAGAAATCGTGTTTCCAGCTGCCTAAACCACATCATCGCCTGTTTCTATTGCCTCTCACTTCCTTTCACGGCCGTATGAGTCGTGCGGTGAGATAACATCCATCCTTGCATTTAATCCCCCCGTGAGCCTGTGATGATTGTGGCCAATCACTTCTCTAATCAGTATAAACAGATGTGGATTAGGACCAAATTCATGCCGAGCGAATGCCAAAAATTTGTGGAGTTATTTGGACATGATACATCTCCAAATGTGCCATAGAATTAAGGACTTTATTATGTGTTTTTAACAACTTGTCATCCGATGATCTTGGGAGTCCAAGATGGCGCCCGAGTAGGCAGCCGTCAGCAAGTGCTCAGATGAGCCTTGCTTTTTTTGTTGTTTTTGTCTTGTTTTTGTGTTTTCTTTTGTCACTTTGTGTTGTTGTGTGTCGTGTGGAACGGATATGGATTGTTTTTCAGCATTTTTGACCACAACATTCATCAAGGAGGAGACTGTGCTGAGCGGTTGCGCCTTTTCGGCAGCATGAATATGCCAGTACTCTTTTTGAACGGGAGGAATGTCGGTGCCATTCGACTGTCATCACTGGACAGCTCTGGGGCCATTGTGTTTTTTTGCACCTGTAATGGGCAGCATCTTCACAGCCCCGCTTTGTTCAGCGGAAGGTCGGTGCTGTTGGACAGTCTGTGGCTGGATGGATACATGGCTTGAGGAGCCCGCGATAAGAAGGAAGGAGCGTCAGCGCAGAGCGCCGATGCGTATATGGAATTGTCGCGGGATGGAATTGAAGCTGATTTATGGGGGACAGGAGATGTGAGACAATCTCTTTTCGTCAATGGATGCTACAGCTGCGTGTTTGCTTTCAACATTTAGCTTGTAGTCGACGTGCACAGTCCACCATGATGTCCCTGATCCACTGGTGAAGAGACACTTTGATCCTCTCGTCTTTCATCTGGAACTGCTTTATGTAACAAAGAGGGTACAGAAAGTGCTTAAGAATGAATGTCTCTCTGTGTCTTTATGTTGTCATGTTATTTGTTATTTAGTTTTTTTGTTCTTTTGACTTCAAGACGGCGCCGCGAGAGTGGCTGCCTTTCCAGCAGCTCCTGTGTTTTGCTTTTCTACCTTTCATTTCTTTCATAACTTTGCTGCTGTGAAATGTAAATTTCTCCACTAAGAGACTAAAAAGGCAAATCCAACCCAGGTGCGTGATGATGGGAGGGGCCGTCTCCATGGAGCAGCGGAGGAGGTGACAGGAGGGGCGGGGTGCGCCCCGAGCGGCGACGAGATGTGACAAGGGGATGCATGAATTGAGAGGCACATATCAAACAAAGACGTTTGTTGAAGTATAACTTGGCGAGATGATTTTGATCAAAATCGCAAGCAAATCCAACTTCCTGATACAGATTCAACAAATGACTATTTTAGTTCTCTAAAATGTCTTCAAACACCAAATGTATTTGGAAGCACAGAGATACCTTGGCTTACGAACTTAATTGGTTCCCAGAAAGTGTGTATAAGGCGAAAAGTGTGTATTCCAAACATTAATTTCCCATAGAAAACCATTGAAGTGAGAATAATCTGTTCCCAGGTCTCCATAAAACATAATGTTCTACTAAATAAGCCTTAAAACTACACAAAATATACATTATTTTATGTATAATAAATGTGCTATGTTATTGTAATTAAAGAAATAAACTATATAAAAATCAAATCAATAAAAATAGAAAATAAAAATCAAGTTGTTTTATTGACCTTTGTGATGGTCGTTGATGGCTTGATGGAATGGATAGCTTATTTGCATAACGTCTCTCATGGAGGTCTGGGTTGTACATCTTGGAAGTTGTGATATTGCAACAGATGCAGGCAGACACACTAGAAACTTCATTAATAGCTGAAGCCCTTAATAGCCTTTGCTTGTCTACTCTTCAAATTGTACATGTTATTTGTGTTATTTGTGTGGCCTGATTGATGGGATATTTTAACCTTGCAGTTTACACTCTGCCTTTGAGCTATCAATAAAGTTGAAATGAGTCCAAATTTCACTGTGTTTTCTATCCATGTTCTCACCTTATCACTTTTTTCACTTTTGTTTTTTGTTTTTTTTTTTTGTTTCAAGCTCTGTCGTCTGCCTTTCTCACCAATCACGTGTGGCTTCTTCCTTTTTTTATTTCTTTCTTTTCACACCAATCACGTGTGGCTTTAACCGAAGACTGGGGGCGGGGAATAGAGGGAAAAAAAGCCGGCTGCCATTTCCAGTTTCGTTCACTTCAGACATCCTTCTCCAAGATCCGACTCGTTTGCGAACAACACATCACTCATTGTGGCGCTCTGTGTGTTTCCCAAAAAATAGTTTGTATGCCAAGATTATATTCCCGCGAATTTAACGTTCGTAAGGTGAAAAGTTTGTTCGCGAAAGCCGAGGTATCACCGGATGCATCATCTATCCCACCCATCTTCGGGCAGTATGCAGTACAACACTTGCATAATCTGGCTGGCGTTCATTCCCTGAACCGCAAACTTCACACATAATGTGCCAGAACTGGCATCAAAACCACAACCTCTGGTCAATGTGCTAACCACTTATGGAACACGCTGTTGCAAAAATATTCTTTGTATGTCACAAATGTGCATTTGACATCAAATGTTCTTATAGAAGACAGTGAAATGTGGTGGTTTTTCCAATTCCAGGCATCGCAGGAAACCCAGTGCTCTTCAACGAAAACGGAGACGCACCCGGACGCTACGAGATCTACCAGTACCAGATCCGTAACCTGACGGCAGAGTACAAGATCATCGGTCATTGGACAGATCAACTTCATCTCAACGTGAGTGACATCAAATGTAAAGTTTGTGTCTTTCCTAGTTCGCTAACTCTTCGCAATCGGTTTGATGGGCGCCATCGTCTGTGTGTAAATATCCTGAGGGCCATCTTCAATGAGCGCATGATGAAAACAGAGCTATGACAGACACATTTAATCGTATCTGTGCCCCACGGCGTCATTAAACTTCCAAAAAACGTAACACTGCAAGCTCAGCAGTGCAGTGATGAACTGACGGTTTTGTAACAGTAAACGGCATACGGGGAAACAAAAAGAAATTGTGTTTTGACAATGTGAAGAATAAGAGGAAGAAGGCCTTGGGCAGCCGAAAAGAGATTAAAGTTGAAAGACATGAAGCAGCTTGAGAGACGGGGAAGCTTTTGTCTTCTGGATTTCTGTCAACAACCTGCTGCTGACTTCAATTAATTCTCAAGCGCACCATGTGAGCTGGCTTTATTTAATGAGTTTGCTTTGTTTTTTTCTTTTTTTGTTCATTAAATACACCTTGACGTGCGACTGCCGGCGTTTGAAATGCGGCGTCTTGTAGATAAAACTAATTTTTTAAAAGGCTAACTTTTTGGGAATGTCAAATTGAGACTTTGATGGAGGAGCAGTAGACCATTCCCTGAAGTTAATCGGATTACTTATATAATTCAATCCCTGGCTCTGATGTCACCTCATTAGGTAAAAGCTGCTCCCCCAACCTTAGAGCAAGAAACTATCAGAGCAGAGGTCTGGCATGGCCGCCTCTGTCCATTAGGGATATAGAGCCAAGGTTACCAGCACAACTTTAGTTCGCTGATGAAGCTCTTCGGATGAGGAGGGAAAATTCTGACACCTTCAAAGAAAGTACAGATGACGCCTTAAGAAATCTTTTTCTCAATGTACCACTCCTGTAGGATTGAGAAACTACACGGACGTTCTGTGTGAAATGGGTGAAATTGTCACATTTTATGTAACCACAATGTGAAAGATGCAGATGTACCTTCCTCCCAGGTTCGTTCGATGCAGTGGCCCGGAGCTGTCCGTCAGATCCCGGCGTCAATCTGCAGCCAGGCATGTCGGGCCGGCGAACGTAAGAAGATCGTGAAAGGCATCCAGTGTTGCTGGCATTGCGAGCGGTGCGACGGCTACCAGTACCAGGCAGACATGTTCACCTGCAAGATGTGCCGATTTGACTTGCGACCCAACGAGAACCACACGGGATGCGTCCCCATACCTATCGTTAAGCTGGAATGGAGCTCTCCGTGGGCAGTGATCCCGGTGCTCATTGCAGTGGCGGGTATCATGGCCACCCTCTTTGTCGTGGTCACTTTTGTGCGGTACAATGACACGCCCATCGTGAAGGCATCGGGGCGAGAGCTGAGCTATGTACTGCTGACCGGGATCTTCTTGTGTTATGCCACCACCTTCCTGATGATTTCAACCCCCGACGTAGGGATCTGCTCCCTACGGAGAATCTTTTTGGGCCTGGGAATGAGCATCAGCTACGCCGCCCTGCTCACGAAAACCAACCGCATCTACCGCATCTTTGATCAAGGCACCATGTCCTTGAGTGCGCCGCGGTTCATCTCTCCAGCCTCACAGCTTATCATCACTTTTACTCTGGCATCAGTGCAGTTGCTCGGCGTGTGCATCTGGTTCGGCGTCGATCCCTCCAAGGCCATCATCGATTATGAGGATCAGAGGACGTCGAATCCGACGATGGCCCGCGGCGTGCTCAAATGCGATATTTCCGACCTGTCGCTCATCTGCCTGCTGGGTTACAGCATGCTGCTCATGGTCACCTGTACCGTGTACGCCATTAAGACTAGAGGGGTGCCGGAGACCTTCAATGAGGCCAAGCCCATTGGTTTTACCATGTACACCACTTGCATAATCTGGCTGGCGTTCATTCCCATCTTCTTTGGCACGTCGCAGTCCACGGAAAAGGTAAGGAATACGGTTCTTGGAATTAATTTCAAGTAAAATCTATTGTTTATCGATGGTCACAGTGGCGTATGGCATTGTTCCATTTGTACATTAGTAAGCTAACCCAAATTAACATCGAATCTGTGAAATTGCTTTCAGTCTAGAGTGTTGCTTTCATTCTAGAGTCAAGACTGAAAGCAATTTCTGGAAATGTTTTCCCTTCCACGAGCGGCAGCATTTCCCTTTTTTTTCATGTTAGCGCTTTGTTCCAGCTTCTGGTGTTGTTTAAAGCACTGTATAAATCAATATGTATGTATTGCATTGTATTTAGGACAGCTGTCCTCATTTCAAGCTCAGATAACTCAATATCCATCTAATTTAGTAATTAACTCTTTTTTCTGATGAAAGAAGAGAGTCTAAGGTTTCTTACGCTGCATTAAATGTTTATATAGTCCTAAAATTCAAGATTCTCTGGGTCCTGGAATTTGAGTGACAATGACAAAAATCCTGGCACTTGAGTCGACACATTTTGCACCTGTCTGACAGTGAATGAGTTCAAATCTGCATGGATAGAGATGAGCTTAGTTCTTACAGTCTGAATTCAGATCGGCTCACAGAACAAATCCATGCTAAGATATTGAAATATGAGGATACAAACCATTTACCACGTCACGGTATAACAAGCTCATTTGGCCTCACACATACTCACATTCCCACGCACAAATACGAGAACTCACACATTAGCGAGAGATGTTCTACGGAGACACTCATATTCCCAAGTCAAATCAATGTTTCTGACCTCAGAACCATTAACACGGATCACATTCCGTCAGGTCTCTGAAGGCGCCGCAGGTCAAGAGGAATTGCGACAGCGGATGGGTAGACCTAGGAATGACGCCAAAGAGGGTATAACAATAGTGTCCAATTGAAAGGGGGCTTTTTTTTGGGGGGGGGGGGATTTGTGCGCTAACAACAGAAGAGAGCCATGGACGGAAAAGCCTCACACATAGCATGGACGCTATCAGGAAAACCAGTATGGCGTCAGAGAGAAGGACGAAAATGAATACTTACCTCCTCCTCTTGGAGATTAAACCAACCAATCCGTCATAAAACAAAAACACCAAATAAAAGACCCACTATGTGTGGTGCTGATGTCTTTTCACTTGCCAGATTCAGTCTCCCAAAATAATTTCAATTTAAAAAGAAAGAAAAAACAATCTGCATATGCCTGCAGTCAAACTAAATGCCATTAATAATGCAGCATGAGACCCGAACGCACAATGTCTTGTTTTTATATGCTTGCTGTGAATCTGTCGAACGAACAGCTTGTTCGCACACCCACCTGCAGTGAATGCCATAGAAGTAACGTGCGGTAGCTTAATTCCGCTGCGTTTATGTTAGTGCTCATCGCTATGTCTAAAAACAAAAGTGAAAATGAAAAAAAAATGTTCAGAAGATTGTTTTCACTGGCAGACTGAACATCCGTTTGCTGTAGTTTATAATTTATGTGTAGCTAACATTGAAAATCATTTCATTGGCTTGTCATTTTCAAGAAATATGGATCTTTCGAATGAAAAACATTTTTTTAAATTGTCAAATATGGCTCTTGAATTGGAAAAACTAGATTTGTTTGTGTATATATATATATATATAACTTGTTCCACTCATTAGCCCCTCGGTACGAGGCTAGCCACCCCTCCACCCATTCACAACCGCATCTGGAGTTTCAGGCCTGGCAACCACCGACGATGAGTGTGCCAGTCAAGGGTGAACGGGCCGTTAAAACTAATCAAGACTAAAGTACTGTGATCTTTACAAACGACGGTGCTCTATTACGGAGTCTCCCCCGAGGCTTCTATTTGTTTATTAGCTTAATGAGCATTCCACTGTGGAGTTCGTTCAACGCCGCGCCCCCCTGGTGCTGCGCAGCATGATTCAGAACAAATGAAATTCGGATTGTTTTTTTTTAGCTTCTCTCTTGGGTCGTCGCTGAAAATAGCATCTGTTTACAATTTTCAACTCTCAAATTAAGTTCATATTAGCGGGCCTGTTTTTTTTGGTCAGTTTGCCGTTCTGAGGATGCTAATGAGCAAATTTCACACGAGTCGGGGATTGACCTCCTGTTGTTTATTTTTCCCATCATTTGAGTGGTGATGTGTTGCCGAAGGGTTGAAATACTGAAAAAAAGACAACTATTCCGAAGTGCACCCTAATCGACTAACAAGGAGAAACAGACATGCATTGCTGACATTTAATGGATTTATAAAATATCATAACTAAAAAGTACAAAGAGCAATTTCTGTAGAAATTGTGTGAACATGCTGAAGAGATGAAACGCTGCACCATTCAATGCATTGAAATTTACTGAATACAGAATATAGGAATCGCTACATGCTGTACAAATATCATGGGAAAAGATTGATCGATAAGGCTTAGCTTGACAAAATGCTAAATTTTTTTAGGTCCCTGCGATTGGCTGGCAACCAATTCAGCCTACTTCAAGTTTGTCAGCATGGTTCCAGGAGTCTTTTTTGTGTCCAGTTATGATAATATTGACCGAGATCTATCTATCGATCGATCGATCGGCCTCTCTGTCTGTCTGTCTGTCTGTCTGTCTGTCTGTCTGTCTGCCTGCCTGTCTGTCTGTCTGTCTGTCCGGCCGTCTGTCGATCTATCGATCAATAGATCTGGCTATTTAGATACAGTATCTATCGATCTAGCTAAATTATATATTTATCTACCTACCTAGCTACTGTATCTATATCTAGCTAGCTAGATAAATTATATATTGATCTACCTAGCTACAGTATCCATATGTAGCTTGCTACCGACAGTCTATCTGTCTTTCAACCACCACTTTCAACACACCATTTGACTCGATTTGGCATAAAACTGCAACATACAGATGTCGTGCTGGTTGATTTGTCTCAGTCGATCCCTCGTGGCCGAAACCACTCCAACAACAGCTTGGCCAACAAACAGGTCATTGGACGCGCTAATGTGAATCCAACTCAGCAGCTGTCACGTGGAACGTGCAGGCACTTTGCCCCAGGGAAATATTCCCAACACACGAGCAAAAGAAGACAAAGGGTTAACATGCCATTGTTTACCACCCCCCTATAGATGTACATCCAAACCACCACGCTGACCATCTCGGTGAGCCTGAGCGCTTCCGTGTCCCTGGGCCTGCTCTACATGCCCAAAGTCTACGTGGTCCTTTTCCACCCCGAGCAGAACGTGCCCAAGCGAACACGCAGCCTCAAGGCCGTGGTCACCGCCGCCACCATGTCTAATAAATTCAACCCCAAAGCCGGACTGAGGCCCAACGGCGAGGCCAAGACGGAGCTGTGCGATAGCTTGGAGACGCAAAGTAAGTATTGGAATACATAATTAGTTTTTGTCCTTCACAATGCGAATTACATTGATGCACCGATTAGAAAGAAGGGAGTCGTTTAATCCTTGAGCGATTCCGCAAAACTGCCTCCATTGTTAATTTAGTTCACCTTGGGTATTGTTTTCAAGTCATTGCAAGGACGGTTTACAATTGCTGACACGCGCCATGTTCTACATTCCACTCCAAATAAACAAAATCTTATTGCAATAAACCACAAATAAGTGCCTCTTTGCAATTTTTTTTATGATGATACTAGTGCAACGTGTTGTACCGGAGACAAATTCCTTGTGCGTTCTCGGCCAATAAACATGATTCTGATTCTGAAGTCACCCATCTGAAAATGTTTTAGATTGCCTAGTTTAGTAGTTTCAGTACAATACAATATACATACTACAGTCATACCTCAACTCACGCACTTGTTTCCCAGAAAGTGTGTGTAAGGCGAAAAGCTCATCTGACGAACATTTATTTCCCATAAGAAACCATTAAAAGGAGAATAATCCGTTCCCAACTCACAATAAAACGTAATTTTCTACTAAATAAGCCTTAAAACTACACAAAATATATCTTATTTTATATATAATAAATGTGCTATTGGATTGTAATGAAAGAAATAAACTGTACTATATAATAAAGTCGTTTTATTTACCTTTGTGATGGTCGTTGATGTAGTTGACTCTTGATGATATCCAAGTGAAATTGCCGTGCTTTCTCGGCGATAATACCCACTCTCAAACTGTCCCCTGCTAGCTGCTTTTCGTTAATCCCAATTAACAGAAGTTTTTCAATCTCTTCTATTGCCTGAGGCCGTTGCTTAGACAACACAGAAACGGCCTTAGCCACACGTAGCAATTGTAGACTTAGCGTACTGGTACCGGGACGCTAAGTCACACAAACGCACACCTCGTTCGGATTTCTCGATGATCCCCTTCTTCTGCTTGACTGTAATTTTCTTAAATGTCTTCTTAGGCTTCACACTAGCCTGTGGTGGGGTCTTTTTCGGTCTCATAATAGCTAAAGTACTCCACACGATAACAAACCATGTCTGCACTCAAGACGAGATGTGGAAAACTCGTCCGCCAGCCACCATGGCGTTGTTCGACCGTGTGGTTTGGTGTTCATCCACCGACAACTAGTCCGCCAGCCACTTTGGCGCTGTGTGGTTTAGTTCATCCGCCGAAAACTAGTTCGTTAGCCAAGACTATATGCTTGCGAATTTAATGTTCGTGAGCTAAAGCGTTCGTAAACTGAGGTATCATTGTATATACAGTTTCTACATTGGATTGGATGTACCTTTATTTGTCTCGCAGTGGAGAAATTTTACATTTCACAGCAGCAAAGTCAAAGGAAAGGAAAGGAAGAAGTAGAAAAACAAAATACTGTATAGGCGCTGCTGTGAAGGCAACCACTCTCGCGGCGCCATCTTGAATTCTTATGTTTATATTGGACCAATCACTAAGTGTGTGTTCATTTGGATTTCAAAATGGCTGACGAGGCCAAAAAAACGTTGCTAATTTAAAGCAGATGTCATCATCATCATACATTGCATTTCTAAGCACCTTTCAAAACTCTCAAGGTCACTTTACAGTCACAGGATGCGTTTTTTTCTGTGGGTGAGCAGCGGCAACCACATGCGCCAGCGTTGACTCTACCCGAAATAACTCAAATCGATAGAAAGCTGGCTGGCTAATAGCTAGTTAATAGCTAGCTAGCTTGCTAGATCTAATGGATGTGACCAGAAATGTACCCGGTGTTGCGTTTGACAAGAATTGCAAGAAAAAATACATCCTGATGTTTCCCCACTTTGTTTTACTTCCCAGGTTTCTCCACAAAGCAGACGTACATCAGCTACAGCAACCACGCCATCTAATAGACAGTTCAAAGTCAAATTCAAGTCACCATGTCTGAATTTCAGGATTTCCACCTGATCGGCTTGTCAGGAGTATCATTTTCACACGGATGGAAATCACGGTGGGTCGTGTTTTTTTTACAAACGCGGTGAAGGAAGAGGAGCGCATGTGACGGCGGAACCATTGGGAGGTATCATCTTGTGTTGTAAAATAAATACAGAAAATAAAAAATACTGCATGAAAGCCACTCTGGAGACTGAAAAAAGTTGATCATTTGTATCATCCGAGTCATGAGCGACTGATGGTGAACTCAAAAGCCGAAAAATTGTGTTCGGGTCTTGTCGGTGTCATCTACCCACTGGCGTCAAAGTCCTCCAGCATGGGTAATCAAAGTCACAGAGGTTAAAAGGAGGCCGAGGGGGAAATAGGGGAGGGGGGGTTACTGCTGTTTCTTCTCGTCATCCATGCGCCAAATTTTCATTCAGACTCCCTCCTGTTGATTTGCTGAGTTTTGTTGAAGCGAGTGTGTTGTGCATGACAGTTTTTTCGTCTGTGATGTCTCTTCGGAATGCGGTTGTTGCGCTCATTTGGGGGTACATTCCAGATGGTCTCACGAGTGACTTATCCTGTATGTTATCAAGCAACCAGACCCCCCTCCAACAGGTCCCCTCTGTTATCGTGCTTCATTCAGCAGGACGAAGCTTTTCGGAAAGGGGATGAGCCTCCCCACCCCTGGCATCATTGCCAGCAGCCATTTCCACTGGAGGGTAAAAAAATGCATTGTACAGATCCATTAAGAGGAAGAATTAAGATGAAGTATGCCCTTGAGAGAAGACCACCATATGCCCCTGAAGGTTATATCCATATATTCCTAATGGGAAAGCATTCTTGAAAAATTCATTACGGTGGCCCCATGTCCTCCGTGGGCGCAAGTTGCATTATACAGTAAAGTCTCGTTATATCGATATTCAAGGGAGTCCGAAAAAATATCGATATAACCGGGAGTATCGATATATCCGACCCTGTTTGCATGTAATTTTCTCCGTGCGTGCATAGAAATAGTATCGATATAACCGGGACTATCGATATATCCGATATCGATATAACGAGACTTTACTGTACTTACAATAGGTGTGTGTGTGCGTCTATATATATATATATATATATATATATATATATATATATATATATATATATATATATATATATATATATATATATATATATATATATATACAGTAAAGTCTCGTTATATCGATATTCTCGGGAGTCCGAAAAAATATCGATATAACCGGGACTATCGATATATCCGACCCTGCGCGCATGTAATTTTCTCCTTACGTTCATAGAAATAGTATCGTAATAACCGGTACTATCGATATAACCGATATCGATATAACGAGACTTTACTGTATATATATATATATATATATATATATATATATATATATATATATATATATATATATATATATATATATATACACATACACAGGTAACATCCGACTTACGACCAGCTCGACTTACGACCACCCGTATTTATGACCATGACCTCCAGGACCTATTTTCAAAATGGTATTTCTACGCCTGGCAACTCGCTAGCAGGCCGGCAACGTGTACGACAATTTTGGCCAACCAGCCAGCATCTCACTTTTGCACGGCAATTGACCGTATATATATATATATATATATATATATATATATATATATATATATATATATATATATATATATATATATATATATATATATAGAGAGAGAGAGAGAGAGAGAGAGAGAGAGTACACAAAGACAAAAAATAAGAGCATTTATCTATCGTTGAATCATGAGGGAGGTGATGTGTGTTGTGATGTGTGGGGGTCATATCTGTGGCTTTTTCTGGCTTCCTTGTTTCGCGTTTATTTCGGTGGACTCGATCCAACGTGACTAAATAGATTGGTGAAGTCTGCTCTCTGTTCCCACATCATCGTGTATCAAAAATATATATGTGTAAAAAAAGATACAGTGCCTGGCATATCTGATTCTGATTCTGTATTTGTAAAAAAAAAAATCTAAAGTGTGTGAAGCATGTTTATTTTTTTTGTACCAAATTTTATTTCTATTAAAATTGTTTCAAACTCTCAGCTACTCCATTTTATTTTTGCTTAATTTTATCTAGGTGATTTGGATTGGCAAATTAACCACTGTGCATGTGGACAATAATGAGCTGCCGCCAGACTGAAAAAGAGGGAATGACCAAGAATGTCCATTTGTTACCATTCCGATATGCACCTGAAGTTAATGAAAGTGTCCTCAGGTGACGGAATGGGCACAGGTGGAGCGTCCATCTTAGACGGAGCACCAATGTTTCTGAGGATGGAGCGGCGTATTGCACTAATAAGTGACCGAAAGGTGCTTTGAAGGAGCTCTAAGCCATGCGTTTGTGTATGCCCATAAAGAGTGACAAAAAAAGGAAAAGAAAAAGAAAAGAGACTGCATCTGGATGCAGTATAGCGAGCCAACACATGACTGAACAGTCTGAAACTCTGTGGTAAGTAAGCAATGAAGCTTCAGGGGAAGACTGAAGAGGCACATTGAATCGTTTGCTATCTTTTAGCGTTTCTCTTGGGTAGGGATGCATGTGTGATCATTGCCACTGCACATACAGGCGATGCTGTTGCTAAGAAACAGTAGCTTGTTAATATTCTGTGCGAATAATGCGCACAATGAAGGAATACTTAGTCATGTTTATGTACTGTATCAAGATGGCAAAATATTAACTGATTACATTCCAAACAAGGCTATCAATTTTACTCAAAGTATTTTCTACGTTTTTTTTTTTTTTTTTTTTTTTTTTGGGGGGGGGGGGGGGGGGGGCAGTGGCTACAAAAACAATTACTTATTGGGGAAAGGGAAATTTTGGTATTCCTTTTTACAAGTGTCATTTTTGCTCTTATGCTTCATTGACAAGGCTTGGATGTATCTTTATTCGTCTGGCAGTAGAGAAATTTACATTTCACAGCAGCAAAATTATGAAAGGAAGATCCCTATCCCTATTGTTGTTTTACATATCTATCTATCTATCTATCTATCTATCTATCTATCTATCTATCTATCTATCTATCTATCTATCTATCTATCTATCTATCTATCTGTCTGTCTGTCTGTCTGTCTGTCTGTCTGTCTGTCCTGCTAGCTAGCTAGCATGTATCTAGCAAGCTAGCTAGCATCTATCTACTGTATCTAGCTAGCTAGCAAGTATCTATCTGTTTATCTCTATATCTCTTTAAATCCCGATATATATATATGTGTGTGTGTGTGTGTGTGTGTGTGTGTGTGTGTGTGTGTGTGTGTGTGTGTGTGTGTGTGTGTGTGTGTGTGCATGTGCGTGTGCGTGTTTGTGTGTGTATGTGTGTGTGTATTAGTGTGTACTAGATCTTACATGTGTGCTTGAGTGTGATGATGTGTGTGAAAGTAGGCCACACTAACAAGCAGTGTGACAGAAGAACAGTCCAGTCATCTTACAAGCTCTTGCTGCAACATTTTACATTCGCCTCTGCACTCGATCCCCCAAACCCCCTTTAATACTTTGTATTTCCACCCATTCACTCATTCCTGGTTATTCTGTGGCCGACTCAAGAATTTCTTTCATTGCCTATGTCTGTATGTTCTATTGACATGTAATTTCCAGTCGGTATGCTTCTACTTGACTGCTTGGTGCATACATCTCTTCAATTTGGATTTTTGTGTTTTTGTTTTCGTGATTTATTGGATATTGGGGCTGAAAATCTGATCTAAAATGATCAGCCCCGCAAGGGTTTGGAGTTGGTCCTTGGTTTTGAAACACCATGTCAGTGTTTACTCGTGAAAATCTGCTTTTTAGAATCCTTGGAGGATCAAACATACAAGCCTGAAGAGTTATCATACAAGATTTATCAAGCCTGATTTCCAGTTGTAGTTGTTTTTAGGATGTTTTCCTAACATAAGTTTGTGTGATACTTTGCCATCATTTCAAATCAGTGCTGAAGCTTCTGACCTTTCAACATAGACTTTATTTACTGCCTTAGTATGTAAACCCTGCAATATCCTACCAGTGAAGCGCATGACAAAAGTAAAACAAAGTGACACCGTCTCAAGGATTATATCGAGTCTTGAAAGAACAGAAATGTAAAAACAAAATATTTGCAATAATTAACTCAAGTTCAAATAGATTAAAAAGAAGAGCGGATTGTTATTCATGTCGCTGAATAACTGAAGCCATATTTATCACACAAAGTTCAAAACTGGGGGTGTTCAAGGTTGTTGTGAATGTGTTCAAGGCTTTTAAAAAATGAGCTGAAAGCATGTCCTTCCTTGCAAAATTTTAAACTGGAAAAAAAAACCTTGTGCTCATATGGGCTCCAAAACCTTGTGCTCATATGGGCTCCAAAGCCCATATGAGCACAAGGTTTTGTTTTATGAAAAATCGACTGACCGAGGTCTCTGTTCTCTGGCGAATGGAAATCCATTAGGCACACTATTTTTTCTTCTTTTCGGCGGAGGCTCTGCAGAAATTAAGCAATGGCGACTGAAAGTCAAAAAAATTTGAATCATTTAGAATGAAGGTGTTTACAAATTTTGAATCATTTAGACTGAAGGTGTTAACACAACTCTCCGCAAGTCTTCCCTCCTCGGCACATTAGAGAGTGCTCAAATGTGACATGCAATGCAATAAAATCACTGACTGACAAAGAGTTCGGGAGGACGGATGGCGCAGTCGTCTTTCCCCTCTTCATCACCCTCATCAGATGGCCGCACCATCTGTAAATGCAGGTGGGTGAACGGAATGAGTAATAGCGTCAATTCCGTGCAAATTATCGTCAGGCTGCCTTGATGAAGATGCACGACTGAGAAAATGAGTACAGAGGACACAGTGGTCCTTTCTTGGTAAATGACCTACGTACCATCCTACCAACCTACCTACCTACCAACCTACCGACCTATCTACCTACCGACCTACCTACCTACCTACCACCCTACCTACCTACGTACCTACCTACTTACTGACCTACCTACCGACCTACCTGCCGACCGACCTACTGACCTACCTACCTACCGACCTACCTAGCTACCTACCGACCGACTTACCAACCGACCTACCTACCGACCTACATTCCGATCGACCTACATACCTACCAACTGACCTACCTACCTACCTACTTGCCTACCTACTACCTACCTACCGACCTACCTTCCGACTGACCTACCTACCGACCAACCTACCTCCCTTCTGACCTACCTACCTGGGTAGCTGTCCATTATGATAATGATAACGCTTGCTCCAAGGGAGTGCGGTTGGTGGGGGAGTAGGATTAGAGCAAGAAGCTTGTTCAATGGTTTAGATCAGTGGTTCTTAACCTGTGGGGAATTCCCCACGGGTTAAGAACCACTGGTATAGATTAAGGTGAGGGTGTGGATTTACAGTCCTCAATCCCACCATCTTCACTTCTACTAGGTGAGTTTCAAGTGGCATGAGAGTACCCATAACGACCTTCTTCAATCAGGAGTTGTAGGGGGCTGCCAGTAGTCCAGTCTGTGGGTGCCGGGGTGCAGTGAGGGTACATGATATATGACAAATGCAGCCATAAGTCAGCGGTAATATTTTCTGCGGCACATAAACACTTGTTTAGCCTCATGCACCTCCAAGGTCAGCGGCTTGGAGGGAGAAGAGAGAGGTATTAAACCCAAAGAAATTGCATAATGATTTAAGTTGCATGCAAGTCACAGGTTTCCAAACATGGCAGTGCCTTACACTGTCTCGTATACCCCGCAACTAGTTTAAAATCAGAAGCCCTATTTTGGTCGGCTTTTTTATATTAATTTAACTCATTCACTGGCAGATTTGTAGGCACGTGTATAGGTTGGATAAGTCACAAAATGATTAATGACAATGTCCCAAACTGAATATGAATGCTTTGTTGAAATGCTTAAAAATGACTTTTGCATCTAAGGATGGACGTTTTACATATGCAGAAATTCTCCTTTTATCTCTTTGCTTTATTTCCCAGTGTGAATCAGCTCTTAAAGAGGAAATGAGATGGTGTGCGGTGAACCTCGCTGTAATGCATCTACATAGACGCTCTACTTACACAACACTCGCATGACTCAACTGTTGGCTGGCTATCACAGGTCAAGTAACAAAATACCATCTAATTTCTCAGTCAGATTCCCAATTGCCCTTTTCGCCATCCGAGATGGCGAGGTGTATTACGGCATTATTGTTCTCCAGCACATCGGAGTGCTCACCGGCAACCACCAGACAAATGACATTTGGCGCCATCCGAGATGGCGAGGTGTATTACAGCCTTATTGTACTCCAGCTTATTGGTGTGCTCATCGGCAACCACGAGACAAATGACATTTGGCGCAAAAAGTGGAGAAGGATGAAGCCTTTGGATATTTTGTGTCACGACCTCGAATGTGGAACACTTTCAAACTCGTCAAAAATAGCGTATCAAACAATATTCCACTTGGAATCAGACTTAAAAATATGTCATTAGGAGATCCAGAATTGATATGTATGATATTAAAATATTATAACGTACTTTTCGTCGAGGATGTGGTGCAGTCCGATGTTGACTGCATCCTCCACAGACCTGCTTGCCCGGTAGGCAAACTGAAGAGGACCTAGCAGAGGTCCGGTGATTTTCTTTAGGTGGTTCAGCACGAGGCATTCAAAGGACTTCATGACCATAGACGTCAGAGCAACAGGTCTATAGTCGTTCAATCCCAAGGGTGCTGGTTTCTTTGGAAATGGGACGATAGTAGACTGCTTGAAGCAGGATGGGACTTCACACTGCTCCATGGATCTGTTGAAGATTTGTGTGGAGACCGGAGCCAGCTGGTCAGCGCAGACTTTCAGGCAGGAGGGGGACACTCTGTCACGTCCCGCAGCTTTCTTGATCTTCTGCTGCTTGAAGAGCCGTCTCACGTCCAGTTCGTGGATCTGTAGGGCAGAGGGCAGAGATACGGTAGTTTCTGGTAATGGTGGGCATACGAGGGAAATGGGGGTGTCCTTTTCAAATCGGCAAAAGAATCTATTTAGCTCATCAGCCAGACCATTGTACACTGCTTGGGGGGATGGTAAACAATAATTTGTTATTGCTTTCAGGCCATTCCACACCGATGCAGAGTCGTTAGCGGAGAACTGTTGGTTAAGCCTCTCCGCATAACTTTTCTTTGCGATGTTAACTTCCTTTCTCAATCTGTTTCGGGTGAATGTGTAAACTGCTCGATCGCCGCTTCTAAATGCGGACTCTTTCTTTTTCCTAAGCTGCCTGAGTTTGGGAGTGAACCATGGCTTGTTGTTGTTGAATGAGCGGAAGGACATTATATTGTGTTTATTTAATAGCAGTTTTGTCAACCCACAACGGCTGGAAGAGGAGAAGAAATGGATTTGGTTGGAGATTTACCCTTTAAAGCCATTTTCAAGACGGACTTTGCAAGGAAAAAAAGGATATCATTAACAAAGGTGGGTCACTTATTTCCTTGCTAATGGTAGCCTATGATAGACTTGTAGTAAATCACACTACACTTTTTTTCAGTCTGGATTGATCCAAACGAAGCACTACTGAAGGCCCAGCGATGAAATCCACGGCCCGCCCTGCATTCTATGTCTGTCTGTGTAAAAATAAAATAGACTACAAGAACAACAAGGTTGATCCAAATGATGCAAACTACTTGATGGGAAAAACCTTACTTATGCCGTATGATTTAACAAAATCTATCAGGCCCAGTCGGAGAACCTAGACTCTTCTCACCCTTCAGCTAATGCTAACATGCTAAAACGTGAACCCGAGCGTGGGGAAAGTGCAGCCTCCCGGAACAAATGCGACTTTAAAGTATTTATCCTGGTGAAATAAAAAGGTCTTATATCCATATCAAGCTAACCCCTGGCACTCTCGGGCTGTGATTTACCTCCCTTTGGCCGGGTGAAACAATATTTTGTCTTCTCCCCAGAGCCTCTGGACAAATGTTTTTTTTGTACAGTGATACCTGGGGGCACTTAAGGGAAGCGTGAGGGAATGTCATTCTCTTGGGGTGTTTTGTTTTGATTTTTTTTAGGCCTAAGACCTACAATACAACACCATTTTCATTAAGATTTTTTTTAGCTTGAATACATCCCAACCAGGGAACCTCATCCATCAAGACGGCTACACTGAGGTCCATATTACAGCAGAGTTATCAGTCCTGTGCCTGGCATCACTGCATTACTCAAATGGCTGCTATAAGGAAGACTTATGATGGCCGAGACACAGGGATTAATCACGGTATGACATTGTCTGTTGAATTCCATCCCGGATGCGGCTTGTTTGTTTGCTAGAGTTTTTGAACCAGCTTTGTCGTAAAAAATATGCTTTGATTCAACCTTCAACACAATTTTTAGATTTTGATACATTAGAATAGCAGACACGAAAAAAACTGTTAATTTTGCATCTGGGATTGGGTGACGTTCAGTCAGTTCAGAGGCCTGAAGACAACTAGGATTCGCTTCAGCATCCCCGCAACCTTTGTGAGCAGAATCAGAAAATTGGATGGATAAATGAAAGGATAATTTAGCGTAACCAATCCAAGATATATTTTTCCAGGTTGGTGTTATTTGAACTAGGTAACAGACCTGCATTTCACCTAAAATAGCTGCCTTCCTGTTCAATCCTTTTGACTTTTCTGTACATTCTGTTCTGATGGTTATATCCATCCAGCATGAAATTCTATGAAAATTGCTTTAGGGGCTATTATTTTTTTTCTAGGAAGGGAGAGGGGGGTGACTGCAAAATAAAAGGTATATATACAAGTCAAGTCTTTCATATCGCAAGGCCCTGTTGTATACATTTCTCCCCTTTTATTTCAAACTCATAATGACTTTTAAATGAGTCCACTGGAATCTTTTCGCTCTTGGACTTCCAAATCGCTGCAGCTCATTGAGAACACTCGCAGCTCACGTTATGACCAGTACAAAAAGATCAGAAGATAGTTTTCAAGTCCTAAAGTCACTAACAAGGCTCGTAGTGAGCATTACAATATATTTACAAAATATGCTTTGGGTCAATAAATCACCAACTGGCTTGCCTCCGGAATATATTAAAGATATGCTCGCCCAATATAAACTCAGTCGGATTGTGAAGTCAGCAGAGAATTAGTGAGGCTCAAAGTGGAAACTGGAAAGCAAACATGGTGAATCAGCATTTGGATGTTATGCAAATGGAATTAACTGCTAAAACACCAACAAAAATCATAAGCTCTTTCATGACATTTCTGTAGTTTTTCCCAAAATCATTTTCTTGCGCTGGATGTAAACAATTTTAGTATACAGTGATACCTCGGTTTACGAACGCCTTGGCTAAAGGACTTTTCATCGTACGAATGTTAAATTCACGAGAATTTTAATCTTGGCATACAAACTCTTTTTCGGGATACACACGGAGCACCACAATGAGTGATGTGTCGTTCGTGAACGAGCCCGTTGTCTGTCCTAACAAGGAAATGGCTACGACTTTTTTTGTCTCCTATTCCCCGCCCCGTCTGCGATTAAAGCCGCACGTGATTGGTCAAGAACGCAGCAGTGAGGGAGGGGTTTACAGAAACACAGAGCTGAATATAAAAATAGACAGACAACAGAGAGTGAGAAAATGGATAGAAAACAAAGTGAAATTTGGATTCGTTCAAAGGCAGTGTTGACTGCAAGGTTAAAATATCCAATCAATCAGGCTCCACAAATAACCCACACAAGCCAGAATCAGAATCAGAATCAGAATACCTTTATTCGTCCCACAATGGGGAAATTTGCAGTCCACAGCAGCAATTGAAAAGGGATGGAGTTGGGGTGGGGTGAAAGGATAGAAAACAAGACCCGTAATCCATCTGTACAATTTGAAGAGTAGACAAGCAAGGGAACCAGCTCGTTTCTAGTGAAGTTTCTAATGTGCCGGCCTGCATCTGTGATCTGCAATATCACAACTTCTAAGATGTACAACCCAGAGCTCCTTGAGACAATATATGCAAAAAGCTATCCATTCCATCAAGCCATCAACGGCCATCACAAAGGTAAATAAAACAACTTTATTATACTGTACTGTTTATTTATTTCATTACAATACCATAGCATGTTTCTTATACATAAAATAAGGTATATTGTGTGTAGTTTTAAGGCTTATTTAGTTGAAAATTACGTTTTATAGGGACCTGAGAACTGATTATTCTTATTTTAATGGTTTCTTATAGTAAATTAATGTTTGGAATACACACTTTTCGCCTTACACACACTTTCTAGCAACCAATTAAGTGCTTAAGCCAAGGTATCACTGTATTACTTTTTTCCTCTAATCTGCTTTTAAATGTCTTCAATTGTTGTGTTTCTATAATGTCTTAAATTCTCCTCCCTTTTAAATGTTCTAATTTGCCTTTAAATGTTATTTTTAATGGTGAAACATATTGACTCTTATTTTGTGTCTGAAACGCTTTTTCTGTGAGATGGAAAAAAACTATTCCTTGAGCAGAGCCACTTTAGTAACACCAATTAATTTACAGATTGCCATTCACTGACACCTGTTAATTATCTGTGTGAAAAAAATATTGTTATTAAGTACAATAGTCACAATGGGGAAATAGTATTGGTTTCTCGCTGATGAAGCCTACAAAAAGAAATATTCTCTGCCTTTTGGCAATGCGATCCATTATTCTACAATGCTCCGTAGTGTGCCTGCAATTAAGAAATGGCGGTCTAACTGTCCATTAATCAACATATGACAGGACACCATGTGATGTGACGCAAGTACCGTTCTTACACAATCAATACTTTGCAGTTGCAGATAATACGTCAACACGAAATAGTTGAGAAAAAACAGTGTATTGTAATTCAGTCTTTCTACATTGATGGCATGTGGGGGTTCCACATGCCTGCAGCACTTCAAACATCTTGCGACATGATCAAAGCTTGTAACGCAGCGGGCAAGTGATACAGTGCCACCCACAGGCGGTGTGACACCAAACATCCTTAATTTTGCAGGCATCAAGTCAAAGAGAGGGAGAAAAGGAGAGAGTGAGAGAGAGAGAGAGAGAGAGAGAGAGAGAGAGAGAGAGAGAGAGAGAGAGAGAGAGAGAGAGAGAGAGAGAGAGAGAGAGAGAAAAGAAGAAACTACCCCTAATGAATTTGGGGAAGCCATTAGAATGTTTAACCCCCTACACATATTACATACAAAATGGATAAAAAGGTTTCTTCAGTCGTCATCTGTAATTCTTTGAAGGTGTCGGACATTTCCCTTCTCATCCAAGAGGCTTCGTCGTAAGTCTCCCTGTTGCAACGCACCTGATTCAAGGGAACAGGCTCAATGCACACACCTGATTTTAATGATCAGATCATCAGCAAGCTCAGTGGAAGTCTGACATGAGCCCGTTCCCTTGAATCGGGTGCGTTGCAATAGGGAGACTTATAAAACACGTAGGACGGCAGCCCTCGAGGACCAGAGTTTGGCACCCCTGGTCTAAACCAAGAAGTTACAGTCCATAGCACAACGACGTGTGGTAAAATTAACCTTTGCAGAGTTCACATTCCTGATTTATTTGAAGTGAATCGTCAGCGACAGCCAGCTAGTATAGATTTCCGCATCTGTTTATTCACGGGTCCACACTGCCATGCAAAGAGACGTTAATGTCCATGTCTCTAAAGGGATCTGATGGCAGCAAAGTGAAAACACTGTCGCAGCGTCTTAAGACAAAATGGAGGTCGCCGGCGTCTGAATGCGCCATTGGCTCAAATGTCAAACGGCAACTCTGTTGACTGTGGCACAAGAGTCAGGTTGAAGTGGGTCAGACGCTTTGGACCACCGCGTCATCCGTCATTGAGTGGGCAGGTGAGGACGTAAAACCAACTGATGAGCGCTTAGACATTTTCCTGTTGATTATCATCAGCGGGCTTCTGAAATATTTACTTCTCGGTGAGCGATTCTTTGATGCCGGGGAGGTCAGCGGCTAACGTAAATATAGACATGATGATGACAGGGAGGAGAGGCAGTGAGAGCCACTGAGGACCGCATCGTTGAGAAAGACCAACAACGTTACTGTGTCAACAGAAAGCTTTGATGTTTTTATACTTTGACAGTAGTGACGCTCACATCTACAGAGCAGGAGGAAATGTGCTATCCTCTCATGAACAATTACTTCGGGCAGGGGTCAGGAACCTATGGCTCGCTAGCCATATATGGCTCTTTTGATGATTGCATTTGGCTTGTCGATAAAACTAAATACACATTCTCGCCTTTTCGCTGTTCATTTCCTGTTTGGGCGGCAGTTGGCACCCAAGTTGATGATGATGCCTGATGGGACGTCACGTCTGGAACGCCCCTGACCGAGAAAGCGACACACAATGCATTTTGGGTACTTGATTTGGTCTGAAAACTTCGTGTTGATCCATGTTGATGGTGAAATTAGAAGGAAAACACATAAATAACGTGATGATGAATCGTGT
Organism: Hippocampus bargibanti; assembly: GCF_051943395.1. NCBI lineage: Eukaryota > Metazoa > Chordata > Actinopteri > Syngnathiformes > Syngnathidae > Hippocampus > Hippocampus bargibanti. Next base: position 14,530,455 of record NC_142745.1, read on the forward strand.
GTGTTGCACCAAGACTACTATTTGATACTAGTTGACGCAAATTCCAAGCAGACAAATCAGCCCATTTCCAACGGAGCTTGGGCGCCATCTTGTGCATTTTCTGGGACGCTACATTGGAGTCCTGATGGCTCACATTGACACAAAAGGACTTCTTTAATCAATTGCAAACATTTATGCTTTCCTCTTCAGAACTATTTGAATCATATTCATAACTGGATGAGTAACAAGAAAGCATCTTTTCTGAATTTGAAGCCATTGTTTTTATTCTAGAGCAAGGCAAAGACGTCCTGGCGTTACGTCACGAACAAGGGGGCGGGACCTTCTGAAACTCGCCATTTCCGGGGTCATTTTGAAGTATTTTTGGGACACTTTAAGTCATTTTTATTGGTGTTTTGCATTTGACTAAAAATATCAGCCTGCGTGTTTTGGGTATTTTAGATGCTATAAAACGTTTTTCTGATGTCAGTTGGGAAACAAAAAAATGGTGTCTGTGGTCCTTTAAGGAACAATAGAGAATACGTTCCAGTCTAGTATATGTTTCAGGTCCGTCGGTCAAAACCAAGGCATGACAGCCGATCGCAATTCCACACAGTCAACTGTACGCTGACAGACCATGAGCTTAATAAGAGCGTGGAATTGGCCGAGCAGGTTGAAATTTGCGATATCACAAGCGAAGGCCCCCGACACTCACAAGCAACAGGTGGCTCCTTTATGAGCTTCCCCCCAAGCATTGCGTGCCGGCGACCGCCAACACTTTATGACCGTGGTCAAAGAGGAGACGGTAGGAAAGGCAAAGGCAACTTGAGTCAAATGTCAACATGCAGAACGGGGGCGGTGAAAGTGAACAGAGATGATCAAAATCTACAGGAATAAAATCAACATAGGAGAGTGTGCTCAATTTGAATAAGAGTGTGAGATGGCGGTTTGGGATGTCCCTTAGATCAAATTAGCCACGTTCCTGCCTATCCCTCTCAGGCACAAAATGAAAAGTGAATTCCATTTAGGAATAATATAAAAAAATATCGGCCCATTGCTCCTTTCAACGCAACAAGGACCTTGGATGTGAAAATTATATTCCAAGTGACGCTCCATCCTGGCAATCTTTGCGAGCACCCCGTGAAATTAGCGTGAAAACATGGCGTGTAAATGTACCACAGAGAGTGTGTTGAATTCACAGCCATACAAAATCTATGGAATCCAACATCATTCTTGTATTTCAAGGAAATGTGAATGTTCGCCAATTGTAGGATGCATTTAAAAGGAATTTAGTTTTCATTACATGCGAATTATAAAATAGTCAACATGCTTCTCACCAAAGGCATAGAAAAAAAATAGTGACATATCATCACTGTGTTGGATCTAATGCCCAACAGTTCCAAAGGTTACTATTCCCATTTCCACAAAATATGAATCAAGGTTTTCCTAAAGAAAAATAAGGATGGTTGTCAATTGGCTGGTAGGATCCTGATCACCCTTTGACAAATTATTTATCTTGAGGATGATCTTATCATCACTGACTGTAGCTCCTGAATATGCAAAGCTCACATAACAAATGTTGCGGTTTGGCTAGTTGGCTAAAACGGCTGTCAAGGTTATGCAAATTGTGAGGCCATCAGCACTGAGCTAACCTGCTAATATAATGAAGTCGCTTGTCGATTCACCATGATATGAGATGAGATGGTATGTCATGTCATGATATGACATGAGATAACTCAATTTGGCTCCAACATATAGAACTCTCTGAGGAATCCTGGAAGGAGTGTCCAGTCCTCGGATGATAGCTGTTGGCCACCTGTCTAATTTTTAACCAATGGAGAATCTGGATCCAGGTTGGGAATCTGAGGAAGATGTTCTTTTGTAGATAAGGGGTGTTTCTTGAATAGACTCATCCTCTCACGCCAATGGCTATTTGCGACTGTTTTTGTTGCTAATAGACACACTTGGCTGTCAAACATAATTCGGATGCCCGTCGCATCATACCTCAACAGCTGCGCTGTGCGGAACGATATGGATTTTTGGCATGTGCGGACAATGCCTGGAAAAGCTTCCCGTAAACTGGGTCCTAAAAATAATACATGTTAAGGCCTGAGATCTGAATGGATTAGCACTTGGCAAGAACAAACAATGCCTTGAACCTTTATTTACAGGTGGATAGTAGTAATTCCATTTAGTAGTCTGTCATTTTGATAAGACAAAATGTGAACATTGGATTGGATTTGCCTTTATTAGTCTCGCAGTGGAGAAATTTACAATTCACAGCAGCAAAGTTATGAAAGAAATTAAAGTAGAAAACATAGCTCCCTTCCAAAAAGTAACACCATCGTTTTACACGGCTACTGACACTGGTAGATATTCAAATTAAGCTTGGCAGTGCATGGTCCAGACATGCTGCATGAAGTGACGTTGGTCTGTAACAACGATGCATTGGGTGAATATCAGGTTTATGACATTCACATTAGCTTTTGCCCAAGCTTTAGTTTTTGTGAGGGTTTTTATTTTGGTGATTGAATCGCCTACTACAACTCGCCAACCAAAAAGGAACATTTTAGAGGGGGGGGGGGGGATAGCTGGCGGTCGTACCCCGTCCACTGCGTGCTGGGCTATTCTTATTATTTTAACTCATTATGTAACACCTTATGGAGAGTCTAACTGTTCAACACAAAAAGGTTTGAGGTGTCTTTTGTATAATGACACACGAACATTTGCCAAAGGCCCTGACCTGAGATTGAACATTTTGTTTTGAGGTAGCCATTTTGGGCAAATTCTGAGGTTTGACGTAGCCATTTTGGGCAAATTCATAGGTTTGAGGTAGCCATTTTGGGCAAATTCTGAGGTTTGCATTTGGATAAACATCTACAAAGGGATTTAGACAAATTATTTCCAATCGGAACCAGGCTAGCTTTTCACCCTCTAAAATGGTAAAATATGCATTCAAACCACCACCCAAGACTTGCTCAGAAAAATGGGGCCCACAGACCCATTAACTCATATAAAAAAAATAAAAAAAGCCCTGCAACTTTTGTTTGCGACAACATACAGAAAACCACAGCAAAAAATGTATTTTTCACTTATCTTACAAGTATCAAAGTCAAAGATAGCTTTATTGTCAAATATGCTAATATGCATGTCATACAGCATAGATTAAATTACTGTCCTCTCGGACCCAGCGTGCAAGGCACTTGTAATGACTTTGACAAACATAATAAACACGGAAACGCCAATTTGCCGAGAGAGGAGTCGCTGTGTGTTCACGCGCCGCCATCTGGGGGAAAAAAAAAAAAAAACTAAATAAATAATATGACAACGAAAAGACACAGACTCATTCATTCTTCAGCACTTGGTGTACACTCTTTGTAACATGAACCAGTTCTAAATGAAAGAGGGGGGTATCAAAGGATCCTTTTCAGTATAGCAAATCAGAAGAATTAAAATGTTGTCCAAATATAGACTTCACCCTGATAAGAAAAACACTCCACTTTCATTCGTCTGACAGTTATCGGTGGCAAAAAAAAATCCATAAGAGGTTTTTAACCTGCTCTTTGACCCACCCTTCCATGGGTCCCTCTCTCCCCACCACTTCACGACCATGCGCCCAACCTCAGACTACTGTACGTCTCCTAGAGCAAAGACAAAAAAAGTATCAAGCGCTTGCGACAGCGGACGGGAAAAGAAGCATCAAGTGCAGACCTACACACCGCCGAGGGGGGAACTATTGAAAAAAATAGCAAAAAGCAGTTAAGCTCAAAGCAACAAGGACTGTAAGCAGGTTGGTGAAGATGAAGAAAATGTATTGTAGTTTGTTATTTCTCGGTTTTGTCTGGAAGGAATACAAATAGGCATTGTAAACAGCTTGCATTGTAAAATATGTGGGTGTTGAATAGTAGCCAGTACATGATGTTAAAAAAATTTGCTGGCAGTATTTACATAGCGTTCTATGTGTTACAACGTATTCAGTTCCCACATGGGTCATTTAGACGTCCTACCCAAGGGGTAGGGATATAGATTTGATGTAAAATCAATTTAATAACGCGTAGAGCCTTTCTCACTTTTGAATGTCACGCTTTCTAAACTGGTCAGTTGCTTCCAGGCAGCGCGGGAGCGTGAGAGTCAAGAGCTGCGAAGGTGTCGGGGCCTGATGAACTTTAGACGATGGTATCAAATTGATACGTGGCCTTTCAAAAGGGAAGGCAAGAATTGGGATAAACAGGATTTTTTTTTTTCGCACTGAAAACAAACAAGCAGCTGACATTATTCACACCACTGATGCTGCGAAGAAGTGCGTTATGTTCCAATACCGGCTGGCAAGTCAAACGTTCAAAGGGTGTTTGCAGCCCCAAATAAGAAACTGTTGTTGTTTGGTTTGTTTGTTTTTCTTTCGCTCCGTTTGACGTGCTAAACATGGATTAGCTTGTCAGCCCACAGCAATGAACTAAATGTGGAAATCCATTGGGAAGTTTTAGTATGTCCATTAGTGCTCATTTGTCACCGTGGGGTCTTGTCAATGGGGCCAAGTTCTGCCAAGCTATGAACTTGGCGTAGAACATTTGAGCGGCTGGAAATGCTGTTAGGCATTTGCCGTTAAACCCGTAGCCGCCAGGTGGCTAGGTCGTCACATAGTGTGGGGCCAAAGACATTTGAGATTATTTAGATATAGGTTGGGTGGTGTTCTCACAAATGTCATAAAAGAAAGTAAGAAAATATATTGCCATTCACGGGGAATCACTGTTTATTAAATCGGACTGGATCGAATTTGATAACTCCTTTATTGTTCACTGTTCAAGGCCGTTAGGACACATTTAATTCAACAACTAGAATTTCCAATGGAAAGAAAACAGAACAGTCCTATGTCCCCTTACCAAATGAAAGTAAATATTTCAATATAATATATGATAGTATATTATAATATATTGTATTCTATGTCATATCCCCATATATTTTATATTTTAAATTCATTTATTATGTATACATATATTGTACAATACATTATATATTATTCATAATATATTGCTATGTATTGTCATATATTGCAAAATATACAAATAATTGCCGCTTTTCATATACTGAAATAAATTACAAAATAATGTGTAATCTATGAATTTTTATAGTACAAAATGCAGTGATACCTCAGTTTACAAACTTAATTGGTTCCCCGAATGTGTGTGTAAGGCGAAAAGTTCGTCTGCCAAACATTTATTTCCCATGAGAAACCATTAAAAATGAGAATAATCTGTTCCCAGGTCCCCATAAAGCACAATTTTCTACTAAATAAGCTTTAAAACTACACAAAACATACCTTATTTTATGTATAATAAATGTGCTAATGTATTGTAATTAAATAAATAAATTATACTTTATAATAAAGTCATTTTATTTACATTTGTGATTGTAGTTGTCAATGGATGGTAGCAATGGTCGACTTAGCGTAATGGTACTGGGACAGCAAAGTCACACAAACGCGCACCTCGTTCGTGTTTTTCGATGATCTTTTTCTGCTCAACCGCCATTTTCTTTTGTGTCCTCTTCGGCTTAACACTAGCCTGTGGTGGGGTCTTTTTCGGTCCCATAATAGCAAAAGTACTCCACTCAATAACAAACCACGGGGTGACGAAAACTAGTCCGCCAGCCGCTGTGATCTCCTTCTTCTGATCGATCGTAATTTTATGTAATGTCTTCTTAGGCTTACCACTAGCCTGTGGTGGGGTCTTTTTCGGTCCCATAAGAGCAAAAGTACTCCACTCGATAACAAACCACGTCTTCACTCAAAGGGGGTGTGAAAAACTAGTCCGTCAGCCACCGTAGCGCTGTTCGACTGTGTGGTTTGGTGTTCTTCCGCCGACCACTAGACCGCCTGCCACCATGGTTCGTTTGCCGAGAACCAGTTCATATGCCATGATTATATTCTCAAAAATTTCGTGTTCGTAAGGCGAAATGTTCGTAAGGGAAAGCGTTCGTAAGCCAAGGTATCACTGTATACATAATTTTATATTGATAAACAACTAAAATCATATATTACAATTTATATTGGACAATATATTAATGATATATGTAAAAATATACGGCCAATGAAACAATGTATTTCAATATGTGTAATATTATCTTAACTATCTCTTTCATTCTATTCTATACTTTACCCGTAGCCCTAAAAATATTGCTGTGACATGCTGACCGTGTCCATTTTCTTTTTTGTTGACAGATTCCTTGGAAATCTCCTAGCGGCAAGATGTGGAAAAAGTCAAAGGTAACCGATCAAACTGCCGCCGGGCAGAAAGGTAAGTGAAATATGAAGGCCACTCTCTCTTCATCAGCCATGTTGCTTGTGTACTTTCTTTTCAGCAGTGTTTTACATGATCTTGGACATCTCAGGAAAATAATATGAAACATGTACAACAGTCATCAAGGTTTTGGAAAAACCGACATTTTTTTCTAAGAACAAAATGTGAAAAATGTACAAAAGCAGTGTCTGAAATAACGTCTGCCCGGATGCCCGGGGCGTGCAACTTTTACGTCGGGCGTTAAACTTACAGCCTAGGTGGCCGACAACTTTTTCAAGAAAAAATAAAATAATAATATTTATTATTTATTATAAATTAAACATTTGCTTTATTCCAATTTCGAAATATTCGATCGGTTTGGAAATTTCGGGATTTCGGTTCGTTTGGCAATTTGCATACTCTGCATACTAATTTGGCATACTTTGCATGCAATTTTGTATACTGCAAATTGCATACTTTGGCAGCCAATCAGAAGCCTGCATCGAATAACTTTGTGCTTCCGGGTGCATTTGCATATCATTTTCCAAAGTAGATGCACAGAGAACACAGGAAAAATGTATAGGTGGTTAGGAATCAAGCCAAAACCTTAGCCCCAGAAGAAAGATTCAAAAGAAGCTAACAAAATTTATGTCGCTACAAAACGTAAACGTACATTAAAAGCATCGTGGAAAGAGGAGTTGCATTGTGTAACATGCCAAACAGTGTATGGACGAACAACAACTGGAGCAAAATCATCAGCAAGGGATATTTACGATAAATTAAGCAAGGGAGCATTTGTGGTATGTACATCAATTACTTAATTTTAAAATGTTGTTCTGTTATATATTCTGATTATCAATCCTTACTCCCAGTGTTTGGAACTCATGACAAAAAGTTAGCGGACACTCGGGCAGACAACCCGGAAAAGTACCTGCCCGGCCATAAAGTTGCCTGCCCCATTTTTCACAACTTGAAACACAATAAAACGACTAATCGCCAAAAAAACAAAAAACATTATTGCTAAGTATAAATGATTTTTTTTAATTAAGGAAGTACCTACCACAAATGCTCCCTTGCTAAATGTATGGTAAATATCCCTTTCTGAAGATTTTGCTCCACTAGTCGTTTGTTGTCATGGTGTACAATGGAATGTTTGCGTTGCGTTGTCTGCTCAAAGCCACGTGCACTCCTCTTTTTAAGCGGCTTTCAAAACTCTCAAGTACTCATTACAGTCACGGTATAGTCGGTATAGTGCCGAGTATGCAAATTGCCAAACGACCGTTCGTTTGGCAATTTGCATACTCGGCACGGCAACCAATCAGAAGCCCGTTTCGTGCTTCGGACTATACTGTGACTGAAGTGTACTTGAAAGTTTTGAAAGGCGCTTAGAAAGAGGCGTCCACATGGCTTGTTGCGGTTTGCTTCTCGCTTTTGCTTTATTGAATAATTGATGATTTGAAAAAAAAAACATTTTTTTCTTGAAGAAGTTGTCGGAAGACCCGAGTCGTTTTGAAAGTTGTACGCCTGACGTTAAAGTTGTACGCGCGACGTAAAAGTTGTACGCCCCGGGCAGACATTACTTCAAACACTGTTAATACTTTGCAACAATGTTTTTTGGGGCGATTAATTGTCTTATTGTGTTTCAAATTGTGAAAAATGGGGCAGGCAACTTTATGGCTGGGCAGGCAACTTTTCAGAGTTGTCTGGTGTCTGCTAACTTTTTTTCATGAGTTTCAGACACTGACAAAAGTCATCAAAGTTTTGTAAAACCGACATCTTTTTTTTGGATCATATAGCACAGTTTTTACATCATAATCTTCTCTGATCCCGAAAATGAAGAAGACCCACCAAGAAAAGTCTTTCTGGTATTGTTGGAAAAAAGAAGTTGAAGAGGTTCAGTGTTTTTTTTTTTTTTGAAGCTGATCCAAACTTACAATGAATCTCCAAGAAATATGTGTTCTTCTCATAATACTAGTCATTTTCCAGAAAAGACTGTGAGAGGTATCTGGTGCTCTTAAGAAGGATGCTGAAAGCACCTCCTCACTGCAGTTGAGGGCAACTCCACAAAGGATGAATGAGTCTTCGGGGAAATGAAATGAGGCAAAAATTGCTATGAGAGAAATTGTGCATTACCCCAAAGACGCCGTTTCCTCTCAAGCACTGTCAAAAAAAATCCTCCAGGGAGATATTAACATTGCATTCATTCGTTCAGTCACATTGCTGACACCATGTTCATCATTTTGTGACTAACCACTGTGCGTCAGATGTCTCTAAAAAGCGTGTTTTTTAACTGATACTCCCATTCTTGGTGAATATGGAATATTGTGCGTCCCGCAATCCTGCCAAAGCGCCACCGTGGCGTGGTGCTTTGTCGGGATTCCTTCTAAACTGTGTCCTGTTCCTATTTCCTGCGATCCCATTGCGTGTTTTGGCAAAGTTCCAGAGAGAGGTCACCCAAATGGAAAAGGTATGCAGTGCTGAATGGTGATCAAAATTTCACATACAATTCACTCTGTGTAAGTGCATTACTTCATAGTGGTGGATTGCATGTTTGAGGTGGGCTTCGATCAACACATTTATTCCTTTGCTAATTATTTTGCCAATTTCTAAATGAATATAAGCAAAAGCTTGCATGCTGCTTCTGTCGCTTCTAGCTAGAGGGTGCTGTGGTTGACTACAATATTTACTCGATGGCAAGGGTGTCAAACTCATTTTTCGCCGCGGGCCACATGGTAGTTGTATTAGAGACACTCTGACGAAGGCGGAAGTATACCCCGAAACATGTCAAGTAATATAACACCTAAAAACACCATCTGTAAGAAAAGATTATGTTGTAAATTATGGGCCACATGGTAGTTACGGTAGCTCTTGGGGGCCGTTATTAATTTGGAGAAGCTATGAGAATATTTCATTCCCTCCACAGAACAAATTCATCTAGAACTGCTTCATGTCACAAACAGGGTACAGCAAGTGCTGAAGAATGAATGACTCTGTGTATTTGTGTTGTCATATTATTTGTTATTTTGTTTTTTTCCCAAGATGGCGGCGCATGAACACGCAGCGGCTCCTCTCTCTCCCGGCAAATTGGCGTTTTCGTGTTTTTTATGTTTGTCAAAGTCATTATAAGTGCCTTGCACGCTGGGTCCGAGAGGACAGTAATTCCATCTGTGCTACATGTCATGCATATGAGCATATTTGACAATTAAGATGACTTTGACTTTGCCAAATTAACTCATTCACTGCCAGATGATGTGCAAATATGTGGCCAGGGTTTTTGTCATTGTCACTCAAATTCCAGGACCCACAAAATTTTGAGTTTTCATAAACACTCAATAAACCATAGACTCTCTTCTTTCATCAGAAAAAAGAGAATTCATAATTTATATGGGTCTGGAGTTATCTGAGCTTGAAATGGGGCGGCTGTACATATAATACATATTGATTGATATAGTGCTTTAACAAAGTACTAACATGGACAAAAGGCAGATGCTGGACCCTTGTGATAAAAAAAAAAAACATTGACATCGGTCTCACCAGCTTTTTATTGACAGCCCCCACACTTTTCAATTCACAAATAAATTGGGAAATGGCAGCAAATGAGTTAATGAATAACTAGTTTTCACATTTGAAGTAAGAAATAATGACTGTTATGAAGGTTTACCTGGGAAAATGTGAAATTTTGGTTCAGACATTAGCAAGCGTCATGCTTGATTTGCTTTCGCGGGCCGAAGAAAATGATTTGGAGGGCCACATTTGGCCCCCGGGCCTTGACTTTGACACCAGTGCTTCATGGCGACATGACTAGTGTGGTGATGAGCTTATTTAACTCACATCTGAGTCCTACTATGCTAAAAAGTAACTTTTGACGTGGTTTCGGTGCCTTAAGTGGGGTTTATTCTGCATTTTAAAACATTTTCAATCATCTTTAAACATTGCACTCACCCCTAGCCAACAACATCAAAATATGTTTCATCAAAATAAGACCATAACTTGGCTTATAATAAAAGTGCTCTTGAATATGTCATAAACAAGCATGTTTATTTATCCACATATTTTAAGGTGCATATTGCTGAATAAATCTCAACTGGGATTGATTAAAAATACATACTTTTATTTTAACTGCTGTTAAGATAAAAGGCTACATACACTGATGTACGACAGCGATCCTGCTCTTGACCTTACAAAGTGAATTGCTCATTATGTGATGGGAGGGCATGCTGTTACTGTGTTGTCACTGAGCTGTAATCATGTGTTGCGTACTTAGAACATGAATTAACATCCTTTTTTGTATGATAGAGCAATAGATTTTTTTTATAAAGAAAATATGCCGTCAGTAAATAAATGTTACTTGTGAAGATGAGTTTGGGCGTAGGGTTGGTCTCGTCTGTCACTTTCTTGAAGCAAGCCTGTATAATTTATTGGATACTTACAGTAATCTTCTTCCGGCAGAAATGGTTATTACTGGGAATCTTAGCGTGGGGTTGATTTCAACTCTCAACACTGTTTCACAATTATTCTCAAGAATATTCACCACCTTGTCCATTGTGCCTGTTCTTTAAATTACAGCCTTCATCAATTTCCTTTGTGCACACACTTGTGAAAAATTCAGGATACCTGCTTTGAATTTGAAATTTCATTCTTACTTGCAACTCTTGAACAAGGGGCTGATACGCAAAATCCACATTTTATTTTTCATTTTATTTTTTGGGGTCGATGTTGAATTTGATGCCTTTCTATGACTTTTTCAGACTCTGTAACAACCTGATTACGCAATAGGTTCAGGGGCGAAATCCCTCAGAGAACATCTTGTATGAAACCGTGTAATGGAGATGTACTGTTGAACACTTGTTAGTTGTCTTCTTAGTCATCTTATGTCGTAATATGAACATTACAACGAAGAGGACTGTTTAACTCATTCACCGCCATCCACGAATTTATTCGGGAATGGAAAATATGATGTAGAGCGCCATTCCCGAATTTGTCCGGCTTTTGTTTTTTCTTGCTGGGGTGCCGATAAAGCGCTCGCCAGACCTCTGGCAATGTTTTTTTCCCTTCCACAAGGGGGCAACATTTTCTTTTTTTCCGTGTTAGCGCTTTGTTCCAGCTTCAACTATCGTTAAATTGCGATCTATACCAATATGTATGTATTGCATTGTACTTTGGACAGCTGCCCTCATGTCAAGCTCATATAACTCCAGATCCATATAATTTAGGAGCGCTTTATCGGCACCCAAACAAGAAAAAACAAAACCCGAAGAAATTCGGGATGGCGCTCTACGTCATATTTTCAATTCCTGAATATATTTGTGAATGGACGTGAATGAGTTAAGTAAGGGTGGATCAGATGAATGTGCATTTTACCTGGTTGGGTTCAGTGCCTCTCAAAAGGTTCAGATTAAGGTCAAACTAAGGTCACAGTAAATGTTGTTTTATATTGAATTTTCACCCAAATTGCAATATTCTTGACTCTTGACGAATAGTGTGTGTCGGGTATTTTATTCCCATTTAATTAGGAATTAGAAAGAAGTCCAAAGTGCCGGGTGTCATGATAACGCAGTTTGAGGTGGAACTTCCAGAAGGAAAGACAACCCCGGATTTTTCCCGGAAACCCATCGCAATTACGATTCAAGAAGGTTAGCTTCCAATACTTTACCAATAATCAATAGTGTGATTATCTTTCCTAATGGCACATGTCCTCATATATCTCAGGTAAAAGTACAGCATTTAAAGCCATTGTTGTGGGGAATCCAAAACCCACGGTCACGTGGACCCGATCAAACGGAGAAATCGTTTTTCACCCGGATACCTGTCGCCAAAACTACAACGAGGCATCACACGAGCATACGTTGGAGGTATGGTGCTAATCAAAATATATGAATTCCATAGCGCCCCCCCGCCCTCAAAAAAAAGTCTTCAATGATCATAAAAAAGTGCTTTTTCATCAGTTTCCCAAGGTGGCCCCAGAGGATGCCGACACCTACAAGTGCTATGCAACAAATGATTACGGAAGAGCAATTTGCACCGCTGTCCTGAATGTTATTGAGGGTATTTGGAACAATAAATAAGCAGGTTAGGACAGCCTGTGCGAATAGGATAATAATAAAAAAATATATTTGTTCACAGTGGGATTCTCGAAAGCCAAGGAACTTCAAAAGACATATGGGGACGGTAAGACCAGAATCATCTTTATTGGCCAAGTATGTAGACCGCGCAAGGAATTTGTCTTCGGTAGAGCACCCTGCACTAGTATCATCATAAAAAAGGTAGAGAGGCACTATACAGCTACTACTACTAATAATAATAATACATTATATTTTAAAGGACAACCGACACTACCGGACAAGTTGTGTCCGTAATTTGTAAAATCACTTCAAATGATTTCTACTGAGCGTATTTTACAAATATGCCACCACATATAGCTATATTTTACATTTTAAGACTCGCGCTGAATATTCAGGAAGTCTTGTTTTCGAGTTGATGACGATGCCTGACATGACGTCACGTTTGGAACGCCGCTGACCGAGTAAGCGACACACAATGCATTTTGGGTACTTTGTTTGGTCTAAACTTAGTGTTGATCCGTGTTGATGGCGAAATTAGAAGGAAAACACATAAATAACGCGATGGTGAATCGTGTGTTGCACCAAGACTACTATTTCATACTTCCCAACAGACAAAATCAGCCCATTTCCAACGGAGCTTGGTTGCCATTTTGTGCATTTTCTGGGTGCTACATTGGAGTCCAAACGCCTCAAAATGAGACGGAAGGACTTCTTCAATCAATTACAAACATTTATGCTTTCCTCTTCAGAACTATTTGAATCATATTCATAACTGGATGAGTAACAAGAAAGCATCTTCTCCGAATCTGAAGCCATTTTTTTTTTATCCCCGAGCAAGTCTAGACGTCCTGGCGTGACGTCACGAACAAGGAGGCGGGAGCTTCTGAAATTGAAACTTTCTGAGGTCATTTTGAAGTAGTTTTGGGACACTTTAACCCATTTTTATTGGTGCATGGCATTTGACTAAGAATATCAGCCTGCGTGTTTTGGGTATTTTAGATGCTATAAAACGTTTTTCTGATGTCGATTAGGAAACAAGCAAATGGTGCTGGTTGTCCTTTAAGCGCCTTTCAAAGCTCTCGAGGACACTTTACAGCCACAGATAAGCATAGGTACTATAATAAATAGTTGGGTTACTGTTTCGAGCAGTGGTGTCACACTCATATTTGTCGCGGGCCACTTCGTCGTTCCGGTTTCCCTTGGAGGGCCGTTATGAATATTGGGAAACCATATAAATGTTTCATCATCTCCACACAATATATACATAGCACACAACAAAATAATGAATAACTAGTTTTCAAATTTGAAGTCAATAATAATGACTGTTATTGTGGTTTACATGGGACAATTTGAAATTTTGGTTCAGACTTTAACAAGCATCACGGAATTTCACAAGTTAGATTTCATTTCGCGGGCCGAATAAAATGATGTGGCGGGCCGGATTTGGACCCCGGGCCTTGACTTTGACACCTGTGGTTTAGAGAGTTCATGGTGACGGGGGAAAAAGTTTAAACGTCTGCTGGATTTGGTGCACATGGATCGGTAGCGCCTACCTGAGCTAGGGGAGTCGCTGCACCCTGCCCAAGGTGGTGGGCAGGGTGCAGAGGGTCCAGTAGGATTTTCCGTGCCCTTGTCTTGGTTCTTACAGTGTGAAGGTCCTCGAGAGTGGGTACGACGGTGCCAATGATGTTTTTTTTGCCATCTTAACTGTCCGTTTAATTCGGATTTTGTCCATTTTTGTGGCGGCCTCGGACCAAAACCATGATGGAAGAACACAGGATTGATTTGATGACTGCCGTGTAGAAATGTCGTAGCACTTCCTGAATACATTGTGACCAGAAAAAGACAAATGTTTTGCCGTTATAAGTTAAAAATTTAAAGAAGAGACATGACTGTTTTTCCAGGTGAGCCATTATCATTGGGGAATTGTGATGGTTCTCATGACAGAAAATATTTTAGTGATTCAACACATATTTTTATAGCAGATTGACATTTTAGAAAGTCAGTGAAATGCAGTGAAATGTGTACACCTGTCATGTCAACTTTGTCACAGACAGTTGAAAAAAGGGGCATTACTGCTAGCAAATAGTGAGTACCACAATGCAAAACATTTGTATACAGTTGATAGCATCCCCCACTGGATTGGTGTGATGGATTTGTTTTCTGAACTGATACTGATAGAACCTTGCTGCAAGAGGGAGATGCCGATCGCAGTCAGGGTGTTGACGAGACAGTCCTTGAACACCTGGAATCACCGTAACTCAGCCATTTTTATCATGCCTATATTTACATTTTATCAGTCATATTTATTTATCTACTTTGGTTACTCTACTTCTCCTTTTCATGCTTTTTCTGCAATACAATGAAAATATCTCCACTGTGAGACAAATCAAGGTTTTCTTATATTATAATACAGTAAAGTCTCGTTATATCGAAATTCTCGGGAGTCGGAAAAAATATCGATATAACCGGACTATGGATCTATCCGATCCTGCGGCATGTAATTTTCTCCTTGAGTTCATAGAAATAGTATCGTAATAAGCAGTACGATCGATATAACCGATATCGATATAACGAGACTTTACTGTACTTGTGTTTGCCTCTTCCTCTAGCAAAACAGGAACCATTCTTTTAAATACCAGGTACGAGCTGTTGGATGTTTAATGCACAAAACCACAGAGGCCACAATCCGGCTTGTGGTTCTCATCCACATCCAGAGAGAAGTGCCCGTGCAAACACCTCGCTACTTTAAGTCTATTTGCTGTCTATTAATATAATAATATTAAAATAATAATAATTAGCCCACAATATGTACTCATTCAATGTGGCTATCTAGCTGGCTATCTAGCTGGCTATCTAGCTAGCTATCTATTTGCTATCTCTTATCTATCTAACTAGCTAGCTGACTATCTAGTTAGCTATCTATTTGCTATCTCTTAGCTAGCTAGCTATCTATTTGCTATCTCTTAGCTAGCTAGCTAGCTGGCTATTTATTGGCTATGTAGATATCTAGCTTTGAGTTATTCCGGGTTGAGTGAACGCTGGCAGAAAACACTTATCCTGTGACTGTGAAGTTACCTTTATTATTATTATTATTATTATTATTATTATTATTATTATTATTATTATTATTAGGCGGCCCGGTAGTCGAGTGGTTAGCACACCGGCTTCACGGTGCAGTTGCCGGTTCGTGTCCCGGTCCGGCCTCCCTGTGTGGAGTTTGCATGTTCTCCCCGGACCTGCGTGGGTTTTCTCCGGGTCCTCCGGTTTCCTCCCACACTCCAAAAACATGCATGGCAGGCAGATTGACCACTCCAAATTGTCCCTAGGTGTGAGTGTGAGAGTGACTGTTGTACGTCTTTGTGTGCCCTGCGATTGGCTGGCAACCAATTCAGGGTGTCCCCCGCCACGTGCCCGAAGACAGCTGAGATAGGCTCCAGCACCCCCCCCCCCCCCCCCGCGACCCTAATGAGGAATAAGCGGTACGGAAAATAGATGGATGAATTATTATTATTATTATTATTATTATTATTATTATTATTATTATTATTATTATTATTATTATTATTATTATTATTATTATTAACTTAATGAAATTGTATTTCCCGTATTATATTGTTAGTTTCCCCAGCTAAGTGTCACTGTTCGATTCATCATGGATTGATAATTCATGTCTGCACAAGGAGGTGCAGGTGTGGGAATCGACCCATTCTTAATGCAACTGTTATACAAGTAGGGCCCTATTTTCCGAGACAGTGGTACGTGCGCTTCGTGTAAAAACTAGCACGTCTCCATTTTTTTCCATGGGTCAAGTGTTTGTTAGTTTGGAAATTTCGCAAATTTGCTTACGCCTCACTGGCCGTTCCGGTGGACTGAGTGCATTTTACGATGACACACCCCTGTCAAACCTGCCAATGAGGTGGCAGAAAGTTGAGTACACTTTAAACTAGTCAAACCAAGCCGACATTTGACGATTTACTAAAATGTTGCTGACTGCACTTTACATTCGGCACGGCAATCATATGCCTTCACGGAAGCAGCTTTGACAAAGAAAGGTCAGCAATGTATTATTTCAACTGACAATCACAATCGATTCTATGATCTTCTTGTCTTCCTTCAGATATACCAGACTTTCTTCGTAAAAAGCTGAAAAAACGGTTAGTTCCTTTGTCGTTGTATGTTCAACACAACTGTGAATCAGATCAGCATAAAATCAACAAATGAATAAACAAACATACAGATAAATAAATACATATTTGTAAACTTATTTCATTGGTGATTTCCTGTAGCGGCGCTCCTCAAGTGGCACCGCAAGTTCAAAAGGAGCCAACACCAGAGGAGAAGGTCTGGGAAATCCTCATGAATGCCGATAAGAAAGACTACGAGCGCATCTGTGCCGAACACGGCATCACCAATTTCCGCGGGATGTTAACAAAACTTAAGCAGATGAAGCAAGAGCAAGGCATCGACATTGCAGAGGTACACGCCGGATTGTAAATATACTGCTGATCTCTTCTTTTTCGACACCTATGCTTTACGAAAGCCTTTTGGAATGTCTTTTTTAGAATTATTCTTCTGACTTAGCACGAGATTGCATTGTCATTGTCTGTAGTTTTATGGTCACCAACAACACTGCACCACCAACAATCACTCAATCGTGCTGACGCACGA
The DNA here is from genome assembly GCF_051943395.1 of Hippocampus bargibanti. Classification (NCBI taxonomy): domain Eukaryota; kingdom Metazoa; phylum Chordata; class Actinopteri; order Syngnathiformes; family Syngnathidae; genus Hippocampus; species Hippocampus bargibanti. The sequence goes on from NC_142745.1 coordinate 14,547,439, forward strand.
TCTGATTCAGACATTTGCGGTCAATTTCACTGCTTCAACCATAGAATTCACCAGAATGGGTGTCATCGGAAACTGGTTTATTTGATCATCATTCATTTTACCTTGAGTTTAGCTAAGTCACACGTTTTATATTGGAAAAATATATTGGGCAAAGCATCAAAACAAAATATATTGGCTGCTATGAACTGTCTTCTCTCAACGTCCCCACCTATGTACAGTGATAATTCAGCTTACGAATTTAATTGGTTCAGAGAAAGTGTGTGTAAGGGGAAAACATTTATTTCCAATAAGAAACCATTAAAAATGAGAACAATCTGTTCCCGGGTCCCCATAAAACATAATTTTCTACTAAATAATCCTTAAAACTACACAAAATATACCTTATTTTATGTATAATAAATCTGCTATTGTATTGTAATTAAAGAAATAAACTGTACTGTATAATAAAGTTGTTTTATTTACCTTTAGGATGGTCGTTGATGTAGTTGCCTCTTGATGATATCCGAGTGAAGTTGCCGAGCTTTCTCTGTGATAATACCCTCACTCACAATGTCCCCTGCTAGTTGCTTTTCGTTTATCCAAATCAACAGAAGTTTTTCAACCTCTTCTATTGCCCGAGACTGTTGCTTGGACAACACAGAAACACCCTTAGCCACACGTAGCAATGGTCGACTTAGCGTACTGGTATTGCGACGCTAAGTCAAACAAACGCACACCTCGTTCGTGTTTTTCGATGATCTCTTTCTTCTGCTCGACCGTAATTTACTTTGGTTTCCTCTTTGGTTTAACACTAGCCTGTGGTGGGATCTTTTCGGTCCCATAATAGCAAATGTACTCCATTCCATAGCAAACCACGTCTGCGCTCAAAGGGGGTGTGGAAAACTAGTCTGAACTAGTTCGACTGTGTGGTTTGGTTCGTCCGCCAAAAACTAGTTCATATGCCAAGATTATATTCTCGCGAATTTAATGTTCGTAAGGCAAAAGGTTCGTGAGCTAAAGCGTTCGTAAACTGAGGTATCACTGTACTTGTGAATGTCAGCGGGTCACAGATTATTAGAAAAGGAACGGATTGATGGATGCATGAAGGCACATAGTTGGATACACAAGTAATTGTTTGTTTTGTCTGCCACTATGAATATCTCACCATACAAATATACTGTACATGGTTGAATGTCACCTTTTAAATTTCAGGCAATATAAATTAAAATGGATCGCAGGTACAGATGTTTGGAATCACCAAACTACAGTGATGGATGATGGCAAATTGCCACGTTTTGTACCCTAATTAATGTGGAAAAAAGGGTGGAGTCAAACTCCGATGACATCTTCCATATTCACCGTAAAAAGGAGGACCAAGGAGTTTGTCTCTGCTTGCAGCTTTAATTACCGCTTGTTTTTTTCACACTGTAGTTTGTTTCACACATCGATTCTCTGAAACACATCGAGGAAGACAACGATGAAGCATCTTTTGACTTGGATTTGGAGCTCAGAGAACTGAATAGTAAAATATATCTTTATAAGGTGAGACGTTGGTATCAACGATGCTGAGGTTGAAATCTGATGTTCTTAACTCATTTACTCCTGGACTTTGTGGAGCATCTTGACTTATCCTTCAAGATCTCCAAAATATTGGTCTCTGACGATATTAGCATCAAACCTACCAAAGGTATGAGTTGACTCTCTTATTTTACCAGAAAAATAAATGTGTTTTTTCCGTAGTAATGAATACAGCTCAGGTTGGTTCATCCTAGACAATGGTTTCTGATCAAAATGCGGAGAAAAAAAGCCAATTTTGTGAAAAGAAGCTGTGACTTTGACACTAGTATTTTTAGCTTTTGTGACAGACAAACTAAGACAAGACCGATAAAAGGTTTTGATGGCAAAATAACTATTTATCGGCAGATATACAACCAATAAACATGTCAGAACCGACACTGACTCATCGCATGGCATGAGTTGAAAATTGACACATTGAACTGCATCATGCTTTCACAAGATGGCGACATAACATTTTTCACTAATTGCCGTCACACATACTCTGCTGATACCCAAAGTATACAGACTATGTTGAAGTGTGAGGTGGTTAAACTTGCTCTCCTTCCAAATTTATTTCCCTGGTAATCCACGCGACAAACCAGATTATTCTTTGTCTTCAACTCAAAAGCTCTGCTGATCTTAATCCACATTGATGCAACGTCGGCATCGACTGGGATTTGTTTGTCTTTCCTGTGGTTAACAAACCTGAATTTCACAGACCACCTGGGTGCGACCTTCTTCCCCGCCTTACTTAACCAATATATTCATCGAAGGCAGTGGACGGTTGGATCCCAGTTGAATTGAATATCAACATCCACGGCATTGAACGTTTTGATAGAATTTGACACTGGATTTTGGTATGTTTTTGTGTCTGTGTTCCAACTGCAGGATGGCGAAATGGTCGCCTTCACCAAAGAAGAATGTGACGAACTAAAACATTCTCTGAAGCAAGTTGGCAAAAAACACGATAGTATGCTTTACTCCATGGATATGGAAGGTGGCACTGTATTCACGGTCGACTTTAAAGGTACACCCTCCAAGATTGGGATATATTTTAAACCAGGTGGTGACCAACTACAGGTAACATCCAAGTTACGACCGGGTTCCGTTCCGACAAAATGCTCGTAAGTCAAACGGTCGTAAGTCGAAATCCATTCAAAATGGCCGACGTGACGTTTACACGACACGATTGTATACAATGTCAATCTGTTGTTTTTAAGCAACGTTTTCTATTGAATACGATTATATACCAAATTGTTTACAGTTCATTTATACATTTCATAGCTTTTAGTGTCATTTATATCATTTTATATTTCGTATTATCGATTTTTAATTCCGTACAACTGTACGTGTAATGCATACAAAACTGTTTACTGTACAGTTCATTTATGAATTTTATTCTTATCTTTTAGTGTCGTTGTTATCACTTATTTTGTTTTATTTTATTACTGTATTTTATTCCATTTTATTACTGTATAGCTCTACCCGTAATACAGTAAAGTCTCGTTATATTGATATTCAAGGCAGACCGAAAAATATCGATATAACCGGGACTATCGATATATCCGACCCTGTTTGCATGTAATTTTCTCCGTGCGTGCATAGAAATAGTATCGATATAACCGGGACTATCGATATATCCGATATCGATATAACGAGACTTTACTGTATATACAAAACTGTTTACTGTACAGTTCATTTATAAATTTAAAAAAGTTATACTTACCCTGCTCTCCCTGCTAACGGCCAGAAGAGGTCGCCCGACACACAGGCTCGGACTCAGGCGGACGCCGAAGGAAAAAAGCCTTTGTACAGTACTACATGAGATTTTGCTGAGATGGTATCTGCACTGTATAACTACTGTTTTGAGTGTAGCCACGCAGATGATTTCTGTGCGAGTGTGTGACATGCTGGCTGGCCAAAATTGTAGTACACGTTGCCGGCTGCTTGCACGTTGCGGTGCCAGGCATAGAATTAAAAAAAAAAAGTTCTGCCGGTCATGGTCGTGAGTACGGGTGGTCGTAACTCACACCGGTCGTAACTTGGATGTTACCTGTATTATGGAACAGGAGTAGAACTGCATCAATAATACAATTGCAGTCCCCCTTTTGTGGCCTGCAAAACATTCTCAGAAGGGAATTTACATTTTTTACACATACACAGACTCTGTCGTCTATTGAGCTCAGCTCACAAGTGATCATGCGTAACAGTCACCTCCTAATCGCATTATCCAAAAACTCCCCTCCATCCAATTGCCACACTAATTGAATAGTCGGATTAAACTGGGGTTGATTGGCCTTTCCTCTAGGGCGAGAGTATTACAACTACTAGTACTAATCATAATCTCTTTTATTTTCTGTGTTCATAATTCTTCAGTACCTGATGTCGACTTTGCAATTAAAATCCAAGAGGTCAAGGCAGATGAACGACAGGATGCACTCTTCGTCTGCGTCCTAACTGCACCGCTGAGTGAGATCAGGTGGTTCGGCAAGAATGCGCTACTGTCAAATGGCGAAAAATTCGGAATCAGCGTCTCTGAAGATAGGCTTATCCATAAACTTATCGTACGTGATTGCTTGCCACTGGATGCTGGCATCTACGCTGCTGTGGCGGGCATCAAGTCATGCAACGCCTGGCTTGTGGTTGAAGGTGAGAAATATGTATCGTATGGAATTAGTTTTTTCCATTTTCAATTGCCAATAAAAAAAGTTATTTGCCTGATTTATATGTTTTTTGTTTACTACGATGACAAAAATATGAATAACGGGTCGACTTTTCAGAATCAATCTGAAAATGAGTTTTCGTAAAATTGACTATTGTACAGGGTGACCCAAAAAGATGCGTACCAGTGAAAAATTCAATTGCGGCTTTGATTAAAAAAGTATTTCTTTCAAATTTCAACCACACATTCTTCATTTTACGGAAGAGCATTCACCAGAGTTTCAGCAATTTATGGCTTCCCCAAGATGTGTTCCAAATGTCCACCATTTCGTTGCAAACAAACCTGTACTCGTCTGTACTCATCTGTACTGGAAAACATTTTGGGAAAGCCATAAATTGACTAAAAATTGACAGAAATAGCTGAAACTGGTGAATGATCTTCCATAAATGGAATAATGTGTGTTTGTAATTTGAAATAAGTAGCTTTTTAATCAAAGCCACAATTGATATTTTCATGGGTATGCATCTTTTTGGGTCACCCTGTATTTATATTATATTAATGTTTTATTCGCCTAGTGGATAAAGAAGCGAGCAGCAAAGGGAAGAAAGCCGCTCGGAAAAACACCATTGCTGGATTGGGTGATGATGCAGACTTGCTGAAGATCGCCAAGGAGCAGCAGGAAAAGTACCAGAAAGAAATGGAGGAGAGGTTGGAAATTGCCAAGAAGGCTCAATCGGAGCGGGACGCTGCTGATGAAGCCGCCCGGCTAGAGGCGAAAAAGCGGTCTGCCGAAAGCAAGTCTGCTGCCAAAGCGGCTGCCAAGGCTAAGAAGGCCGAAGTCAGATCGGAAGACTCTGCAAACCTTCAAGATGGTGCACACGAGGACTTTGGAAAACTGAGCGAAGACAATGAAGAAGCTGGGCAAAATTCCTTATTTATTGAATCAGTTGAGGTAGATAAAGTAACAGATGGAGATCGTCCCTCTATACAAGATAAAGTTAAAGGTAAGTACGATATTGTTGGTGATTCATTTTATAGATTCATTTTTACAGTAAAATATATATTTATTTTATAATATTGATATCTGAGTCACTTCATCTCCTTGGCTAACAAAGTTAGTTTGTCTGAGGAAATGTAAGCCACAGTAACAGGTGGTAGGAAAAAATAAAATGGAAAAAATAATGGTCAATGGACGCCTCATTGACTAAATACATTATTTAAACCTTACCAAAACTAAAAAAAACATGTAATTTCAAAACTCATCATTACATCAATGAAAAAATAAATGGTTCGAATTGGATTGAATAATAAATAAGATAATAGATACTGTAGCTTGCTAGATAGCTGGATAGCAGTATAGCTATAGATAGATGGATAGTGTAGCTAGCTTGATAGCCAGACAGCTGGATAGCTATATAGCTATAAATAGATACTGTAGCTAGCTGGATAGTTATATAGCTATAGATAGACACTGTAGCTAGATAACGGGATAGCTATAGATAGATAGATACTGTAGCTAGCTAGATAGCGAGATAGAGATAGATAGATAGATAGATACAGTCGCTAGCTAGATAGCTGGATAGCTATTTACTATAGATAGATACTGTAGCTAGTTTGATAGCTGGATAGCTATATAGCTATAGATAGATGAATTTGTGGAATCTTTATCATAAATATGCAGGCATTTTTTTTTACGAATATCAATATATTCAAACTAATAAAAATAAATACAAAACATAAGGACCAATTTTTTTTGCGCCATGTCCAAAACTGCTATTCAATTCATCTGCCTTTACTGAATTTTCTCTAAATTGGAGTCTGCAAGCTCTTGTTTTACATTTCCTGCATAGCCCAACACAGAAAACAACTTTTCATTTCTAGTTTCTGTCGGTCTTCACTTGCCAAAAATAGAAGAAGAAAAAAAAATAGCAATAATGACATGAAATAAAACATTAAACTTTCCCATTTTTACAAATCTGATATCATAAATAAATAAATACATAAATGAATAAAAACAGAGAATGAACTCATAGTTTTATTCCTATTTTTATAAAATGCAGTACATTTTTTGAAGAGCCTGTCAATGTGTATTTCATGTTGTGGTTGAAGTTGTATTTTTTCTCCTGCTTAATGGTGTTACTGATCTTTTAATACGGTCTGCTTTTTCATGGATTTTCAGCATTATTAGAAAAAGACAATCCATGTCCAATACATATACACATATTTAACAGAGAAGAAAATATCAATCAAGTGTCGCTCAAGCTTGATTGATTTTTCACCCTCTGAAAATATGATCAAATGCAAAACGGCAAATGATTTCAGCTTTTGCCCGGTTACAAGGTGCAGGTAAGTATCCTTTGTGATTGTGAGTCACAGTGCATTTTAATAACAGATGTGAGGACAAATATTAACCACCAAAGTATGCTCTGCGTCCAGCTGGCATTGATTATTGCAAGTAAGAAACAATCATGTCAAGAGAATCAAAAATCTAAGTTATTTATTTATGTATTTATTATTTTAGGAGGGTTTGGGCGGGTGTTGGGCCATCTCACAGTGTTGGTGACCCATATTGCAGACAACACTGTAAATAAAACCACTGCTATCGGTTAGAAACATCTAAGGTGGCATACTGTAGACAATTTTAATGGCCAGTAAATTATTTAAGAATGAAAAAGCTTGCGATAAATGCAGCCCTAAATTTATTAGATAGAAAATGCAAGGTCTACAAAGTTAAATTTGAAGGTCTCAGGTAATTTTAAGATAGAAGTGGTTAAAGATGAAAACCCACTCACCTGATTCTAGATGAAATGGATATTTCCAAAAATCCCTTTAGAAATAGATATGTTGCTAATTGAGCTGAACAGTTTAATGTATGCTGGAAGCCTCCTTTTAAACAAAATGCATATTCATAACAGATATGAGAACATAGTTTCTTCATAAAGCTGTCATTTACTATCACCAATAGGAAATGATCTCGGTGCGGAAACGGCAGTAAAGCAAAAAAGTGAAATATGTGGGAAAAAAGTGAAAACTGTGGACCCCGAAGCCGCTGCTGTTGGTAAGAAATATCTGAAGATAAATTTCATACCCGCTAAAATATTTGACCTCAAAACTCGCTTATACTCTTTGGCATTCGACTCGGCATGATTCTGACTTGATCTTGGTTTCAGTCCCTGGTGCTTTCTACTTTCTCTGTGACTGCTTTATTTTCCTGTATTTGATAGCTGTCCATGCTAAGGACTTTGTTGCAGCTTCAGCTGTTGTTAAAGCACTATATTAATAAATACAGTAAAGTCTCGTTATATCGATATCGGATATATCGATAGTCCCGGTTATATCGATACTATTTCTATGCACGCACGGAGAAAATTACATGCAAACAGGGTCGGATATATCGATAGTCCCGGTTATATCGATATTTTTTCGGACTCCCTTGAATATCGATATAACGAGACTTTACTGTATTTATTGTATTGTATTGTCTTATACAGTGATACCTCAGCTCATGAACTGACTTGGTTCACAGAAAGTGTAAGGTGAAAAGTTTGTCTTCCAAACATTTATTTCCCATAAGAAACCATAAAAATGAGAATAATCCGTTCCCAGGCTCCCATAAAACATAATTTTCGAACAAATAAGCCTTTAAACTACACAAAATCTACCTTATTTTATTGATAATAATGTGCTATTGCAGGAGTCGTGAACGTTTTTGACTAAGAGAGCCATAAAAGTAAAATATTTAGAAATGTTATTCAATGAGAGCCGCACACACGCGCGCACACACAAACATACACGGACGCAAACACGCATGCAAACACGCATGCGCGGCCACTTTTCAACAAAATGTCAGAATGTATTATTTAAAATAACTTAGTGATAGTACCCACCGTTAACATGCATGGTTTTCCGTTCCTCATGATTGGTAAAAATCTAGCCAAACGATCGCAATGAAAGTCAACCTCCTGGGTCCATAGACGAAGTTACCACTAGCTAGCCTGCTAGCCTTCTGCTGTCTCTTGCAGAAGTATATTGATGCTAACGTTAGCATGGGGCTTGTTAAAATGCCACTGACAATCGACTGTTTCATCAATGGTATTGTTTCATTGCAAATTAGAATCAGAACCTTTTCTCTCCGCAAAGACGAATCCTCCGGTGCAGTCAAGCTGAAGTGTACTCGTCATTTGTTTTACTCGTTTACCTCTTTCAACATGACGGCTAGTATCATCCAATCAAAATTGCGCTTTCCAAAAACCTCGCTCAGTGTGATCCAATCAAAATTGCGCTTTCTGCCAACTGCAGCCCCAACAGGAAATGAACAGCGAAAAAGCGAGAATATGTATTTAGTTTTATCGAAGAACCAGATATGGCTCGCGAGCCATATATTCCCGACCCCTGTGCTATTGTATTGTTATTAAAGAAATAAACATTTATGTCCCATAAGAAACCATTAAAAATGAGAACAAGCTGTTCCCAGGTCCCCATAAAACATTATTTTCTACTAAATAAGCCTTAAAACTACACAAATATACCTTTATTTATATATAATAAATCTGCTATTGTATTGTAATTAAAGAAATAAACTGTACTATATAATAAAGTTGTTTTATTGACCTTTGTGACGGTCGTTGATGTAGTTGCCTCTTGATGATATCCAAGTGAAGTTACTGTGCTTTCTCGGCGATAATACCCTCGCTCATACTGTCCCCTGCCAGCTGCTTTCCGTTTATCCAAATCAACAGATGTTTTTCAACCTCTTTTATTGCCTGAGACCATTGCTTAGACACCACAGAAACACACTCAGCCACACGTAGCAATGATCGACTTAGCATACTGGTACTGGGACGCTAAGTCATACAAACGCACACCTTGTTCGTGTTTTTCAATGATCTCCGTCTTCTGCTCGACCGTAATCTTCTTTTGTGTCCTCTTTGGCTTAACACTAGCCTGTGTTTGGGTCTTTTTCGGTCCCATAATAGCAACAGTACTTTACTCAATAACAAACCACATCTGCAGTCAAAGAAAGTGGGTGTAGAAAACTATTCCGCCAGCCACCGTGGCGCTGTGTGGTTTGGTTCGTCCGCTGAAAACTAGTTCATCAGCCAAGACTATATTCTCGCGAATTTAATGTTCATGAGGCAAAAAGTTCGTGCGCTAAAGCGTTCGTCAGCTGAGGTATCACCAACTAACTCTGTGGTGTTTGCATTGCCAATGCACTTCTCCGGAATGTCATTGTTGCAAGTGTTGTTGACATTACGTGTTGATGCATACTCATCACTCAATTAGACACCCAGGATCGATGGGACACGCCACGATGTCACCGAAAAGCAAAACAAAAACCCTAATTGTGATTTATTGGCACTGGACCATGCAGGAAGTGATGATGACAGTGACGATGAGGAACAACAGCCGACAGCTGGCAAGCGTGTCAGAATAAGGCAAGGCCCGCTGATCGAGGAGACAATCATTGGTAAGATGGCGCGTGCTTGCATTAGCTTCCGCATGGGGAAAGTACTTTTTGTATTTTAATGAGGAAGTCATTTCATAAGAAAATGACTTTAAATGTTTTTTGTGACTTTACATCTCGCTTGTACGAAAACTCTAATTGAATAAATGACTTTTTTCCCGCAGTCATTGTTTCTCGACAGGAGTGCAATTCACCTTTGAGTTGCCTTGGTGATATGCTAATCAAATTGGATGCACTTGCGAGGGTACTCCATACCTTAATAGACAAATGAACGGAAACATATTGGGGTCTGGCGTGCGGCACGCAATGCATCTGCGTCTTAATTAGACCTGACGACCTGGGAGGTAACGTACTGTTTGGTGTGTATGTGTTTCCACCTCCATCTCATATTTGCTGTGTTGGCAAGACAGCGTAGGTGCATTTGTGCTCCGTGTGCATTTCTGTTAACGCTCCCGCTTGCTTTCCACATCTTAACTGAGTCAGTGCTTTGAGGGCAATCGCTTAAATGAACACAATAAACGCCACTCTGTATGAAATCTTTGGACTGGAAGCTGGAACGGCTGTTTGCGAACATGCCCTTGGAGTATTTCAAGACGGAGGACAATTCAGCCACCTCTTGAACTGTTTCTTTTGCACAGAGAAGACATAATCATATTTTCTGATTTTCATGAAAAGAAGCAAGTTGGAGACGGCTACTCTGAAAGTAAACAATGGCACATAGACGTCTCTTCAAATACACAAAAACTTAAATTCAAGAATATCTAGATCAAAACAAAAAGGAAAATAGTTCACAACCCAAGTAATAAGTGTGCTCAAATGTGCATTAATACCTCTTTGGTGTCCATTTTAGAGAAATAAACACAATGTGCTGATAGCTTGCAGCTATTGTTTTGTTTTCACTAATTTGCCAGTTGAATAATCCTCAGACCCGGGCGTTCACTTCCTCGCCGGTCTTTCCGACTGCAAAGCCATTATTGGGGAAGACGCGGAACTCGTGTGTAAACTCAGCAGCGAGGACTGTGAGGGGATCTGGTATAAAGATGGGGAAGAGGTACATGAGTCTTGTATTTGTCTGTTTATTTATTTACTTTAAATCCACTTCAGATTTGATTTTTTTGCTTCTAGATTAAGTCCAATGAGGGTATGACCATCATAAAAGAAGGAAGCTACCATAAGCTAAAACTTCACAAAGTCCCAGAGGAATTTTCTGGAAAATATAAGTTTGAGGCGGATGGACGAAAGACAGAGGCCTTGGTTGTTGTTGAAGGTACATTCTGAAGTCATGTTCTCGCATTATGTCAGATGTTCTTTTCAAAGAAATAAGATTGATACAGTGCTGAAAATATCTATTGACAATTTGTATTTCTTCATATTTAGATCCACCAAGATTTGATGCGGAGGAACTAAAAACCTTTATCACACCTATCACTGTGAAAAAGGGACACAAAGCAACCTTCAAGCTCTCATACATGGGACGAGAGCCCATCAAAGTTCAGTGGTTCCTTGAAGGGGAAGAGCTTTCGGATGAGGCCAATATCAAGCTGGAGACATCGGACGGCTCCACTCGTCTTCTCCTGATCAAGCTGCAGCGCAAGGACAGCGGGGAAGTCAAGTTGAAGCTTAAAAATGAGTTTGGGACTGCTGAGGCCTTAACGGAACTGATTGTTCTAGGTATGTAAGTCAAACTACTCCAAACTGTTCAGCTTTTGGGGCGTTAGACTTTGGAGATTCCAATGTACAGTGATACCTCAGCTCACAAATTTAATTGGTTCCCAGAAAGTGTGTGTAAGGCGAAAAGTTTGTCTGCCGAACATTTATTTCCCATAAGAAACCATTAAAAATGAGAATAATCCGTTCCCAGGTCCCCATAAAACACAATTTTCTACTAAATAAGCCTTAAAACTACACAAAATTATTTTATGTATAATAAATGTGATATTGTATTGTATTAAAGAAATAAACTGTACTATGTAATAAAGTCATTTTATTTACCTTTGTGATGATCGTTGATGTAGTTTCCTCTTGATGATATCCAAGTGAAGTTGCCGTGCTTTCTCAGCGATAATAATAATGCTTGACCGTAATTTTCTTTTGTGTCCTCTTCGGCTTCAAACTAGCCTGCGGTGGGGTCTTTTTCCGTCCCATAATAGCAAAAGTACTCCACTTGATAACAAACCACGTCTGCGCTCACCGAAAATGGGTGACAAAAACTAGTCCGCTGGCCACCTGTGTGGTTTGGTTTGACCGCCAAAAACTAGTTGGTCAGCCAAGACTATATGCTCGCGAATTTATTGTTTGTAAGGCGAAAGGTTAGTGAGCTAAAGCGTTCGTAAGCTGAGGTATCACTGTATTGTCGAACAGCACTGAATATTTCACTCTTCTAATTGTTGCTTAACAGATAAACCAACTCCCCCGATGGGGCCAGTGGAGGTTGTTGAAGCTTCCTCCTCTGCAGTTGAGATAAAATGGCGACCACCGAAAGATTGCGGCGGCTGCAAAATAGACAACTATATCCTCGAGAGGCAACAGATCGGCCGCAACACCTGGAAAAAAGTTGGGCCCATCGGTCCACTGGCTAAATACCGCGACTTAGACGTAGATCACGGTCGCAGGTACTGCTACCGCATCAGAGTGGAAACTGAAATGGGAACCAGCGAGCTGATGGAAACGGAGGACATTCAAGCTGGGACCAAAGGTAAAACCAATGCCATTTTGAGCGTATTGAATACATAATCACAAATGTAGCCTATGCACTGGAATTGTAATGGTCACTGTGTGTGTGTGTGTGTGTGTGTGTGTGTGTGTGTGTGTGTGTGTGTGTGTGTGTGTGTGTGTGTGTGTGTGTGTGTGTGTGTGTGTTACTTCCGGGTTGAGTGAACGCTGGCACGTCTGGCTGCCGCTGCTCACCCACAGAAAAAAAAAACACAAAATGGAGCAATATTCTGCTTTCTTGAATGATTTTTTAAATGTTCTGCAAAGCCCAGTTACAGTTGCGGCGGTTTTGAAAGTGCTTTGTAAATAAAGATGTATTGTATTATATTGTATTCCCTTCAGTGTACCTTCACCTAGTGGATGCATAAGGCAACATCAGCCACTATCATGGCTTATATTATATGACTCTGGTATTGTGGTGCGCTCAATACATGAAAACAGTTAACTAATTTACTGCCACACGGACCTAGATTTGTCCACTCCAGTGGCAGGGTTTTTGTCATCGTCACTCAAATTCCAGGACCCACAGAATATTGAGTTTTAGGATGACATAAAGATTCAATACAGCATAAAAAAACTTAGACTCTCTTCTTTCTTCAGACAAAGAGTTAATTCCTAAATTATATGGGTCTGGAGTTATCTAAGCCTGAAATGAGGGTGTCTGTCCAAAATATCATGCAATACATACACATTGGTTTATGTTGCGCTTTAAAGGGCAACCAACGTCACTTTTTTGTTTTTAACTGACATCAGAAAAACGTTTTATAGCATCTAAAATACCCAAAACACGCAGTATGATCTTTTTATTCAAATGCAAAACACCAATAAAAATGACTTAAAGTGTCCAAAATCTGCAAAAAATTGAGCTGCGAATTGGCCGTTTTCAGAAAGTCCCGCCCCCAGTTTGTGACGTCACACCAAGACGTCTTGCATTGTTGGAGAATCAAAACAATGGCTTCAAATTCGGAGAATATGCTTATATTTGAATCATATTCATATCTGGATGAGTAACAAGAAAGCATGTTTTCCGAATCTGAAACTATTGTTTTTATTCTCCAGCGATGCAAGACGTCTTGGCGTGACATCTGAAACTGGCCACTTCTAGTTTTCAATTTGAAGTAGTTTTTGTACACTTTAAGTCATTTTTATTGGTGTTTTGCATTTGACTAAAAATATCATACTGCGTGTTTGGGGATTTTAGATGCTATAAAACGTTTTTCTGATGTCAGTTAGGAAACAAAAAAGTGATGTCTTTTGTTCTTTAACAACAGCTGAAGCTGGACCAAAGCGCTAATATGGAAAAAGGGGAAATGCTGCCCCTTGTGGAAGGAAAAAAAACATTGCCAGAGGCTGAGAAAAAAGAAACAAGAAAAAACAAAACCCGAACAAATTCGGGAATGGCGCTCTACGTCATATTTTCCATTCCTGAATAAAATTGTGTATAAATTTGTGAGTTAAAATCGGCCATTCATTCAATGTATGCCTTGTATTCCGAAGCACCGGATAGTGCCAAAAAGACAGCATTCTTAGATATGAGACGCTCCATACAACAAAAACAAAGACAATTCTATATTGTGTCCTTTTGGTGTAAAACAAAAACCTCCAAGATTTCAAACAGATGACAATTGGTTGTGTATGCAGCATACCCTGGACCTCCATCAACACCAAAGGTTGTCAGTGCCTTCAAGGACTGCATCAACCTCTCCTGGTCGCCTCCCGCCAACACAGGCGGCACCAATATTCTCGGATACAACCTTGAAAAACGCAAAAAGGGAAGCAACCTCTGGGGTCAAGTTAACCCGCCAGAAGAGATGATCCGAGGTTAGTTTGTATGTCCTTGAGTCATATCAATTGTGCTTGCTTGGTGAGAATGATGATGATTTATTTGAATTGTTGTTTTTCACCAACACAGCCAAAGGCTTTGCTGTTAAAGATGTGGTAGAAGGAATGGAATACGAATTTCGTGTGGCAGCTGTAAATAACTCCGGAGCTGGTGAATTCAGCACACCATCAGATTTTGTCTTTGCGAGAGATCCCAAAAGTAGGCGGTAACTTGTAATTTTACATTGTTATGTTGCAAAGTCAATCCTGACTTAGTCATATTGATTAATGAACCACACTTTTCAGAACCTCCCGGAAAAGTCATCGATTTCAAGGTGACCGACTCCAGCTACACAACCCTATGTCTGTCTTGGATAAAACCCAAGGACATTGAAGGCGTTGAGGACGAAGCCAAAGGATACTTTGTGGAAATCCGTCCCGCGGAGAACACGGAATGGACTCGTTGCAATTCCAATTTAGTCACAACAAATTTCTTCACTGTGAAAAACATGAAGTCAATGGCCATGTACTGGGTGAGAGTGATCGCTGTCAACGATGGAGGAGAGGGAGAACCCCAAGAATTGAATAACTATATCCTTGCTATGCCACCTCCTGGTGAGTTACTATTATTTCCCCTTTGCTGGACTGGTTCAAAGCTCAGCGTCTGCTTCAACGAATGCAGACAATTGTGTGTATTATAAAAACAATACAACATCTGGGTTCATCGATGAAAAGGTTTCTTCAGCTTTCATCTGTACTTCTTTGAAGGTGTCGGACGTTTCGCTTCTTATCCAAGACGCTTCGTTCGCGAATCAGTCTTTTGCTGGTAGTTTCGGCGCTATATATATATATCCCTGCTGTCCAGACGTGGCGGTGCGAGACTCTGCTACTTCTATTGTCCTGCCTGAGTATGAGGTATATGACTGGCCTGATTGCCCCATTTAAGAAGAAATAGAAGTAGTCAGTCAGGACAATAAAAGTAATCAATGTCGCCGCAGGGAGTAGTCCTCTGCTCCCCCAACCTGAGAGCAGGGACCAATCATAGCAGAGTCTGGCACTGCCACATCTGGACAGTAGGGATATATATAGGGCCGAACCTACCAGCAAAAGACTTTCGTTCGCTGACGAAGCCTCTTGGATAAGAAGCAGAACGTCTGACACCTTCAAAGAAGTACAGATGACCGCGTAAGAAACCTTTTCATCGATGGACCACTCCTGTACGACAGAGAGCTAACACAGACAAATCTGGGTTGTTTTGTCCCTAGTGAGGCCTCGCTTCACCGACACCAAAATTAAGAGTTTCATCGTAGTGCAAGCCGGAAATTCAGCACGTTTCACAATGAACTTTGAGGTAAATGTCTGAAGAAATGAAGGCGATCCAGATGATGAAAAGCAGGAATGACTCCATCATTTTATATCGCCTGCAGGCCTCCCCTTGGCCGGAGGTCACATGGCTGAAAGATGACGTGCCGGTCACTAAAAAGGTGACCATTAGCAATGCCGAAGGGACGTCGCAGCTCTTCATTCCCTCTGCCGAACGCTCGGACTCCGGCGTCTACACCATCGTTGTCAAAAACATTGTGGGTCAGGAAACGTTCAGTATTGAAATAAGAGTCACAGGTCAGTGCATCATAAGGTGTCATGGCGGCGTTCTGTTTCTACGACAGCTATGAGATGCGAATGTGATTGTGGTTTGACGGAATTATTTTACTTTGGTGGTGAAATATACTGTTGGTTAGCAGTTAGCAAAGGCTACACAGAATTGAAGATCGAGCACCAGTGTGAACTGAGGTCAGTCTATGCAGTCAAGCACTAATTTATGTACAGTGATACCTCAGTTACGAACTTACAAACTTTTAGGTTTCCGAACGTTACATTTATGAAAATTTTACCGTGGCATACGAACTATTTTGCGGGGTACACATGTAGCTGCCACAATGAGTGATGTGTCGTTCGCGAACGAGGCCGTTCTCCTAACAAGAAAATGGTGGCTGACTGTTTTGTCCTCTATTCCCCTCCCACAGTCTTCGGTTCAAGCCACGTGATTGGTCAAGAATGCAGCAGTGACGGGGTGGGGGTTACAGACAGAGAGAGAGTGAGGCCGTTCTCCCAAAAACAAAATGGCGTCTTCGGTTAAACCCACGTGATTGGTCAAGAATGCAGCACTAGGATGGTCGGGGGATTGACTTTACAGTTGTATCATCGGATTTGCGGCCTCATGGGGGGGGGGGGGGTGGAAGATGCCAGTCCGACCTGGAAGACCCAAACGTGTTGTGAGGGTTTGTTGGGAACGTCTGGCGGAATCCCCCTGTCAGAAGGAGTTTCAACTCCCACCTCCGGCAGAACTTTACACATGTCCTGGGGGAGGTGGGGAACATTGAGTCCGAATGGACCATGTTCCGTACCTCCCTTGCTGAGGCGGCAAATCGGAGTTGTAGCCGTAAGGTGGTTGGTGCCTGTCGTGGCGGCAACCCCCGTACCCCACATGGCAATTTAATGAAGGAGTTTGCTGTTTTATGAAAATACCTTCTTTAACTCCCCTTTCAAACCATCTATTTTCTTGCTCGGCGATTTTAACCTCATTGTACGACACCTTCAAAGAAGTACAGATGACAGCTGAAGAAACCTTTTCACCGATGGACCACACCTGTATGACTAAGAGCTTACACAGACATAATGGACAAATATAATATATGCGACTTTATGATCTAAATCCCTAAATGTTAAGACTTTGAAATCGTCGCTTCACTGTTGAGGATTCAGTGAGGCCTCTTCCAGTAAAATCATTGATAAAACTATCTATTTTCTTTGAAATTGTAGATGAGCCAAAGCCACCGGGCCCAGTAGAAATAGAAGAGAACGTGCCGGGCACGGTGACCATTTCGTGGGTGCCTTCTCCAGATGAAAAACGTGACGACAGGTTGCATTACATGGTGATGAAGAGAGACTCCAGCAAACGAACTTGGAACACGGTGGCAGATCACATTTTCAACAATAAGTTCACAGCCTGCAACATCATGCCAGGCAGAGAGTACCGATTCCGTGTCTATGCCAAAAATGATATGGGCTCCTCTAAACCCATCGAATCACCAAAATGGCTCTTACCAGTCAAGAAAGGTATGTACGTTCTATCTAGCTATCTAGCGAGCTATCTAGCTAGCGAACACACTATTAGCTATGTAGCTAACTAACAAACTACAAATGAGCTATCTATCTATCTGTCTATCGAGCTAGCTAGCTATCGAGCTATCTATCCATCGAGCTAGCTAGCTATATCTATTAGCTATCTAGCTAATGCTGGCTACCTATCTCACTATCTATTAGGGATCTGGCTAGTGATCTAGCTAACTATCTATTAGCTCTCTATTAGTTAGCTACCTAGCTTTAATAATAATAATAATACATTACATTTTAAGCGCCTTTCAAAGCTCTCAAGGACACTTAACAGTCACAGACAAGCATAGGTACTATAATAAATAAAATATAATCACAAATACAATGCAATAAATAACATAAAATTATAAATAGAACCAAGAGAGAGAGCTACACAGAAAATGCAATTGAGTGAACGCTGGCGCGTGTGGCTGTCGCTGCTCACCCAAAGAAAAACTTATCCTGTTACTGTAAAGTGATCTTGGGAGTTTTGAAAGGCGCTTATGAATGAAATTTATTATTATTAGTATTAGTATTAGTATTAGTATTACGTTCGCAGGTTTTTGTGCAACAACAACATTTGAGATCATTCCCATCCCCGCTTGTCTTCAGAGAAGTTCACAGTCAGCATGCCACGAACCAAAACCTGCGACCTCCAGTGCCCCCCGAAGTTCCTCGTCCCGCTGAAAATGCACACCGCTCCCCAAGGATACGAATGCTACATGAGCTGCGCCTTAAAAGGGGACCCGGCACCTCACGTCACGTGGCTGCACGACAACATTAGCCTGAATACTAACACCAATTACTACATCTCCAACACTTGCGGAGTCTGCTCTTTGCTCATACTGAGGGTCGGATCCAAGGACACCGGAGAGTACAAGGTGGTCGCGGAAAACCCCATGGGGAGAGCAGAGTGCTCGACCAAGTTGACAGTTAGGGGTAAGCCTTAATCTCAAGATATTAACTCATTCACTGCCAGACAGTGTGCAAAAATCTGTCCACTCTAGTGCCTCGGGTTTTTGTCATTGTCACTTAAATTCCAGGACCCAAAACTATAATAATAATAATAATAATAATAATAATAATAATAATACATTTCACTTATTAAGTTTTAGGACTTCATAAACATCCAATACAGAGTTCGAACTCTTAGACTCTCTTCTTTCATCAGAAACAATGAGTTACAGGTAACATACGACTTACGACCAACTCTTCTTACGACCACCCGTACTTACAACCACGACCTCCAGACCCTATTTTTTTAAATTTTAATTCTACGCCTGGCACCGCAACACGCTAGCAGGCCAGCAACGTGTACGCCAATTTTGGCCAGCCAGCCAGCATCTCACAATCACTTGCACAGCAATTGACTGTGTGATGGCACCAGAGAGGGGGAGTTTGCGAGCCATTTAGGCCCCGAGTCTCTATTCAACATTTTGAATGGATTTAAACTTACGACCATTTTGACTTACGACCGTTTGGTCAGAACGGAATTTGATTGTAAGTCGGATGTTACCAGTATTTCCTAAATGATAAGGGTCTGGAGTTATATGAGATTGAAATGAGGGAAGTTGTCCAAAATACAATGAAATACATCCATATTGGTTTACATAGTGCTTTAACAACAACTGAAGCTGGAACGATGCGCTAACATGAAAAAAATTGATGCTGCCACCTTGTGGAAAAGAAAAATAACATTGCCAGAGGCCATGCCCGGAGCTTTATCGGCACCCAATCATGAAAAAAATAAAACAAATTCGGGAATGGCACTCCATATCATATTTTCAATTCACAAATAAATTTGTGAATGGAAGTGAATGAGTTAACAGGATTTGGTGACATTCAGGAAATAAGCAAAATAAATCTGTTTTTTTCATTTTGTTCCAGAGTAAAACATTCAGACAAAAAAAAAACAGAAGACGAAGCACCCATGACTGGAAAAAAACCCAATCTTAGCTGCCACTAACATGAAATGTGGTATTGAAACATGACTTTGTTCTCAGAAAACCCTTGGAAACTTGTTATATTGAATCTTGATCAGGACATAACAACTTTATTGAATTAACACCACAAAAAAACAAAACATTTTTATTTTGCCCCACCAGGAACAATTGCTTTACAAATATTCTAACAAAGATAAAGTGCATGCCTGACCTCAAACACCGTATAGAGACAATATAATCATGTTAAATGCTTTTTAATCAAATCTCACTGTCCTAAGACTGACTTGGTTGACTCCCAAAGCATTAATTATTGTTTTTAAAATTAATGTAAATAAAACTTTACAACTTGCAACAAACACTTGATGTATTTTTTTGTGAGACCAACGTTACAGGAGCATTACCGCATTATAATTAAACATACTTCCATAAATAATTAAACATACTTCCACAAAATACAGTGATACATCGACATACGAACGCTTTAGCTCACGAACTTTTTGCCTCCCGAACATTAAATTTGCGACCATATAGCCTTGGCTAACGAACTACTTTTCGGCGGACAAACCAAACCACAAAGTGCCAAAATGGCTGGCAGAATAGTTTTTCACACTTTCTTTGAGTGCTGACGTGGTTTGTTATCAGGTAGAGTACTTTTGCTATTATCTCATCTCATCTCATCTCATTTTCCGTACCGCTTATTCCTCATTAGGGTCGCGGGGGTTGCTGGAGCCTATCTCAGCTGTCTTCGGGCACGAGGCGGGGGACACCCTGAATTGGTTGCCAGCCAATCGCAGGGCACACAAAGACATACAACAGTCACTCTCACACTCACACCTAGGGACAATTTGGAGTGGTCAATCTGCCTGCCATGCATATTTTTGGAGTGTGGGAGGAAACCGGAGGACCCAGAGAAAACCCACGCGGGTCCGGGGAGAACATGCAAACTCCACACAGGGAGGCCGGACCGGGACGTGAACCGGCGACCTCTGCACTGTGAAGCCGGTGTGCTAACCACTCGACTACCGGGCCGCCACTTTTGCTATTATGAGACCGAAAAATACCCCACCACAGGCTTGCATGAAGCTGAAGAGGACACAAAAGAAAATGACGGTCGATGAGAAAGAGATCATAAAAAAAACAGAGGTCTGTGTTTGTGTGACTTAGCATCCCAGTACCACTACGCTAAATTGACCATTGCTACGTGTGGCTAAAGCTGTTTCTGTGTTGTCTAAGCAACGGTCAATAGAAGAGGTTGAAAAACTGTTGATTTGGATTAACGAAAAGCAGCTTGCAGGGGATAGTGTCATGAGGCAACTACATTGACCATCACAGAGGTAAATAAAACAACTTGATTATACTGTACAGTTTATTTCTTTCATAACAATACAATAGCACATTTATTTTACATTTTGTGTAGTTTTAAGGCTTATTTAGTAGAAAATTATGTTTTATGGGGACCTGGGAACGGATTATTCTCAGTTTTAATGGTTTCTTATGGGAAATAAAATGTTCGGTAGATGAACTTTTCGCCTTACACATACTTTTTGGGAACCAATTAAGTTTGTGAGCTGAGGTATCACAGAAGTTGGCCTACCACAAGCTTTGCCCAAGGAGTAACCCGGTGAACACACACACATTAAAGATTAAACAGCTGAACCTATTTCAACTGATGGAAATTAATTCCCTGTGCTGTCTCATCTTTACCAAAAATATGTGTTATGGCAGATTTATTGCTCCACGGTGTGTACATTTGTGCCACATTTCCTCTTCGGTAAAAATAAAAAAAAGCTATTGAAATAAGCATACAGCAATAAGCTATTTCCGTGTATTGTATTAGCTAATAACCACACTTTTCTTATGCTGCTGGGGGAAACGTTCGCTACATGCCTGCAACACCTTTGAAAAAACAATTCCCAGGGCCGTAATGCTTATCGGTGTCACGGTTTGCGAGGTGGTGATGGCGGGTGCGGATCCCAAAAAGCAGGCAGGAGTGAGTAGGAGGTTGTTTGACAAATTGTATTAAATTAAAGTCAGCAGGAACAAAATGTAAAACATCAAAATCATCTGAATGGAAAAAATACAAAGTAGCAAAAGAAGACCAAAAGTAAAAGCCCGCCAAGGTTAAACAAACACGTACACGATGCATGCTGCAACCAAGCAGCAAACAAACAATGAACCGGCACCGGATGGTCGTGCCGGGTGTCCTTTTAAGTGTCAATGATTAAACGACCAGCACCTGCGAGGCTGCAGGCAGGGCTGACGTCGCTACCCGCTGGTCGCCAATCTGATCGGGACGACCAGCACCTGGTGTAGGCGGGGCCGACAGCCCCCCCGCCCCCGTTGGTCGCCAACCAGATCATGAGAATCGGGGCATATAGGAAGATGTTTAGCGCACCAAAATTCACTTTCAATATAATTCTATTCAAACATTAACTCTTAATTTCAAGCCAAAAGTAAAGAAGAGTAAAGTGAAATTCAGATAAGCAATTCCTTAAGTTAAGAAGAACAAAGTGGAATTATTTAAAATCAACACTGTGTTAAAATATCCTGTGAGTGCCTGTAAGGTAACTCGACTAAAATTGGCGTGGCTGCGAGATCAAGGTTTCAGCCGTTTACGTTGAGATCGTGGCGCCACAGTAGCACAGCACAACTAAACACCTGTTTCGTGATTGCCCGCTCTTATGTCACTTGTGGGTCACGCCATTGTCATAAAGATATTTACGAGGCAGCGAGGTGGTAAATACCACACGGTCACACTGTCACCAACATAGCTGTCATGTGCTCGTACAACATTCGGCTATTAATTTCCCATTGGATCATTTTGCTGTTGCTATGCGAAAGCGGAATTATAAATGTTACGAAATGTATTCAGCGTTGGTCAAAGGAATAGATGCAAAGTGCTTGAGTCAGGTTTATCCACATCGTCATGAGTCTTAGAATTGAGAATAGTTTCCTCATGCTGTGTGTCTGCAAAGCCTTCTCTGCTGCCCTCAAAATAGCTGAATCACGGACTGATGTGAATTATATTTTTCCCATGAATGCTTATTAAATCATTCCAAATTGTCTTTCAGTATCCTTTAATTACTTTTCCCCAGTGACGCTGCTTTCAGACGTGTGTTTTCATATTGAAGCATTTAACCAATCACATTTCAGCCATCATTTGTTACCAGGGTCGGAAATCTAGCTGGACGCCTTCACAATCAGGTCTGTCGCCATCGGCACTCAATGTGAAAGTAACTCAAATAGATGGAAAGCTAGCAAGCTAACAGATAGCTAGATAGCTGATAGATAGCTAATAGTAGCTAATAGCTAGCTAGCTAAATAGATAGCAAATAGATCGCAAATAGATACAAAATATATAGCAAATAGATAACAAATAGGTAGCTAGGTAGGTAGCTAGCTAGATAGATGGATGGATCAGTGGATGATTGACGTACGGACGAACGAACGCACGATTGACGCACAGACGGATGATTGATGGACGGACGGATGATTGACGGATGGACAGATGATTGACGGACAGACGGATGATTGACGGACAGACGGATGATTAGATAGATGGATGGATAGTTAGATAGAACATTTTTCTAGAACAGTATTTCCCAAACTTTATTGAGTTATTTGAAAATGTTTACAACATGGGAGCACTACGAAAGGCCTAGCGATAAAATTCACGGCCCGCCACTAAACTACACAAAACGGCAAATCAAACTCCAAATTCACCAAATACGTTGACGGAATTTCACATTCATTGGGGTAGCATATGAAAAATTTCCCTTTAACTCCAGCAAAAATGAAGTTAAAATTAGAATTGTTCCGTGGTACCTTGACGATGACTTAACTAACAATGGTCAATTCAAGTAAAAAAGGTTGTTGGAAAAGTGTTGCAATATACAATAGGCCAAAATGACTCGTGGTGACATCTGCATCTCCTTAAAAATTTCACACTCCTGCTAGTAGGAGAGTGCGGTCATCGTCACATGCCGTCAGGCCTTTAGTCACCTTGTGACGATTTCAGGTCCGAAACAAAAAAAAAAAAAAATGATCGTCTTTCCTGGCAGCGACCACGTCTGACAAACGGGGGCACTTCACCGCAGAGTCACTTGTTGGACATTCCACTCGAGGACTTAATAGCTTGTGGAGGAGGGAGGCAAAACGCACACTCGGGAAGCTCTCAAGAGGACTGCAGAAGCTCAGGGGGGTAAGTTCATCCATTACACATTAGGAGTTCTTCAATCCTTTGGGTCGCCATTGCAATTGATCATTTTGCTTATATTTTTTTAAGGGGGATGTGTTTTTTAAGATAAACTTCAACCGCTCGAATGACTAATGTATCAAATTACAAGATGTAGTAGACAGGGTTTATCGCCGTTTGTGTTTGCCCAAAAGACAATAGAGGGGTGTCCCGGCATTTTATTCATTTGGATTAACAATTTGATTAGCAATTACAAATGTTATAACAGAGTTTCCCAAAGATTTTGGACCGAAGATCGACTTTTCGATCAACCAATCTCCCGCGATTGACCGTGCAATCCCAGGACTGTGTCGATATTGATTTCTTTAATCTGAGGGACAAGTGGGAAATCAAGATGTTGGAGACCTGCTGGACAAAGTGACTTTCTATATGACTTTGATGTCTGTCAAGTCGCAGAAAAAAGTTGCCAAAAGTGCCCATTGTATTAAATAAATATATTAATTTATATATAATATACGTAATTATATTATATTTATTATATTAATACGTATAATAAATATTTCATAAACAATATCCATCCATTCATTTTCCGTACCGCTTATTCCTCATTAGGGTCGCGGGGGGTGCTGGAGCCTGTCTCAGCTGTCTTCGGGCACGAGGCCGGGGACACCCTGAATTGGTTGCCAGCCAATCGCAGGGCACACAAAGACGTACAACAGTCACTCTCACACTCACACCTAGGGACAATTTAGAGTGTTAAATCTGCCTGCCATGCATGTTTTTGGAATGTGGGAGGAAACCAGAGGACCCGGAGAAAACCCATGCGGGTCCGGGGAGAACATGCAAACTCCACACAGGCAGGACGGACCGGGACGCGAACCGGCAACCTCTGCACTGTGAAGCCCGTGTGCTAACCACTTGACTACCGGGCCACCTCATAAACAATATGATATAGCAATTGTTTTGGGGGGGTTTGTATTGGATTTACATTTATCAGTCTCACAGCGGAGGAATTTACATTTCACAGCAGCAAAGTTATGAAAGGAAAGAAAGAAGTTGAAAAACAAAATACAGGAGCTGCTGTAAAGGCAGCCACTCTCGCATAGCGCCATCTTAAAGTCAAAAGAACAACAAAAAAACGAAATAACAAGTAAAATGACAACACAAAGACACAGTCATTCATTCTTAAGCACTTTCTGTACCCTTGTTGTGACATGGAGCAATTCTCGATGAAAGAGCTGAAAGTGTCCTTTTCACCAGTGGATCAGAGACTTGATGCTGGAATATGCATGTCTACTACAAGCTAATTTTGGTTGATTTTGATATAAGAGTTAATTAACATCTCAGATCCGAAAAACATTTTTTTTTCTGGCTATTTGTTGATGGGGCAGATCTTACAGCACCTGTGTCAAAGTCAAGGCCCGGGGGCTAAATCCGGCCCACGATATTATTTTATTCGGCCCACGAAAGCAAATCAAACTTGTGAAATTCCAGGATGCTTGCTAAAGTCCCGACCAAAATTTCAAATTGTCATATGTAAGCTACAATAGCAGTCATTATTCTTTGTGTTCATACATACTCTCTTCTTATTCATATTCATATCTTCCAGACAGTGGTGTTTTAAGTGTTCAATTACCTGACATTTTTCGGCGTGTAAATTAGTCATTATTCTTGACTCCAGAATTGTAAACTAGTTATTCATTAGTTTGTTGTGCATTCTGTATGTAATATATGGAATGGATGAAACATTCTAATGGTTTCCCCAAATTCATCGAGAGGAAACCGTAACTACAATGTGGCCCATGGCAAAAATGACTTTCACACCCCTAGTCTTACAGGGTTAATTTGGACAAGTGAGTACCATACATTTCAGACAATTGTGTAATAAAACTATTTTGGTCCGAATTAAAAGTCAAAGTCAGCTTTATTGTCAAATTTGCTAATATGCATGACATACAGCACAGATGAAATTACTGTCCTCTCGGACCCAGCGTGCAAGGCACTTATTATGACTTTGACAAACATAATAAACACGAAAACGGCAATTTGCCGATTTTGTTTGTGTTCTTCACAATGACTTGACAACATGCCTGGCTGCGATAATCCAGTCATGTTTAGGAGTAGAGAAAAATGTAACTACATTGAAATTCAATGCAGTATTTCCTATTTTGCCTCACGTCGAAAGCATCAATCGTGGTTCATAAAATGTCAAAAATATATGAAAGCAATAAACCAAAATACACGATCTGGCCTTTCCCCAGCTGTTGCACCTCACCCCCGCCCCTACAAAGCTTTGAACTTGATCTTAGCGACATCTTCCTTTTTGCCACTTTAATGACGCTATCCTCGGGGCCGTTAACTCCAAGAGCCAACGCTTGGCCACATTAAATGCTGAATGCGCTTGAGTTTGTCATGCTTTAAACCAAGTACACACACAAAAAAGTTCCAGTTACTTCAGTCTTTTTTCCCCAGTTACTTTCAAACTTTTACTTAGTCTCGGTACATTTACGCCACGGAAAGTGTTATGTAGTTTATATGTGTTTGTGTCTTTAGTTATCGTACGTACTTCTTATTGCAATAATAGTGTACGAGAAACCAATTCCTTGTGTGCTTCATGTCACAAAGAGGGTACTGCAAGTGCTGAAGATTGAATGACTCTCTTTGTCTTTGTGCTGTCATGTTATTTGTTATTTAGTTGTTGTTTTTTTACTTCAAGATGGCGCCGCGAGAGTGGCTGCCTTTCCAGCAGCTCCTGTATTTTGTTTTTCTACTTCTTTCTTTCCTTTCATAACTTTTCTGCTGTGAAATGGAAATTTCTCCACTGTGAGACGAAAAAAGGTACATCCAATCCATGTTAGCCTGAGAAAGATTATTCTGATTCTGATTAAATAATGTAAGTGTGCCTTATAATGTGGTATGCCTGATTTTTGGAAAAGCGTTTTCATTCATTGAAGGTGCGGACTTATAGTCCGATGCACCTTATATATGGAAAAAGTTAGAAAATATAGCATTCATTGGGCGTGCACCTTATACTCTGGTGCGCCTTACATACTGGAGAATATGGTATTCTCTCTCTCTGTCTCCCTCTATTTGTTTTTTTTTAATTCTTGACTAATAAACGGTTCAACGTGCATGTTAACTGATTGGATTCGTGCGTGTTAACTGATTGGATTCAATACCTCTATGAAGCTTTAAGGACAACCGACACCAATTTTTTTGTTTCCTAACTGACATCACAAAAACGTTTTGTAGCATCTAAAATACACAAAACACGCAGGCTGATATTTTTAGTCAAATGCAAAACACCAATAAAAATGAGTTAAAGTGTCCCAAAACTACTTCAAAATGACCTTGGGATGGCGAGTTTCAGAAGGTCCTGTCCACTTGTTCGTGACGTCACGCCAAGACGTCTTTGAATCTAGATTCAAAACAATGGCTTCTGATTCAGAGAAGATGCTTTCTTGTTACTCACCCAGTTATGAATATGATTCAAATAGTTTTGAAGAGGAAAGCATAAATGTTTGCAATCAATTAAAGAAGTACTTCCGGATCATTTTGAGGCGTCCGGACTCCAATGTAGCATCCTAGAAAATGCACAAAATGGAGCCCAAGCTTCATTGGCAATGGGCTGATTTGTCTGCTGGCAATTTGTGTCAAATAGTATCAAATAGTAGTCTTGGTGCAACACACAACGATTCACCATCACATTATTTATGTGTTTACCTTCTAATTTCGCCATCAACATGGATCAACACGAAATTTTCAGACCAAACAAAGTACCCAAAATGCATCTTATGTTGTTTCTCGGTCAGGGGCGTTCCAGACGTAATGTCACGTCAGGCATCGTCATCAACTCGAAAACAAGACTTCCTGAATATTCAGCGCGAGTCTTAAAACGTAAAATATAGCTATATGCGGTGGAATCTTTGTAAAATACGCTCAGTAGATTTCATTTGAACTGATTTTACAAATTATGGACACAACTTGTCCGCAGGCGTCGGTTGTCCTTTAAGAACCACTGCTTCAAGGTGACTAAACATTCAAATGCGCTGCCATATGAAAAGCGTCTGATCAAGTCGTCAATTATTTACAACCCCCATTAAGAAGCTGCCTGGGTGGAAAGGTCTCTGTTTTAATGGCCAAGTGATCTATCACGCGACTATTGGTTTTCTCATCCCACCTCTGATGTCAACTGCGGACATCCGTAGCTATCGTGTAGCCTGCACGCTAATTTGATGGGATGCTT
The DNA here is from genome assembly GCF_051943395.1 of Hippocampus bargibanti. Taxonomy (NCBI): domain Eukaryota; kingdom Metazoa; phylum Chordata; class Actinopteri; order Syngnathiformes; family Syngnathidae; genus Hippocampus; species Hippocampus bargibanti. The sequence goes on from NC_142745.1 coordinate 14,575,171, forward strand.
CTCATATTACAGTCATAAGAACTGATGACACTAGCGAGAATGTTGGCGTTATTTCTCAAATGTGCCGTGGAAATGATGTCAAATATATTTTGAAACGATGGTACGTCATATGTCAAAAAGCTTAAAATAACACGGCGAAAGGGTGCTAACGAGGAGTTCAAAGATAAAACTGCGAGTCTGCACGTGGTAGTGTGTCGATTCACCTTGAAATACTAGCTAAGCCTCATAAGGCAGAGGAGAACTATGCTAAAATGTGTTGAGTATTTTAGCATTTTAATTCTGACCACTCACAAGTGGCAAAATTTGAAAAAGTAGGGTGGGGGAGGGGGGAAACTCCCTCCAGAAATCAGATATCTTCATCTCAGAATAAGTGGATTTGACGATACACCAAACATCACTCTTTGGTGCATCACTTTGTGTTAAATCCACAGTTTGGTTTACCTTTGGTACAGAAATGCAAAATGTGTCAATTATTACTTTCCTTTTTTCCACTCTTAAGAATCCAACAAGGATCCAAGATGTTCCGAAGATCCAAAGTCACCGATGGCACAGCCACTGGCCAAGGTAAGCAGAGAAAAATGAAATGAAGATAACCAGTTGTTTTTCCGTCTGAAGTACATCAACAACTCTTTACATTGTATTCTTAATGCATAATATCAGAGAAAATCTAAATGTTTTGTACCAATTTTATACATCCAAATTATTCAAAAAAGCTATAAGTCAACATAGGGGTTTTTAATGACTGAAAATAAAAAGTTAGGTTAGTCCTCTATAATTGTACCAACTGCCATCGAGTGATTTGGTATCATGAGCTCAGGTGAATGAGTTAATCCAATGCCACGATCCTGACATGTACTATTTGTATACTTTCCTGCCTAACCAGGGCCAGCAGCAGAGAATGAAGGTACGCATCTGAGAACTGCAGAAAACCTTGTTATATATCACCCATTTGAATACTTTTCCCTCACTTGTATTAACAGAGGCATGATCTTTTGCTATGCAACGGATGATTAATACTTTTCAGCACTGGCGAGCCATTAACAAAACCGCTATTAAATCAACACAAAAATGCTTGCTACAAATACAGTGTGCTAGCTCTGGCCAGTATGTGCTTATTAGTAGCGGTTAGTGATAACATGATTGGCTAGTGACTTGCTTATCGTGTGACGAACCAATCAGTAACTTAAATAAAACTGTATAGTGCCTCAATCTTCTAATAAATACTAGAGCAGCATGTTCTACAAAAGACAAATTCCATGTGTATTCTACATACTTGGCAATAAACATGATTCTGATCATAATTTGAGAAAACTCTGATGTTACCAGCACCTTCGAGGAGGCGCTCGGTTGACAACTTGAACTCTGATTGGTTTGAGCAACAGTTTGATCGACATCGATGAAAAGGCTTCTTCAGCCATCATCTGCACTTCTTTGAAGGTGTCGGACGTTTCGCTTCTTATCCAAGAAACTTCGTCGGCAAACTCAGTCCGACACCTTCAAAGAAGTAATGATGACGGCTGAAGAAACCTTTTCATCGATGGACCACTCATGTACGACTGAGAGCTTACACAGAAGTTTGATCGCAAAGGTGTTTCCAGGTAGATTTCGGACCCTGGCAACAAATGATGGCTGAAATGTGATTGGTTAAATGCTTACATTCGAAAACACACACCTGGAAGCAGCACAACAGGGGAAAAGCAAAAAGAAGCTGAATGACAATTTGGAATTATTTCATCAGAATTTATGGACAAAATATAATTCACATTAGTGTCGGGCAACCACTGCATTTCAGATGTTAATATGTATGTCTGGTAATACATATTGGTAGCACAAGTGGTGTTTGCCATAGGTTACATTAAATTGGACTTTTTAATACTTTGTGTATCAGAATGCATCACAGCATGCGCTTAAAGGACAACCGACGTCACTTTTTTGTTTTTTAAATGACACCAGAAAAACGTTTTACAGCATCTAAAATACCCAAAACACACAGTATGATATTTTTAGTCAAATGCAAAACACCAATTAAAAATGACTTAAAGTGTCCAAAATCTGCAAAAAATTGACCTGCGGATTGGGCATTTTCAGAAAGTCCCGCCCCCAGTTCGTGATGTCACGCCAAGACGTCTTGCATTGCTAGTGAATCAAAACAATGGCTTCAGATTCGGAGAATATGCTTTCTTGTTACACATCCAGTGATGAATATGAAGAGGAAAGCATACATGTTTGCAATCGATTTAAAGAATTTATTTGTGCCATTTTGAGGCAACATTGGGGGAAAATCTCTCACCCAAAAAAGAGGCACAAAATGGCGACATCCTGTGGCCACCTCCGTTTACACAGGCTGATAAATTCCTTATAAGGCGCTTGGACGCCCTGTTCTGGCCTACTGGCGGCTTTGGGTGCAACACGAGGTCCCCAGACCAAACAAGTACAGCAAAATACATTGACGTGATGGAAGGACTGCTACAATGTGTCTTTTTTACGGTAAAGGGCGGTCCTTTAGTCACGTCACGTACGGACTCGTCACCAACTCAAAAACAAGACTTCCTGAATATTCAGCGCGAGTCTTAAAACGTAAAATATAGCTATATGCGGTGGAATCTTTGTAAAATACGCTCAGTAGAAGTCATTTAAAGCCATTTTACAAATTATGGACACAACTTCTCCGGAGACGTCGGTTGTCCTTTAAATATGCTCCTGATTTGATTAAGCATGACAATATATTTTTTTTTGGTTGGAGATATCAGCCTTCAAATGTGATCATTTCCGCGGATAAAACATACATGTTTTTTCCAATGGTGTCTTAGTGGGCATCCGGAAAAAATCCCGTGTTCCAGGGGTGATGATTACGCAGTTCATTGAGACGCTACCAGAGGGGAAGAGCCATCCTGATTTCACTCGCAAGCCAATCGCTTTGACTATTCAAGAAGGTAAGCATACTGCACTGTACCAAAGACTTATTCAATAAACATTAACCCTCCTGTGGTCTTCGGGTCAAAATGACCCGATACTGCGTTAAAAATGCCCCCAAAACACCAAATTATTATGAACACTAAATTATATATTTTTGATGAACTGTTGTTCATAAAATGTACTTTTTTCATATTTTTGTCTTGTATTATTCTAAATTATTTATTGGAGGGGAAAACAATGAAAGTTTCATAATTGAAATGCAAAAAAACTCATTTTCGCATAAATGTATCCTTTTCTGAACCCATACAAATACAAATATTGGGGTGAAGGACAAGTTATTTCTTCCAGAAAAATTACAATTTGTGAATAAATTCAATTCAGCTGTTTATTTGGGGGGGACTGAAGATGGGTCATTTTGACCCATAGCACACGGGGTGTGTACAGAATATAAGGACAACAGGAGTGTTAAACCCACCTATTTAAAATTGCATTTTCTGTGTAGCTCTCTCTCTTGTTTCTATTTATAATTGTATTTTATTTATTGCATTCTATTTGTGATTGTATTTTATTTATTAAAGTACCTATGCTCTGTGACTGTGAAGTGTCCTTGAGAGCCTTGAAAGGCATTTAAATTATAATTTATTATTATTATTATTATTTATTAAACATGATTCAACGTTTATTTCACAGAGTAAATAGTGACTGTAAAGAGTTTTGAACGGCGCTTATAAATAAAATGTATCATGATTATTAATCACAATCACCTTACATGCACGTTTGCATTCTGCAGGGAAATTTGCTTTCTTTAAAGCTATCGTCACCGGAGATCCCAACCCGACCGTGGCATGGAGCAGAAACAATGGAGATGTGTCAGATACTTCAAAATATCAATGCAAATATGACGCCAACAGCAATGAACATACGTTTGAGGCAAGTGAAGCAAACAGGGCAAACTGCCATTCACACTCCCATTCACACCTATGGACAAATTAGAATGCTATGCATGTACGTATTTTGGAAATCTGAAAGGAAAACGTAATCCCTAGACAAAACAAATGCAGTTACGGGGAAAAAAAATCTAAAACCCACATGGGAATACCAGAATCCAGATTCTAGTCAATGACCTTTGAGATTGGATCCTACTGGAGCCCCAGCACCCTGGCCACTACCTTTTCCAGCGACTCTCCTCAGGCAGGCGCTACCGATCTGTGCGCACCAAATCCAACAGACATTTAAACAGCTTCTTCCCCCAAGTCGCCATTACCTCTCTAAACCGTAACCCAAATACAGTGATACCTTGGTTTACCATCCCCTTGGTTTACAAACTTTTCGGTTCACATACGTTAAATTTATGAAAATTTTACCTTGGCATACGAACTATTTTTCGGGATACACACGGAGCTGCCACATTGAGCGATGACTCGTTTGCGAACGAGCCCGTTCTACTAGAATATTTGTGTTTTATTTTGGTCCTCCATTCCCCGCCCCCAGTCGTCGGTTAAAGCCACTGATTGGTCAAGAATGCAGCAGTGAGGGTGGGGGGGGGGTTTACAGACAGAGAGAGTGAAGCCATTCTCCAAAAAAGAAAATGGCTGCCGACATTTTTTTGTTCCCTATTCCCCGCCTCCAGTCTTCGGTTCAAGCCACGTGATTGGTCAAAAACGCCGCAGCGAGGGGAGGCGGTTTGAACATGAAAGAGACAGGCAGACGACAGAGACAGAGTGACAAAATGGATAGAAAACAGTGATATTTGGACTCGTTTCAACTTTGATAGTTCAAAGGCAGAGTGTAGACTGCAAGGTTAAAATTCCCAGCAATCAGGCTCCACGCACAAGCCATCTTTACATCTTGATGTAAAAAGCTATCAACCCAGCTAAACATAACACAATTGATGAGGAACAAGGTAAAATTATAAAAAAACAAGAAGGCCTCGTTACTCATCAAGTGAAACCGGTTACTCCATTCCATCAAGCCATCAACGACCATCACAAAGGTAAATAAAACAACTTTATTATTTAGTACATTTTATTTCTTTAATTGTAATACCATAACACATTTATTATACATAAAATAAGGTATATTTTGTATAGTTTTAAGGCTTAGAAAATTAGAAAGTAAAGAATTATGTTTTATGGGGACCTGGGAACGGATTATTCTCATTTTAATGGTTTCCCACACACTTTTCACCTTACACACTCTGTCTGGGAACCAATTAAGTTCGTAAGCCAAGGAATCACTGTATAACTGGATAGTGCCTCTTTGCAATTTTTCTTATGATGATAGTAGTGCAGGGTGTTCTACCAGAGATAAATTCCTTCTGTGTTCTACATACTTGGCTGATAAAGAAGATTCTGATTCTGATTCACGATGCTTCGCAGTCATTTCCTGTGCCTTCCTTTGAATGATGAATTTGGTCCCTTCCATTTCAACAAATATGCTTTTATATTGACAGAAATAATGTGAAATTCATGAGGTCGCTAATCCATATTATTATATTCTGAATATTCCAGATGGCAAATGTCACAGCGGCTCAAGCGGACACATACAAATGTTTTGCCACCAATGAATTCGGACAAGCTATGGTGACCGTTGTCCTGAATGTTATTGAAGGTAAGTTTGTTCTATTGTCAAGGATTACAAAATCTGAATAGAAAGTGTCAGATCTTTCTTTGTTCTCAGCTATGATTAACTAATTCACTGCCATTCACGTATTTATTCGGGAATTGAAAATATGACGTTGAGCGCCATTCCCGAATTAGTTCAGGTTTTGTTTTTTTCTTGCTTGGGTGCCGATGAAGCGCTGGTAAGACATCTGGGACTGTTTTATTCCCCTTCCACAAGGGGCAGCATTTCATTTTTTTCCATTTTAGCACTTTGTTCCAGCTTCAGCAGTTGTATTTTGGACAGCCACCCTCATTTCAAGCTTATACTCCAGACAGATATAATTTAGGAATTAATCATTTTTTTCTGATGAAAGAGGAGAGTCTAAAGTTTTGTTTAAAGGAATTGAAAATATGACGTAGAGCGGCATTCCCAAATTTGCTAGTTTTTTCTTCGTGGTGTGCCGATAAAGTGGTGGTCAGACCTCTGGCAATGTTTTTTCAGTTCCACAAGGGGCCAGCACTACCCTGTTTTCCATGTTAGCGCTTTGTTCCAGCTTCAGCTGTTGCTAAAGTGCTATATAAACCAATATGTATCTATTGCATTGTATTTTGGACAACTGCCCTCATATCAAGCTCATATAACTCCAGACACATATAATTTAGGAATTAATTATTTCTTTCCTTACGAAAGAAGAGAGTGTAAAGTTTCTTATACTGCATTGAATGTTTATGTAGTCCTAAAACTCAATATTCTGTAGGTCATGGAATTTGAGTGACAATGACAAAAACCCTGGCACTGGAGTGGACGCATTTTTGCACATGCCTGACAGTGAATGAGTTAACTTCAGAAAATGCAGTCAAAATATTCTATTTTCAAAATAAACCAATGGGATTTATGTTTCTCAGTTGGCTACAAAAAGAATAAACCCCAGCAAAACGCAACAAAACCCATCAGCGGTGGTTTTAAGAATATCCTGCGAAAAAGGCAAGTTGTCCTTTGTCATCCTCATCCTGGCGTTCTCTCAAAGCCATCTGAACAAAACCACACCTGCCTCTTCTCTTTAGTAAAGTACGTCCAAAATCGGAGCAAACGGAGAAAAAAGAAGGCGAGTTGGATCCTAAGCTTTGCGAGCTGCTACTTAGCGCTGATAAGAAAGACTATGAGAGAATCTGCGCAGAGTACGGAGTGACGGATTTTCGCTGGATGCTGAAGAAACTCAATGAAATGAAGAAGGAGAGAGAAGTGGAACAAGCTCAGGTTCCACTATTTGTTTTAATCATTATCCAGGACACAACTTTTCAGACATTTTTTTCATGTCCATTTGTTTAATTTGCATTTCTCTTGTCTTTTGAACACAGTTTGTAAAAAATATAGCCAACCTGAAGCCTATTCGGGTGAATGCGGACGGTACGGCATCCTTTGAGATTGACATGGACCTCATTGAGCAGAGCAGCTCAATATATCTTTATAAGGTCAGGTGAAACCAAGGCTACGCTGTACGTACGTCTGTGTAGGGCTCTCAGTTGTACACGAGTGATCCATCGAAGAAACGCTTTCTTCAGCCGTCTTCAGCCTCTTTCTTTTAATTTGTCGGATGTTTCGCTCCTCATCCGAAAAGCTTCATCAGCGAACTAAAGTTGTGTTGGTGACTTTGGCCCTATATATATATCCCTAATGCCAGACCTCTGCTCTGATAAATTGGGGGAACAGTAGAGTACTCCCTGAACCCAATCTAATTACCTCCACTGTTCTGTCACTGGTTCTGATTGCCTCATTCACTTGGGTATCACCTCATTAGCATGACTAATCCTACGTGGTAACGACATAAGATGTCTGTTGTAAGCATGTTCTAAATTAAACCTCTCTGAAGCCAATCTGATTACCTTTATCTGATTTCAAATTTCCCAATTGTGGAACGAATAAAGGTTTTCTGATTCTGATTCTGATTGCCACTAATGGTCTATACGTGGCCTCATAATCTCTTTTATCAGTTCATTAGCATGACCTAGCCTACGTGGTAACGACCTACAAAGTCTGTTGTAAGCACGGTCTAAATTGAACCTCCCTGAAGCCAATCTGATTACTACTATTATTCAATCCCGGGCACTGGTTTCACCTCATTAGCATGACTATGCTTACGTGGTAACGATTTAGTGGTCTGTTGTTAGCAGGGTCTAAATTAAACCTTAAACCACGATGGTGATTTCATATAGGGTTTTCTGTTTTACAAAAATGGCTTCTTTTACTCCTGTTTCCAACCATCTATTGTCTTTAGCTAAGATTTTAACCACACTGTCATCAAATGAGTGGTTGCTAGCTTTTAGGTGCAGATGTACTGCAAATTGAGGCCCGCTAGCATTGTCCCTGCGATGTTGATAAAGTTTTTTTTTTTTTTTAACATTTGTTTAGTATCCCCAATGAATGTGAAGGCTACGCTAGTTACATTCTCATGAAAGATCACGGATTCACAGTGTATTCAAAAACAGTCACAAGACGATGTCGTATGGATCAGACTGTTCAGAGAATTTTTTTCAAGTCGATTTTTTTGTTTCAAGTCCTTTCCGCTTCGGTGTGTTTTCTCAAAATTGTTCCCCCGCTTAATTTCTCCTCAGGATGGTGAAATGATTCCCTACACAAAAGAACTGGGAGACACAATGAAGCACAGTCTGAGGAAAGTAGGGCGAAAGTATATTTTCAGCATGAGAGATCTTAGGCCAGAAGATGGTGGATTCTACCAGTTGGACGTCGAAAACGTCAATATATTTTCCACAGATTTTAAAAGTAAGTTAGCAAAGTACTTTGTCGCCATTTTAAATCTTCACAGGCATTCATTTTGATCTTTATTCCTCTATATGAAGCTTTGTAGCGGTCTGTCTTTGTTGAGGTGATTTGACCTTCTTTGTATTTCAGTCCCCATGGTTGATTTCTTGGTGAAAATCCAGGAAGTGAACGCGATGGAGAGAGAAGACGCCGTTTTCGAATGCGTCCTTTCAATTCCCCTCGCCAGGATTTCGTGGTTTGGCAAGAATATGCCCTTGGAACAAGGAGATAAATATGACATTGAGGTTTCAGAGGACAAACTCATTCATAGGCTTGTTGTCAAAGACTGTATGGTTGTGGATAAAGGCATTTATTCTGTCACTGCCGGAATAAAATCATGCAGCGCGTGGCTCGTGGTTGAAGGTATGTTTCCAAATTCACGTTAAGATGGTCATCAAGTTTCACCCTCGCACTTAAACGCAACCTTCTCTCATAGCGGATAAAGATGCAGATCAGGGTAAGAAGTCGGTAAGAAAGACAACAAAGGCTGGTGGATCTGGTATGGACCTGAAGAAAGTGGCTCAGGAGCAGCAAGCAAAGTTAAACATTCAGAAAGAGGAAATTAAAGAACAAATCAAAGCTAAAGAAGAAGCGGCACCCCCGCCGGAAATGCCCAAACCAAGTAAGAATGCCGAACACAACATTGTAGGAAAATTTAGAATAGAGCGCTTTTACAACAGCTGAAGCCGGAACAAAGTGCTTAACATAGACAGCTATCATATATAGTGATACCTCGGCTTACGGACTTAATTGGTTCCCAGAAAGTGCGTGTAAGGTGAAAAGTTCATCTGCCTAACATTTATTTCCCATAATAAAACATTAAAAATGAGAATAAACCGTTGCCCCCATAAAACATAATTTTCTACTGAATAAGCCTTAAAACTACACAAAATCTACTTTTATGTATTATAAATATGCTATTATATTGTAATTAAAGAAATAAACTGTACTATGTACTAAAGTCGTTTTATTTGACCTTTGTGATGGTCGTTGATGTAGTTGCCTCTTGATGATATCCGAGTGAACTTGCGGTGCTTGCGATAAAACCCTCACTCACAATGTCCCCTGCTAGCTGTTTTTCATTAATCCAAATCAACAGAAGTTTTTCAACCTCTTCTATTGCCTGAGACCGTTGCTTAGAAAACACAGACACATCCTGAGCCACACATAGCAATGGTCGACTTAGCGTACTGGTACTGGGACGCTAAGTCACACAAAGGCACACATCGTTTGTGTTTTTCGATGATCTCCTTCTTCTGATCGACCGTAATTTTCTTTTGTGTCCTTTTCGGCTTAACACTAGCCTGTGGTGGGGTCTTTTATAAAGCAAAAGTACTACACTCGATAGCAAACCACGTCTGCACTCAAAGGGGGTGTGGAAAACTAGCCCGCCAGCCACCGTGGCGCTGTTCGACCGTGTGGTTTGGTGTTCATCCGCCGAAAACTAGTCCGCCAGCCACTGTGGCGCTGTGTGGTGTGGTTTGGTTCATTTGCCGAAAACTAGTTTGTATGCCAAGATGATATTTTCGCGAATTTAATGTTCGAAAGCCGAAATGTTCGTAAGATAAAGCGTTCGTAAGCCGAGGTATCACTGTACAGGAAATAAAGCAGTCACAAAGATAGTAGAAAGCAGCAGGGAGGGAAACCAAGATTTATAAAAAGTAACAATAGGAATCATTTGACAACATACATATGCACTTGCATTATCTGCGCCAGGGAAAACATTACAGTACAAAATAAATATTAATAATAATAATTCAGACATACCAACCAGAAATAGACACTTATGACTCTGTTGTTTTTTTCAGATCCCGCGATTACTTGTGGACTTTCCGATATTTACTGCCAACATGGGAAATCGGCTGAACTGAAAGTCGTCATGAACGTGGACTGCGACGGGACCTGGTTCAAAAATGGAGAGCCAGTAAATGATTTATTTACATTTCTTTTTTAGAAAGTGGAATTAAAGAATGAACAAACGCTTATGTCGTCAAGCTTCCACACTTTTCATTGGTTAATAAGAACCACAGTTCGAGTCAGGACTTTAGGAAATAGAGTTCAGTAGGGATGGCAAAGCTGTCACAGGGAAAGAGTCACAATACTGTTACTGCAGAGACTCACTTTGTATACGTGGGCACAGTGTAACTGTTTAGATCTCTTTGACAAACAGTTTTTTTAAGTCTGTACACAGTTTCTAAAGAAGTTCATACGAGTGCTTCATAAATATATAACCTTGTGCTTGTGAAGTTCGGCTCCTTGTGGAAATTCATGGTTGATATTCACGTGGAGTGAACAACAAAAGTGGCACAGAAGATTTGAAGCCTTGAAAAGTTCCAAGAACGCCTACACATATAAGGATTGACATTATGTTAATCAAAAACTGTTAAAATATTCTCTGCTCATTTTCAAGTTTTCATTTTGGTGTGTATTTTCATACTCCCATTTTAACTCATTCAGTGTCAGATAAAAATGTGTTCACTCCACTGCCAGGGTTTTTGTCATTGTCACTCGAATTCCAGGACCCACGGAATATTGAGTTTTAGGATTACATAAATATTCAGTACAGCGTAAGAAACCTTAGACTCTCTTCTTTCATCCGAAAAAAAAGTTAATTCCTAAATGATATGGGTTTGGAGGTATATGAGCTTGAAATAATTGAAATAAATACAATGCAATACATACATATTGGTTTATATAGCGCTTTAGCAACCTTTGAATAATAATAATAATAATAATAACAGTAATAATAAATTTTATTTACAAGTGCCTTTCTAAACACCCAAGGACACTTTACAATAAAAACAATACATAAAACTATAAAACCATGAATATAACAATAAATAATAAAACAGCAGAATAAACTAGACCATGAAAGCAAGTTTAAACAGGTGGGTTTTGAGGTGAGATTTGAAAGTAGGAAGGGAGCCAATATTACGGATGTTAGGTGGAAGTGAGTTCCAGAGTTTGGGAGCACGGTGGCTGAAAGCTCTGCACCCCATCGTGGTGAGACGGGCAGAGGGCAAACAGAGGTGGAGGGAGGATGAGGATTTGAGGGCCCGAGAGGGAACAGAGATTTGAAGTAGGTCAGACAGATAGGCGGGTCAAGGTTATGGATGGCTTTAAATGTAAACAGAAGTATCTTGAAATCAATACGAAGTATAACAGGGAGCCAGTGGAGCTGCTGGAGGACAAGAGTGATGTTTTGAAAGGAGGGGCTTTTAGTGATGATTCGGGCTGAGGAATTTTGGACTAATTGTAATTTATGGAGAACTTTTTGATTGACCGCGAAAAGAAGCGGGAACAAAGCGCTAGTATGGGAAAAAAAATGGAAATGATGCCCCTTGTGGAAGGGAAAAAACATTGCCAGGGCTCTGACCGGCGCTTTATTGGCACCGAAGCATGAAAGAACAAAACCCGAACAAATTCGGGGATGGCACACTACGTAAGTGCATGCGCGTGAGATTGATGCATTTTTTAATGTTGACAAATATGCACGCCATGTGTCAAAGCGTCTTATACTGTCCTCACATTGCGATGTGTCTCAAGGATTGAAACACATTGAGCAATACGATTGGTTATTGTCTTCCCGTTTATATTTTGGATAGCCACAATCACAATTTAACATTCTTTTCGCCAATGATTTCCTAGATAAGGGCCGGTGCTGGAATCAGCATAGTCAAAGACTCCACCTCTCATGTGCTGACTTTTAAAAACTGCCATGATGCTGATTCTGGAGTGTACCGCTTCGTATCAGGGGATCAGAGTACGCAAGCAAAGGTCATCGTTGGAGGTAACATCCACTTGAAACGTTCCAAGCGTTAATTCCCAGACTTAATTACACTTTGTTCATCGTAGACGTCCCGGAATTTGACCCGGATGACCTTCACAAGTTCTGCAAGCCATTGACAGTGAGCGTGGGCCAGAACGCCACTTTCAAAATGCCCTTTACCCCCCAGGAGGCTTTGATTGTCAACTGGTGTAAGAATGGCTCCGAGGTCAAAGATGGAGGAGGAGTCAAGATTGTGAGGGAGCCCAATCACAGCCGGTTGCTCTTTAGGGACTGCCTGCGGGAAGACACAGGGGAAATTCAAATACAGCTTAAAAGTCCTTTCGGGACCGCAGAGGCTACCTCTCATCTTTTTGTTCTTGGTAAGACAAGTCATCATTCAAACTAAAGATGGGAAAAACATGTGTGAATTGAGATAAAGTCATAACCATCGTCGAAGTTGGCCGTCTGATTGGTGAATTTCAGATTTTTACCACACACGGTTATGAGGACCACCTTGTTTTGTTATGATCCAATCAGTCTGTAAGAGTTTCCCGGCAGACTAGCGACATTTACTAGTGGAAGAAGAAGACCTCAACAGTGAAACCATTCAAATCATGTCTCTCGATTGTTCTTCACATCAGAATCAGAATCATCTTTATTGGTCAAGTACGTAGAACACGCAAGGAATTTGTCTCCGGTAGAACACGCTGCACTAGTATCACCATAAGAAAAATTGAGGCACTATACAATTCTATTTGTGTTACTGTTTTGAGAGTGAAAGGACAACCGACGCCTCCCGACAAATGTTGTCCATAATTTGTAAAATCACTTCAAATGACTTCTACTGAGCGTATTTTACAAAGATTCCACCGCGTATAGCTATATTTTACGTTTTAAGACTCAAGCTGAAGATTCAGGAAGTCTTGTTTTTGAGTTGGTGACGATTCTGTACGTGACGTCGCTGAAGGAACGCCCCTGACAGAAAAAAACACACATTGTAGCAGTCCTTCCATCACGTCAATGTATTTTGCTGTACTTGTTTGGTCTGAAAACCTCGTGTTGGTGACGACACCTACCGTGACGTCACGTCTGGAACGCCCCTGACCGAGAAAGCGACACACAATGCCTTTTGGGTACTTTGTTTGGTCTGAAAACTGTGTTGATGGTGAAATTAGAAGGAAAACACATAAATAACGCGATGGTGAAAAGTGTGTTCCACCAAGACTACTATTTGATACTAGTTGAAACAAATTCCCAGCAGACAAATCAGCCCATTTCCAACGGAGCTTGGGCGCCATCTTGTGCATTTTCGGGGACGCTACATTGCAGTCCTGACGGCTCGAATTGATACGCAAGTACTTCTTTACTTGATTGCAAACATTTATGCTTTCCTCTTCAGAACTATTTGAATCATACTCATAACTCGATGAGTAACAAGAAAGCATCTTCTCCAAATCTGAAGTCTCTGAAGCTATTGTTTTGATTCTCGAGCAGGGCAGTTTGTGACGGTGTATCCTGGCATGACGTCACGAACAAGGGGGCGAGACTTTCTGAATCTTGCCATGTCTGAGCTCATTTTGTGGTAGTTTTGGGACACTTTAAGTCATTTTTATTGGTGTTTTGCATTTGACAAAAAATATCAGCCTGCGTGTTTTGGGTATTTTAGATGCTATAAAACGTTTTTCTGATGTCAGTTAGGAAACAAAAAAATGCTTGTCGGTTGTCCTTTAATGGTGACTGGGGAAGAAGCTGTTTAAAAGGCTGCCGGATTTGGTAGTGTGGATCGGTAGCGCTTGCCCGTGGGGAGTAGTTGGAAAAGGTGGTGGACAGGGTGCAGAGGGTCCAGTGTTTGGATTCTTGAAGAGTGCAAGTCCTTGAGAGTGGCTAGGGCAGGACCAATGATTCCATAATTAGCTTCCTCACTTCTTCGAATTTCTGTAACAAAACGAATAACTTATTCAGTCTAAGGTAGAATAAAAAATTAGCACTTCTAAGAATTGCATAGTGTGCGCCAGGCTCAATGAGAAATAACAATGAATGGGGTAAAGATGAAACCCACAGCAAATGTTCTTTTTCCGCACAGATCGTCCGGGTCCGCCCGAGGGTCCGGTGGAGACTCTTGACACCACCTCGTCTCTCATTGTGATCCAATGGCGACCCCCCAAAGATGACGGCGGATGCCCCGTCACCAACTACGTCATCGAGCGCCAGCAGGCGGGCCACAGTCTATGGACCAAACTTGGTCACGTCTCCGGTGACAAGACGAGCTTTAGGGACAGGAACGTGAACCATGGAAAGAAGTACAGCTATCGAATCTATGCAGAGAACTCGGAAGGCCTTGGCGACTCCCTGGAAACCGCTGATAGCATTATGGCTGGGGTCATGAGTGAGCAACCGTGAAAGAAGTATCATTAAGCAATCCCCTTAGGCTCCCTGAATATATTTATATTTTTATTAAATCTCCTGCAGTCAGTGACTAGATGGCATCCAATTATTCTCTGTAACAATGTTAGTAATTTCTTCTTTCTTCAGTACTTTCTGGACCACCCGGTTCCCCTCAAGTGGTCAGTGCCTCAAAGACCTGTATCACACTGTCATGGACCCCTCCCGAAGATGACAGGGGAGTGCCCATCATCGGATATCAAATAGAGAAACGGAGGAAGGACACAAATCAGTGGATTTCCTTGAACGCGGTCAATGAACCGATTGAAGGTTAGTCACGGAGACGCAAACGTCCCGTACGGCGGAGTCAGTTATGACAGCCGCATTGTTTTTATCGTCACTGCAGACCTCACGTATACAGTTAAAGATGTCACTGAAGGAGCAGAATACGAGTTCAGGGTTCTTGCAATTAATGAGTCTGGAGCCGGAGATCCGAGCCCCCCGTCCGCAATCGTGTGTGCAAAGAATCCCAACAGTACGCTGTTTATCTCTGCTTCTGTAAATATATAATCAGTGTTAATTTGGGTCAGTGATGTTTTTGTCATGCCATCGCAGTGAGGCCTTATTTCAAAGACCCGGAGGACTTCATTGTTGTCAGAGCAGGAAATTCAGTACGTGTAAACCTTCTTTACGAGGTTGGTATGACCACACACGCAGTTACGATGAGATTCTTCAAAGACACTTCACAATCAATCTGATACTGTACCCAGGCTGAACCCCCACCGGAGATCACATGGTTAAAGGATGACGAAGAATTACCCCCATGGATAAAAATCATCAATTCTGAGGGAATGTCCCAACTTGTTATCCCCTCATCGAAACGCTCTGACTCCGCCATCTACACGATCATTGCCAAAAACTCAGTTGGCCAGGCTTCCTTTGACGTTGAGGTTCGAGTCACAGGTACAATAAATGGCTCTCTTATTGAAGTGTCAAATTAAGAGCAACTAGTGAGACTGGATATTTCTTTAAGGTCACATCTACTTGTTGTATTAGATTAACTCATTCACTGCCAAAAATGTGTCATCTCCAGTGCCAGGGTTTTTGTTATTGTCACTTGAATTCTAGGACCAACAGAATATTGAGGTTTAGGACTACATAAACATTCAATGCAGCGTAAGAAACCTTAGACTCTCTTCTTTGATCAGAAAAAAATAGTTACTTCCTAAATTATATGGGTCTGGAGTTATCTGAGCTTGAAATGAGGGTGGCTGACCAAAATACAATGCAATACAGTACATATTAGTTTATATAGCGCTTTAATAACAGCTGACTTTGTAACAAAGCGCTAACATGGAAAAAAGGGAAATGTTGGCCCCTTGTGGAAAGGCCAAAGAAACATTGCCAGAAGCAATTGCCAGCGCTTTATCTGCACCCAAGCATGAAAAAAAAATAAAACCTGAACAAATTCAGGAATTTCTTTATTTTTTTGGTAACCAGATGAACCAAAGAGTCCAGGTCCAGTCGAACTGGAGCAAACAGTCCATGGCAAAGTCCAGATAACATGGGCTCCATCTCCAGACCAGGAGCTTGATGACAGACTTTACTACACGGTAGCTCAACGCGACTCCAACACCAGGATGTGGAAAACTGTTGCGGACCGCCTCTTCACAAATACACACACAGTGAGCAACATTCAACCAGGTCTTGAATATCATTTCCGGATCTTCGCCAAGAACGATGTGGGGCTGTCGGAGCCTTCGCAGTCACCAACATGGGGGATGAATAGCAACAGAGGTTTGTGACAAAGAACTGCTCTTCCCAAGAATGTTAACTCATTCACTGGCAGACGATGTGCAAAAATGTGTCCACTCCAGTGCCAGGTTTTCATTTTTAATCAAATTGCAGGACCCGCATGAAGGTTGAGTTTTAGGACTACATAAACATCCAGTGCAGCGTAAAAACCTTCAACTCTTATTTCATTGTAAACAAGAGTTAATTTCTAAATGATATGTGTCTGGAGTTATATGAGCTTGAAATGAGGGCGGCTGTACAAAATAGGATACTGTACATACATTTTGATTTATTCATATAGCTCTTTAACAACAGCGAAAGCTGGGACAAAGCGCTAACATGGAAAAAAGGGGTCCTGCTGTCCCCTTATGGAAGGGAAAAAACATTGCCAGAGGTCTGGCGAGCGCTGTATCGGGACCCAAGCAAGAAAAAACAAAATTTGAGAATGTCGTTCTACGTCATATTTTCAATTCCCGAATACATTTGTGAATAGCAGTGAATGAGATAGCATTGTTGAAGTTAATTAATCAAAGGCTGAAATTTGAAAGACGCTAACAATCATCACGTTAAAAACATAAATCCAAGTCAAAGTCATGTTATAGTTTTAAATTCATTGTTCATTTGATTCCCTCATCAAGTCCCAATCACGCACACCGGAATCAACTCGACGCATCTCAGCTTTGAGAGGCCCCCATCCATCTTGGTCCCTTTGAAGCTTCACGCACCACCAAAAGGTTACCAGGTCTACATGACCTGTGCCGTCAGAGGATTCCCGATGCCCACCGTGACCTGGTTCCTCAATAACCAATGTATTAACTCGGACAGCAACTACTATATCACCAACTCCTTCGGAGTATGCTGCATGTATATTCTCCGAGTGAGGCCGAAGGACAGTGGAGAATACAAAGTGGTTGCAATCAATTCATTTGGCAAGGCTGAGTGCGCCACGAAACTCATTGTTAGAGGTTTGTTACATTTCAATTTGAATATACTGTCCTTTTTTTGTTGGTTTATTCTATATGGCTGTTCATCTTATTCCCTTCTCTTTCGCTTTCTCCACAGAATGAATCATCTCGGACATATTTGAGAATGAAGGAGAAAAAAAAGCAGTAACGGCGAAAGAAAAGTTAACATAGTCTTCTTACATAATTCAGATTCTTATTTATTTGAAATGCTACAAAGGATCAACAAATGTTTTTAAAAAAATCATGACTGCAATAAATCAGCAAAATTGAACAGATGTGTTTGTTTTTCTTCTGATTTGATATACTGTGATACCTCAGCTTACAAACTTAATTGGTTCCCAGAAAGTGTGTGTAAGGCAAAAAGTTCGTCCGCCAAACATTTATTTCCTTTAAGATAACATTAAAAATGAGAATAATCCGTTTCCAGGTCCACATAAAACATAATTTTCTACTAAATAAGCCTTAAAACTACACAAAATACACCTTATTTTATGTATAATAAATGTGCTATTGTATTGTAATTAAGGAAATGAACTGTACTATAAAATAAAGCCGTTTTATTTACCTTTGTGATGTTCGTTGCTGGAGTTGCCTCTTGATATCCGAAGGAGTTGCCGTGGTTTCTCGGCGATAATACCCTCACTCACCCTATCCCCTGCAAGCTGCTTTTCGTTAATCCAAATCAATAGAAGTTTTTCAACCTCGTCTATTGCCTGAGACCGTTTCTTAGACAACACAGAAACACTCTACACACATGTAGCTTAGCAGTTTTTTTTTGACAACGATACTAGTGCAGCGTGTTCTACCGGAAACAAATTCCTTGTGTGTTCTACATACTTGGCAACAAAGATGATTCTGATTCTAATTCTGATGTAGCAATGGTCGACTTAGCATACTGGTACTGGAACGCTAAGTCACACAAACACACACCTCGTTCGTGTTTTTCGATGATCTCCTTCTTCTGCTTGACCGTAATTTTCTTTTGTGCCCTCTTTGGTTTAACACTTGCCTGTGGTGGGGTCTTTTTCCGATAATAGCAAAAGTACTCCACTTGATAACAAACCAGGCCTGCACTCAAAGGGGGTGTGGAAAACTAGTCTGCCAGCCACCGTGGCGCTGTTCGACCGTGTTGTTTGGTGTTCATCCGCCGAAAACGAGTCCGCCATCCACCGTAGCGCTGTGTGGTTTAGTTTGTCCGCCGAAAACTAGTTTGTGTGCCAAGATTATATTCTCGCAAATTTAATATTCATATGGCGAAAAGTTTGTAAGAATTCGTAAATAACATGGCGGAACTGCTTTTTCTCCAGCAAAATAAAAGACACCAAATTAAGATTTGACTTTAACTTTAAGAAGGCCGATTCTGTTCTGGAATGCTACCTGAACGGACGCTTGCTAAACTAAAAGCTATAATGGATTGGATTTGCCTTTTATTAGTCTAACAGTGGAGAAATGTACATTTCACAGCACCAAAGTCATGAAAGGAAGATGAAAGGAATCAATAAATGGCATCAAAATTGTGAAATTTAGAAGGGAATTCAAAAGATGATGCTCCATTGTATTCTTCATTGACAACAAAACAAACTATCTAACTGTCTAGCTATCTAGCTATCTTCTATCTTTCTATCTATATGTAGCTATCTAGCTAGCTGTCTAGATGTCTCGCTAGCTCCCTCTACCTATTTATTTATTTATGTATTTATTTATTTACCAGGTATTTATTTATGCATTTATTCTTTTATTTATTTCTTTTCATTTTTGTGTACGCTTGTTCTGTAGCCACAAGGGGACACAAGACAGTGTCTTCTTGTGTCGGTCACAAGCCCGGATAAATACAAAGGGTTGTGTCAAGAAGGGCATCCGATGTAGAAGCTTGGCCAAAACAAACATGCGAATCAAACCTCTGAAGATAGAGGACACTAATTCGCTGTGGCGACCTCGGAAGGGAAAAGCCGAAAGGAAAAGAAGATTGACAACAAAACAAACAAACACAAAATAGGTGCTGACAATGACATGCCGTTTTATTTTGATGTGGCTAAAAAGTATGGGAGCAGGGTATGAGCGAGGCTTACGGCAATGAAAAATGGACGGACAGTTGTCCATCCATTTTTCATACTATATCCTTTCCATTTTTAAACCCAGCAGTAAGAAAACCATTAGACCGTCTTTGGTTACCAACCTTCAATAAGATTGCTATAGGATCCATCATAGAGAACTTTTAAAAGGAGCAGATAGCCGAAATGATAATTTACTAGCCATAGAGTGACCGTGCAGTCATTTGTTCTTTTATGGAGTATCCCTTGATATCCCGGCGACCGTTCAGGATGAGCTCAGCCTCAGACAATATGAACGCTACCTCCCAGTCGTGCTTCACACATTGGCAACGCCCATGTCATCTTTTTATAACGGCACATGCAGAAAGCGGAGGCTGTGAGGTTTTTTTCCGGACACTTTTTTAGTGTGACTAAAAGGCTTGTGTTCATGTTTATCGGCCATGAAAGTCTGACATCCAAAGATCGCATTACAAGGACTCTGTAAACCACCAGCAGTCACACTCGGGTCGGGATCAAGGCTTTGTAGGATGTTATAGTAGTACAGTTTGGCCGCTCAGACACATCAATCACAGCACGCCAAGTATCATCAATCTGTTGTCCAAATTGTAAAAAAAAATACTCCTGTCATCAGAGGTTTCATTTTGTCATCCTTAACACTTGTACAGTATATTGTACATCCAATGTGGCCAACGGCAGCAGATGAAGTCATGATTATGTTTCCAGTCCAAATGCTAAGCTATCGTTTTCATTTGGCCGCGTCAAAGGAACATGCACCCTCTTCACCGGTGCTGTCAAATCACTCTTTAGCAACTACATTTCAACTACGTAAGTGTTTTTTTAGCCTTTGAGCGTCCAACAAAAAGGGGCACCGACGCCCCTTCCGATGTGAGATAAAGACAGGAAAACAAGGTTCGGGCAACGGGCAGCTCAACCAGTTCCACGAAGCGTTCAAAGTAAGTCATGTTGAAGGCTTATTCTGAGTGAATTATATTTGGATAATACTCTTTGAATTATTGCTCTTAGTTGTTCAGCTATATTACATTGGACTGCAGTATATTTTGAAGAATAGACATGGGATTAAATAAAAATCTTTGTGATGGGAGTTAATGCATGTTACGTCAATGCAGTCAAAGTCACCCCAAATATTTGGTACAAATCTGATCCCTTTTACTGTATTTGATATACAGGGTGACCCAAATTTATGCATACCCATGAAAATGTCAATTGTGGCTTTGATTAAAAAGCTATTTATTTCAAATTACAACCACACATTATTCAGTTTATGGAAGACCATTAACCTGAGTTTCAGCTATTTCTGTCAATTTTTAGTCAATGTATGGCTTTCCCAAGATATGTTCTGACACACTCCTCTTTCGGGAGGGTGACCCAAAAAGATGCGTCCTCCAGAGTCGCCCACTGCAGCAATGTTTTGAGTGTGTAAAAGTGATTGAAAACTTTGTCAGACAAGTACAGGTTTGCTTGCAACCAAATGGTGAACATTTTGAACACATCTTGGGAAAGCCATAAATTGAATAAAAATTGACAGAAATATCTGAAACTCTGGTGAATGGTCTTCCATAAACTGAATTATGTGTGGTAGTAATTTAATATAAGTAGCTTATTAATCAAAGCCACAATTGACATTTTCATGGGTACACATCTTTTTGGGTCACCCTGTACAAGACACTGGAGATACTCAAACAGTAGTGTATATATTTTTCATAATTTATTGTATGGGGGCATTTTCCAGTTATTAACAAATGATGGAGTAGAGGATGATCATCTTTATGTGTGATTTATCCAAATCTACATTTCAAACATTCATCTGATACAATTGTCAAATCTTTACATAAATTCAATTCCGTGAATAAATATCAAGGAGACCGATATAAAATGAATTAGAAGCCCGCTAATTTAAGACTGTTCAAAGATTACTTCATAATTGTATATTTTTTTAAAATTAATTACTCTTGTTATGGTCTGTTAAATTCTAATGAAGATCTTGCAGGCCAGTGTAATGAACACTGAGCTAATTATATTTTTATCAAAACGAAAAAGCACTTTGCCCTTTGGTTACTGAAATAACTCATCCGGCACTCACAAGTTTGAAATACCGTATTTTCCGGTGTATAAGGCGCACCCAAAAGCCTTGATTTTCTTGAAAAGATAACCCTGCGCCTTATACGCTGGTGCGCCTTATATGTGAAGTAATACTGAGCTACGACTGTCAGCAGTCACCGACTCCATTTTCCCTTTTTAGAAGACATGCGTAACCGCAGCCTCGACTTTAGCACCTTGTAATGTAGTGTAGCTTATATTTGGAATACTTTTAGATATTTGTATATTATATTTGGAAAACGTTTATATATTTCTATATTATATTTGGAAACCTTTTTTCACTCATTGAAGGTACGCCTTATAGTCCAGTGCACGTTATGTATGGGAAAAGTTTGAAAACACACCATTCATTGGGGGTCTGCCTTATTCTCCGGTGCACCTTATACACCAGAAAATACAGTAGTTTAATCCTGAGACAAATGTTACTTTGAGGCTGCTAATTAGAACACCAGTAGGGTTTGGATTTCTAAGCATACAAATTATTATAAGAATGAAAATTGTAAAGAGCAGTACATTGGGGAGACTTAACAAATTCTCAAAAAAAGACTTTATCAACATCGCAGGGATAATACTAGTGGGCCTCAATCGGCAGTACATTTGCACCTAAAAGCTAGCAACCACTCATTTGACGACAATGAGGTTAAAATCTTAGCGAAAGAACATAGATGCATTTAAAAGGGGGTAAACGAAGCGATTCTCATAAAACAACTAAATCCTTCATTAAACCGGTCTGGTGGGGTGAGGTTCAATTTGGATCGTTCATACAATAGCCTGCTTAAGCAAAACAGGTTAGGCAACATTCGTAATGCTGATCAGGTGGGAGTGGGGCAAATAGGCCAGTCGTTAGTCAGGAATGTAGGAACAATATGTGGGGCCACAGGGAGTGGTCCTCTGCTCCCCACCCAACCTGAGAGTAGGGACCTGTCATAGCTGTGTCCGGCGCCGCCATGTCCGGACATTAGGGATATATAAATAGGGCCGATACGACCAGTCAGACTTTAGTTCGCTGACGAAGCCTCTTGGATAGGAGGCGAAACGTTCGGCACCTTCAAAAAGTACAGATGACGGCTGAAGAAACCTTCTCATCGATAAGCATACAAATGTCATTCATTGGGGGTGCACCTTATACTCCAGTACACCTTATAGACCGGAAAATACGGGTGTCGATCCACTGTCATCCAGGTGACAGTCCTGTATTTTCACACTTTTTCCAGATATAAGGTGCACCCTCAATGAATGAAAACAAGATTTCCAAATATAATTTCTAAATATATAAACGTTTTCCAAATATAAGGCACACCACATTATAAGATGCTACAATAGAGGCTGGGGTTATATTATTAGGTGCTACATCAGAGGTTACGCACGATTTCTTCTACAGGGGGAAATTGAGTCTGGGGCTGCCGACAGTAGTTGCAAAACCTGTTGTGGCTCAATATTATAATAACAATACATGTCATTTATAAACGCCTTTCAAAACTCTCAAGGTCACTTACCAGTCACATTATTAGTTTTTCCGTGGGTAAGCATCGGCAGCGCCAGCATTCACTCAACCTGGAATAACTCAAATAGATAACTAATAAATAAATAGATGGATGGATGGATGGATGGATGGATGGATGGATGGATGGATGGATGGATGGATGGATGGATGGATGGATGGATAGACTTTTTTGTTTTTACATTTTGACCTCATTCAACCTATTTTTGAACTGAAACAGAATTTTGGATGAAAGATGAGAGAACTTACAAGAGAGGTGAGAGAGAAACAAGAGTCCAGACAGCTTCCTTTGTTCAAACTTTGCAGATATGAACACCAAGTGTCTTCTTGAACTTCAGAAGGTTTTTTATTTATTTATGTATACATCTGAAAACTTTGGTGCAAGTCTATACTGTACCACTCGAGGGTCATTGACATTATGTAACACATCTTTTTGTTCTCCTACTGGTAGTCAGCAAATATGTGCTCAACAAGAAGTGAAAACAAAATGGCGACATAAGATAAATGTGCACTGGCATAACTGTTGAATGAAGTCAGTCAGCCCCCAGCCTATGTTTGGTTCACTCTGCTGACTCCGAGAGATCTTGGTGATTTGTTCAGCCAGGGTTTCACATTTCAAATTTATTGCCTCCCGCAGAGTCCAGACTTCCCTCCCCCGCTTTGCCAAGTGGATATCATAGCATGCCACATGTGATACAACCTCCAAAAAGGCCTGGTCGTACACTGTAGTGGCCCGTTACTCTGTTGCTCGTGGCTTCAAAATGCTCACGTTTAGTCATGTGACTGTTATGCAAGTGTGCATATTCAAGTATAAAAAGTTCAAGTATGTCTAAAATTATTGTGTGTGTTTGTATGACTAGTCTTGTGAGGACCACTAACATGTACCATATGTAGTGAGGACATGTTTGACAAGTCAGGACCTTTGGGCCAGTCCTCACGCGTTTTTTTTTTTCATTCTAAAGGCTTCTAGAGGGTCCATATATGCACCTGTTAAAGTTTCAGAGAGGTCCTCACAAATTCACCCAAAATGATTTTTTTGTGTATTTTATTTCACTTGGATACACACGTTTTTTACTCATTGTGTGTGTTTATGTTTGTGTGCGCGTGGTTAATGAGAGGAAAAAGTTCATACCACAAAAAGTAAAATGATATTTTAACCAAATTCACTTTGAATGTCCCCATTCAGAAACCTCTCTTCTGCTGTTATTTCAGTTTCAAGTCTTTTTTTTAGAAGTTTAAGTGGGAAATGGGGTGATATTTCGTGTTCATATGTAACACAGCAACGGTGGTCCTCAATCCTTATCTGGAGTTATCCGGACCTCACAAAACCATTGAAACAGGAATGTGTGTGTGTGTGTGTGTGTGTGTGTGTGTGTGTGTGTGTGTGTGTGTGTGTGTGTGTGTGTGTGTGTGTGTGTGTGTGTGTGTGTGTGTGTGTGTGTGTGTGTGTTTGAGTGTGTGTGTGTGTGTGTGTGTGTGCGTGTGTGTGTATGTGTGTGTGTATTTTCAGTGTTCTTATCAGAAGTTATGTAACAAAAATGGATTGGATTGAGTCTCACAATGGAAAAAAAAATAAATTTCACAGCAGCAAAGTAATGAAAGTAAGAGGAACGGAAAGGAAGAAGTAGAAAAACAAAATACAAGACCTACTGACTTCAAGATGGCGACACTCGCAGCACCATCTTGAAGTCAAAAAATAAATTAAATCACAAATAATGTCACACAACACAAAAGACAGTCAGTCGAAGTACTTTGCTGTTTGAAGCAGTTCTAGATGAAAGAAGAGAGGATCGAAACGTCCTTTTCACCAGTGGATCAGTGACGTCATGGTGAAATAATACATGTCTGCTACCAGCTAAAATGTTGAAGGCAAACAGGAAGCTGACAAATGTCCCCATTGTGGGACGATTATAGGGTTAATTATTCTGATTCCATGTACTCTCAGCAGTCTCCTCCTTAATGAATGTCGTGGCCAAAAATGCTGAAAAACAAAAAAATGGTGATTTGAAAAAATATTGCTACGTTCTACAAATATGGTGATTTGTTTTCCAATTTTTTTCACAGATAATCTGGTGTTGCAGCAATGAGTTCCACAATCAAAGAGGCGCCAAAAGGTAAGATTTTGTGCCTCTAGGTTGTTTTAATGTAAATGCTCAATAATGTAAAAGCATAAAGGTACTGAAAAATGCAACGCTAGCCAAAATGAGTAAAAATAATGTATTATAAAGTAGGTCCCATGACCGGATTGGATCCTTAAACCAGGGTTGTAAACCTCTGAGCTACATCGACAGCTGCGGTTCCCAATAAGGCAGCCTTTCAAAGGAGCTTTTAAAGGTTTTATAGGCACTTATAACCTTAGCGGTCACGATTTTGGATAGCAGTCCAAAATGTGTGAGCTTGGGTTTCAAATGGGGGTTTGGGTTCCCTTCATCGTTCTGATTTTTAACTGGTGGTTCCAAAAAATGAGTTAGAAACTTCAAAACTGTCCCAGCACAGGACTTAATCCCAAAATTCAAAAAAAAATCCCACATTCAAAAACGGTGTGACGACCCACCAAGTCACATCGTCAACCGTGGTTCGTAATCTGTCAGGCCATTAAGGGAGCGTTTAAAGGACAACCGACGTCACTTTTTTGTTTCTTAACTGACATCAGAAAAACGGTGTATAGCATCTAAAATACCGAAAACACGCAGTATGATATTTTTATTCAAATGCAAAACACCAATAAAAATGACTTAGTGTCCAAAATCTGCAAAAAATTGAGCTGCGAATTGGGCATTTTCAGAAAGTCCCGCCCTCAGTTCGTGACGTCACACCAAGACGTCTTGCATTGCTGGAGAATCAAAACAATGGCTTCAGATTCAGAGAATATTCTTTCTTGTTACACATCCAGTTATAAATATGATTCAAATAGTTCTGAAGAGGAAAGCATACATGTTTGCAATCGATTAAAGATTTTATTCTGTGCCATTATGAGGCAACATTGAGGGGAAATGTCTCATCGAAAAAGAGGCACAAAATGGCGACCTCCTGTGGCCACCTCCGTTTTTACAGGCTGATAAATTCGTTATATGGAGCTTGGAAGCCCTCTTCTGGCGGCTTTTGGGTGCAACACGAGGTCCCCAGACCCAACAAGTACAGCAAAATACATTGACGTGATGGAAGGACCGCTACAATGCGTCTTTTTTCGCGTTCCTTTAGTGACATGTACGGACTCGTCACCAACTGAAAAACAAGACTTCCTGAATATTCAGCGCGAGTCTTAAAAGGTAAAATATAGCTATATGCGGTGGATTCTTGTTAAAATACGCTCAGTAGAAGTCATTTGAAGCCATTTTACAAATTATGGGCACAACTTGTCTGGAGACGTCGGTTGTTCTTTAAGGTGTCAAAGTCGCTTTTCAAAGCCATCGCAATTTTCAAAAAGTGAGTTTTTTAAAGCGGATTTGTGTTCTCTTGATTTTTAACAGTGGTGGAGTTACAAAATTTCAAATGTCTGAATATGCTACCTCAGGTTTTAAAATGGCAGATTAACAAAGGAGCCTTTAAAAGGTGAGTCTGGCTTTCAAACAGTTACAAACTGCAATGTCGCTTTGATAACTCAAATAAATAGAAAGATAGCTTGCTAGCTAATAGATAGCTATTAGATAACCAGCCAGATAAGTCAAATAGATAGAAATCTAGCTAGCTAGCTAATAAATAGCTAATAGATCGTCAGCCAGATAAGTCAAATAGATAGAAAGCCCATTAGCTAGCTAATACATAGCTAATAGATAGCCATCCAGGTAAGTCAAATAAATAGAAAGCTAGCTTGCTAGCTAATAGATAGCCAGCCAGATAAGTCAAATACTGTAGATAGAAAGGTAGGTAGATAGCTAATACATAGCTAATAGATAGCTAATAAGAAGCCAGCCTGATAGCCTATTGTGTTCTGTTTTTTTTTTTTTGCTAATGGAAGAAAATGCTGTGATAATTTCCTGAAAAAAATCAACCTGCGGACAGAAAAAAATGATCCCAGAAGCCAGCATTAGCATCCCAACATGACGTAGCTATCAGCTTGACACAGCTCGCTAATTATCATGGCTTCTCCCGCTCGCTGGAAGTTCAAATAAAAAGACTATCGTTTGGTATGCACAACTAAACGAGCGGTTGCCCGTCCTGGCAGCCTTTTGGATTAGCGTGAATCAGTCCTGCCTGCATTTGAATGATATAAGTCCACAGCAGATGCGAGCGCACCCTGGAGAGACGATGCATTGGGTTTAGATGAATATTCATCCACGTATGCCCTCTGATGAGAGTCGAGTCACTGCCCAAAAAAAAAAAAAAGAAAAAATGTGATGATGAAGGTGTAATCTTGCGGAAAGTCTCAATGGTAATGGTAAAATAATAAGACAACCTTGGGATGCGTGTTAATGTGTGACTTCAGAGAGCGTAGGAATCTTTCGTCTCTCTTTGAAGTTCACTTTGGAGCGACGTCTTCACATTGTCAAAAGCAATTTCACTCATTTTCCACCACTGAATGGAGGAAAACTTTTTTTTTCTCCTGTCGCTCGGCGTTGTGGACAAAGACACCAGATGATAATGTCATTATTAGTATTAACGCTCATCTTCTTTTGCTGACAACTGAATGTGGCAATAGCTAGCTATCTGGCTGGCTATCTATTAGTTATATAGCTAGTTGTCTCGCTGTCTAGCTGGCTATCTATTAGCTAGCTAGCTTTCTATCTATTCACTTCCGGGTTGAGTGAACGCTGGCGCGTGTGGCTGCCGCTGCTAACCCACAGAAAAACTTCTCCTGTTACTGAAAAGTGACCTTGAGAGTTTTGAAAGGCGCTTATAAATGACATGTATATTATTATTATTATTATTATTATTATTATTATTATTATTATTATTATTATTATTACATAATTTAAGTTCACAATTGTACTCAAACTAACATATAAACTAATGTACGTACATTGAGTCCAGTTATTTTAAATTACATGTGGGTAAATTACAAATACAATTCAAGTTAATTGTTTGAGGGAGATTTACACTTTAGTAGTGAGAGATACAACTTGTCAAAGACTCTATTTTCTGGTGTATAAGGTGCACCCAAAAGCCTTGATTTTCTTCAAAAGATGACCCGCCTTATACGCTGGTGCGCCTTATATCTCGCAACGACGACTGTCATTTGGCCTAAATGAATCCAAATAATATACCTTTGTGCACATTCGCTGGCTTCTGGAGAAAGGGACTGGTATAGTCTTGTTAACAAGAACAGAAAGGAAACGGCGCCATCTTGAGTATTCTCAATATAACTGCTATCAGAAATTGTTAGATGTTGAAATTCACTAATGACAATGCCTGAAATTAACAAGGAGTTAGGATAGATAATTAATTCTGTCTATTATCTCTCTCTCTCTCTCTCTCTCTCTCTCTCTCTCTCTCTCTCTCTCTCTCTCTCTCTCTCTCTCTCTCTCTCTCTCTCTCTCTCTCTCTCTCTCTCTCTCTCTCTCTCTCTATATATATATATATATATATATATATATATATATATATATAT
Source organism: Hippocampus bargibanti (assembly GCF_051943395.1). NCBI lineage: Eukaryota > Metazoa > Chordata > Actinopteri > Syngnathiformes > Syngnathidae > Hippocampus > Hippocampus bargibanti. The sequence continues at coordinate 14,603,639 of NC_142745.1, forward strand.
ATATATATATATATATATATATATATATATATATTATCTATTAGCTATCTATTATCCATCTATTAGGTATCTAGGAGTCCAAGATGGCGCCCGAGTAGGCAGCCGTCTGATGAGCCTTGCTTTTTTTGTTGCTTTTGTCTTGTTTTTGTATTTTTTTGTCACTTTGTGTTGTGTGCGTCGTGTGGAACGGATACAGATTGTTTTTCAGCATTTTTGACCACGACATTCATCAAGGAGGAGACTGTGCTGAGCGGTTGCGCCTTTTCGGCAGCTTGGAAGGTCGGTGCTGTTGGACAGTCTGCGGCTGGATGGATACATGGCTTGAGGAGCCCGCGATAAGAAAGAAGGAGTGTCAGCGCAGAGCGACGATGCGTATATGGAATTGTCGCAGGATTTATGGGGGACAGGAGATCGTCAATGCTAGAGCTGCGTGTTTGCTTTCAACATTTAGCTTGTAGTCGACGTGCACATTCCACCATGATGTCCCTGATCCACTGGTGAAGAGACGCTTTGATCCTCTCCTCTTTCATCTGGAACTGCTTTATGTAACAAAGAGGGTACAGAAAGTGCTTAAGAATGAATGTCTCTGTGTCTTTGTGTTGTCATGTTATTTGTTATTTAGGTTTTTTTTTTTTGTTCTTTTGACTTCAAGACGGCGCCGCGAGAGTGGCTGCCTTTCCAGCAGCTCCTGTATTTTGCTCTTCTACTTTCATTGCTTTCATAACTTTACTGCTGTGAAACGTAAATTTCTCCACTGTGAGACTAATAAAGGCAAATCCAATCCAATCTATTAGCTATCTATTAGTGGTCTAGATGGCTGAATAGCTATCTAGTTAGCTGTATTCACAATATAACTGCAATCAGAAATTGTTAGATGTTTAAATTAACAATTGACAATGCCTGAAATTAATAAGGAGTAATAAACAGATAATTAATTCTATCTATTAACTCTCTATATTATTATCTATTTGCTATCTGTTAACTATCTATTAGCTATCTATTAGTGATCTAGCTGGCTGGATCTATCTATCTATCTATCTATCTATCTATCTATCTATCTATCTATCTATCTATCTATCTATCTATCTATCTATCTATCTATCTATCTATCTATCTATCTATCTATCTATCTAGCTAGCTATCTATCTAGCTAGCTATCTAGCTATTAGCTATCCATTAGCTAGCTATCAAGCTTTCTATCTATTTGAGTTATTCCAGGTTGAGTGAACACTGGCTCGTGTGGCTACCACTGCTCACCCACAGAAAAACTGATCGTTTGATTGTAAAATGACATTGAGCGTTTTGAAAGGCACTTATATGAAATGTATTATTATTATTATTATTATTATTTTTTATTATTATTATAGATAATTAATTGCATGTGGTTCAACAGAATTCAATGGCTGCAGTGCTTAATTCAGTGTCATATATTTTTTTGATTGAACTATTGTAAAACTCAATAACTTCCAGGGCCATTGAAAACCAAGGACCCTAAACTTGGGTTTATCATAAGCTTATAATTATGCTACAGTGTGATGCCATAATCTACCGACATTAAATTGCAGGATACATAATTATCTTTTTCTGTTAGTGGCGATCACAAGGAAGTCGAAGGTGCATGGCGTCGTGATCACTCAGGTCGTCCAGCAAGTTCCATTAGGAAAATCCACACCTGACTTCCACCGGAAGCCGATGGCCATGACTGTCAATGAGGGTAAGTTAACCAAAGAAAACATAAACACTCACAGTGTTTCTACAGCTAAATTTGATGATTTTTTTATTCCTGAGGGAGAAGAGCTTTTTTCAAAGCAATCATCATTGGTGAGCCAACCCCGAGTGTCACGTGGAGACGAAACAAGGGTGATATGAATGACAAGGAGAAGTACAACTTTAAATATAATGAAAAAAATAAAGAACACATCCTTGAGGTGAGATATGATAAAACAGACCTTGCAACCCACATAAAAATATGTCTTTGTATACAATTACAGACAATTTTGTGCCGTCCACAGCACAGTCTCTTCAAAACATATTGGATTGCTATACTGAAGGATTTTGAATTTCAGATCCAGAGAGGAACAGGAGCCAAAAGTTCAGAATCTAGCTTTTATTTCATGTTTTTGAAATATACAATTCAGGATCGAGCAGCACTTGTGTGAATCCATTCATTTTTGAAGCGAGCAAAAGTATTGAAATGGACATGATTAAAGGACAAGCGAAACCACTTTTTGTTTTCTGACATCAGAAAAACGTTTTATAGCATCTAAAATACCCAAAACACGCAGGATGATATTTTTAGTCAAATGCAAAACGCCAATAAAAATGATATAAAGTGTCCGAAAACTACTTTAAATTGAACCCGGAAGTGGCCAGTTTCAGAAGGTCCCGCACCCTTGTTCGTGATGTCACGCCAAGATGTCTTGCCTTGCTCGACAATCAAAACAATGGCTTCAGATTTGGAGAAGATGCTTTCTTGTTACTCATCCAGTTATGAATATGATTCAAATAGTTCTGAAGAGGAAAGCATACATGTTTGCAATCGATTAAAGGAGTCCTCCCATATCAATTCGAGCTGTCAATGACAGCAATGTAGTGTCCCAGAAAATGCAGAAGATGGCGCCCAAGCTCCGTTGGAAATGGGCTTATATGTCTGCTGGGAATTTGTGTCAGCGAATATCAAATTGTAGTGTTGGTGCAACACACAATGATTCACCATCGCGTTATTTGTGTTTTCCTTCTAATTTCGCCATCAACACGGATCAACACGAAGTTTTCATACCAAACAAAGTACCGCAAAATGCATTGTGTGTCGCTTTCTCGGTCAGGGGCGTTCCCTCCGTGACGTGACGTCAGTAATCGTCATCAACTCAAAGACAAGACTTCCTGAATATTCAGCATGAGTCTTAAAACGTAAAATATAGCTATATACGGTGGAATCCTTGTAAAATACGATCAGCAGAAGTCATTTGAAGCGATTTTACAAATTATGGACACAACTTGTCCGAAGGCGTTGGTTGTCCTTTAAATTAACATCAAATATTACTTGGAATTGCTGCATAGCCATTGACCTTACCAGAGTGCTAAAAATTGGTAATTGACCAAGGCCTTCCACAATCCCTCCAGATGAAGTCCTATTTTGTATTGAGGGGTATTTTTTGGGTCATTGACTTGTGTCTTGATGAAACTCTCACCCATTTTTTAGTTCAGAGTTTTACGCATTGATGTTAGTGTTGTGATTGAAAGGCCAAAGAATGGAAAAAGAAAGTACATTATCTGCTTTTGATCCATAACACAAGCACATTCATAAAACATAGTGTAGGAATACAAGAACTGAAAGGAACTGTGGTAAAGGCCTGGAAAAAAACATTTCAACAAAAGACTGAATGTCGTGCGTGGTTCTCAGTTAATTTGATAATGTCCATGACCAAGTCATGGCCTGGGTGTCCGAGAGGATGGCTTTAAAGAAAAAAGGCTCTGGTCTTATTTTGAAAACACATAGATATATTTCTCTGCCTTTACAGTATTTCCAAAACACACAGGGATATAAACACCATGAAGTACAAAATGGAGCTTTTGTCTCATGTTCATCTTTTGATCTAAAACCCAAATGTCTTCATTCTAAAACAGTGGTTCTTAACCTTGTTGGAGGAACCGAACCCCACCAGTTTCATATGCATTTACCGAACCCCTCTTGAGTGAAAAATAAAAGGTGAAATTCAAGACATAGATATGTTTTTATTACACACAAAATGAGCCATGCATGGACATCACATTGTTTTAAGAACTTTAGAATGTAAAATTGACCTTGCTGTTCCAATACTGTTGGGGGACTGGAACTAATAATCTCCACTCACGATGCACTCTGCACCCAGATACCAAAAGCAAAAGCAGACCTTGCCGACACGTACACATGTTGTGCCACCAATGAATATGGAACCGCGGTTTGCTCCGTCACTCTCAATATTATCAAAGGTAAGAGACAGACTTAAACCGCGGTCTTGACGCTTCGGGAATTGTCAAAAGGTGGTTTTTGGGATGGTTCTTTGCAGTTATTACTTGTCTTTCAGGACAGGAGCAAGCGCCCCAAGATTTCAGATCGATGCTCAAGAAAACGTAAGTTTGATACAAAGATTATTTTGTAATCAGTTAGCCCTGGCAAATGCTAAGCCAATTCTTTTTTTGTCCAGAGTCGTGATCAAGAAAAAACAATTGCCGCCACAGAAAGAGGGAGAACTTGATCCCAAACTCTGGGAAATCCTCCTCAGTGCACCCAAGAGGGACTATGAAAGAATCTGCTTTGACTTTGGGGTGACAGACTTCCGCTGGTTGCTGAAAAGATTGAATCAGATGAAAAAGGAAAGGGCGGATGAACAGGCAAAGGTACTGTAGTCCATTCTATCAAACCTTGTCAATTTACTCAATTCAAAACATGTTCTTTCTTCTCAAGGTTGTTGAAAATCTTGGAAACGTAAAACAAATTGAATTGAAACCTAACGGAAGGGCAGAATTCAGCCTCGACATGACCCTACTGGATCCGAACAGCAAGATTTATTTGTACAAGGTGAGTTATGATTGGCGCCAAATTACCAAAGGTCGTTTTACTCCTCCTGTAAAATTCTCATTATTATTAGTATTCATATTTCAAGTAATGTAACTCATTCACTGCCAGACATGCAAAAATGTGTCCACTCCAGTGCCAGGATTTTTGTCATTGTCACTCAAATTCCAGGACCCGGAGAATATTGAATTTTAGGACTACATAAACAATCAATGCAGCATAAGAAACATTAGACTCTCTTCTTTCATCTGGAAAAAAAGAGTTATTTCCTAAATTATATGGGTCTGGAGTTATATGAGCTTGAAACGAGGGCGGCTGTCCAAAATACAATGCAATACATACATATTGGTTTATGTAGCGCTTGAACAAAAGCTGAAGTTGGAACAAATTGCTTACATGGAAAAAAGGGAAATGCTGTCCCCTTGCGGAAGGGGAACACCATTGCCAGAAGTCTCAGCCACCGCTTTAACGGCACCCCCACCAAGAAAAAACAAAACCTGAGCACATTCGGGAAGGTCGCTCTGTGTCATATTTCCAATTCCCGAATAAATAATACATGACTTATTTGCTTGACCAGAATGGTTCCCAAGTCCCGTATAGCATCAACGGGAAGTCCAAGTATACCTTGCAGAAACGTGGAAACACGTATTGTTTCACCATCAATGATCCTCAGCCGGAAGACGCTGGTTTCTATCAGGTTGATGTCGGAGACATCAACGTTCTTTCAACTGACTTCCGATGTAAGCAGTTCTCATTGGTAAAGAAAAGCTATCAGTGGAATGTTGTTATGCGTTTCCTCTACCTACGTCCTTCCTCTCTCTGTAGTGCCCGTGGTGGAGTTCACAAGCAAAATTAATAACGTGAAGGCCTTGGAACAGAAAGAGGCCTCTTTTCAGTGCATCTTGTCAACACCCCTCAACAGAGTTACATGGTCAATGGCGGACACGTCACTTGAACATGGGGACAAATATGACATAAGCGTCTCTGAAGACAAACTGATACACACATTAACGATTAAAAACTGTGAAGTGGCTGATAATGGAACCTATTATGCTATTGCGGGCACTGCCTCATGCAACGCATCGCTGGCGGTGGAAGGTAGGACATTCCCGTTATAGAGATTAGGGATGTTCTGATCATGTTTACTTGGAACCTAATCTGTGGGGAGTGACTTGATTGAACTAACCTCTGTACTTTAGTTCATGTATGATGAAATGTGTCACTTTTGTCTGATTTTTAGATGTGCTACAATGACCGAGCACCTTATGCTAGCATGCTCGCTCTCATTTTTACTAGTCCTTGTTTCGGATTATTCTCTAATATTAAGCCTTTCAACATTTTCACAGTCATTCGTGGTGGCAACATTTTGCAACATTTAATCTAGTTCACCTCTTCAGTCATTCTTATACAGTGATACCTTGTCTTACTAACTCAATTGGCTCCCAGAATGTGTAGGTCAAAAGGTTGTCTATCAAACATTTATTTCCCATAAGAAACCATTAAAAATGACAATAATCCGTTCCCAGATCCCCATAAAACAAAATTTTCTACTAAATAAGCCTTAAAACTACACAAAATATACCTCATTTTATGTATAATAAATGTGCTATTGTATTGTAATTAAAGAAATAAACTGTACTGTATAATAATCGTTTTATTTACCTCTGTGATGGTCGTTGATGTAGATGCCTCTTGATGATATCCGAGTGAAGTTGCTGTGGTCTCTCGGCGATAATACCCTCACTCACACGGTCCCCTGCTAGCTGCTTTTCGTTAATCCAAATAAATAGAAATTTTTAAACCTCTTCTATTGCCTGAGACCGTTGCTTAGACAACACAGAAACACCCTTAGCCACACGTAGCAATGGTCGACTGAGCATACTGGTACTGGGACGCTAAGTCATACAAACGCACACCTTGTTCGTGTTTTTTCTGCTCGACCGTAATTTCCTTTCGTGTCCTCTTCGACTTAACATTAGGCTATGGAGGGGTCTTTTTCGGTCCCATAATAGCAAAAATACTCCACTCGATAATAAACCACATCTGCACTTAAAGAAAGTGGATGTGGAAAACTAGTCCGCCAGCCACCGTGGCGCTGTGTGGTTTGGTTCTTTGGACCTGTTCTTTTGTGCTGTGTGGCATTCCTTTGACTGATGTTATTTGCTTTAACAAAAAGATATTTCACAGCATTAATAATAATGCATTTTGACTTGACATTGACATTGACTTGACATTGACAACATTGACAATCATTTTCTCCCAATACTGATTCATTAAAAATGACTTGAACTGTCCTGATATCTAATCCTGTGATCAGATCGAGACCACTCTACTGGAAATATTGTTGAGAATTAAAATTTAGTGTTTTGACGCTGCAAATTCATCATGACCACTTCATAATGACACTCAATCCCAAAATCTCTGTTTTGATTTTAATACAGTTGATCCAAACGCCCAAAAACGTCTTCAGCCAAAAAAATCTGAGGATCAAGGTGACTCTGCTAAATTGCCTTTGGTGCAGAAACTCCAAGTGAAGACAGAAGACTCAGACAAAAAAGATTCAAGTGGAAAGACTGATATCATCAAGGATGGGGCTGATGATGGCAGAGGTGGGAAATTGGATGGGGTCCAAGGTAAGGGAAAAGTCAAAAATAAAAACAACTTCATGGGAGGCATAAAAGATTCAAGCCAGAACGATGATGCAGCCGCAAGGCGCTTGCAAACAGGCCTGATTGTGTCCAATGTAGCAATAGCGAAAGTCCAGTGGTTCTTGACTTTCTTAAAGGTACCGAAACCAAACAGTTGATATGCACATTCACCAAACCTTTCGTTAGTCAAAAACAAAAACATTTTTTTACAAATTCAAGACATAAAAAAAACATCATTTATTTTCTCATTCACTGCCAGACATGTGCAAAAATGTGTCCACTCTACTGCAAGGGTTTTTGTCACTGTCACTGGAATTCCAGGACCCACAGAATATTGAGTTTTAGGACTACATAAACATCCAATGCAGCGTAAGAAACCTACGACTGTCTTCTTTCATCAGGAAAATTCCTAAATTATATGGTTCTGGAGTTATATAAGCTTGAAATGAGGGTGGGTGTCCAAAATAAAGACAATACATACATATTGGTTGATATAGCACTTTAACAACAGCTGAAGCTGGAACAAAACGCTAACATGAAAACAAAGGAAATGTTGCCCCCTTGTAGAAGGGATAAAACATTACCAGAGAACATGGCCAGCGCTTTATCGTCATCTAAGAAAGAAAAAACAAAAGGGCGCCCTACATCATATTTTACATTCCCGAATACATTTGTGAATGTCAATGAATGAGTTAACCTCCCTGGAAGAAGTTCTGCTGAACCTCTGAGAAAAATTCACCGAACCCAGGCTAAGAATCAGAGGTATATATATTTTTTTCAATGATAATCCAATGTTAAAGTCTTGCAGTTTATAGAGGAATATGTGCATACATGTTCTTGCCATGTTTCATTGTGGCTTCTCCGGGTTCTTACAGATCAAGGTGTACATTTTGTGAGTGGGTTGTCAGACATCACAGCCACTACTGGTGGACAGGCAGAGCTGTGTTGTAAATTAAGCGCCGAGAACACTGAGGGGAGATGGTTCAAAAATGACAAACTGGTGAGTAATAGCTTCCATCAACATTGTGGTAAAAATTTAGCTACATTTTTTATTGCTGCTTGTTAGTATGAATATAAATATTTTTTTTATCTGACCAGCTCACTAATGAGGATGGGGTCAGGATTATTCAAGATGGAGCCAATCACAAGTTGATCATTGATAGCTGCAAAAAAGGGGACGTTGCCCTCTACCGCTTTGAGACAGATGGACGTAAATCAGAAGCCACATTGATTATTCAAGGTAATAATTACATCCACATACAACTCAATCGATTTTTGGGGGTGAGAGTCGGGGGTGACATGGTCTTGGATATCTAAGAATAACATTTTCCCCTCCCTCACCTTTAAGATCCACCAAAGGTAGACCCTCATGCTCTTGAAAAATTCACAAAGCCAGTGATTATAAAAGCAGGGGAGACTGCTGAATGGAAGCTTCGATTCTCTGATGAAGAACCGCCGAAAATTCAGTGGACCAAGGACAACGATGAGATTTTTTCAGCCCACAATGTGAAAATTGATAAATCCGCCACTGACAGCAAACTACGCCTTGTGAAATGCCAAAGGAAAGACAGTGGCGAGATCAAAATCAAAGTTAAGAACAAGTTTGGTACAACAGAAGCAATTTCCGAGCTCGTAGTCATTGGTGAGTCAAAGGAACCGATTGTACAGTAGTATGTGGTTGCACAATAACGATTCCATCTACAGACAAACCCACACCACCACATGGACCCGTGGAGATCGTGGAGAGTTCCGTGACATCTATTGAGTTCCAATGGAAACCTCCAAAGGATAACGGTGGCTGTCCAGTCACGAGTTATATCATAGAAAGGCAGCAGGTTGGCCGAAACAAATGGGCCAGTCTCTGGGAAACCAGTGGCAGCACTACCGTTTACAAAGACTCGAATGTGGAACCTGGAAGAAGATACTGCTATCGGATCCGAGCCAGAAACTCAGAGGGTGTTAGTGACTATCTGCAGACAGAAGCCATCGCAGCCGGAGTGTTATGTAAGTCTGCAATATGGGCTTTGGCTACACATCTGATCGGTTAAAACTCAAGAAAAGCTTTTTTACAGGTTATCCAGGAGCCCCTGCAGCACCTAAAATGGAAAGTATCTGTAAAGAGTGCATTAGCCTGACATGGTGCCCTCCTTGCAACACTGGAGGGTCCAAAATAGTAGGCTATAATTTAGAAAAAAGGAAGAAAGGCACTAATTACTGGAGCCTCGTTAACCAAGGAGGACCAATAAAACGTATGTGACTCATTCAATAAGCTGCAATCGGCCGATCATTTGAAAAAATGTTTTTTTTTTTTGTTCCTCTAGACTCAAAATATGAGGTGACAGACCTCTTTGAGGGAGCAGCATATGAATTCAGAGTGTCAGCAATCAACTTATCAGGTCCAGGGGATCCAAGCAATCCGTCCGAAGCCATAATTGCAAGAGACCCCAAGAGTATGCATCTTATTCTGATTGCTTTTTAAGATATGTTGTTTTTAAGTCTCCTTAAGGGACAACCGACGTCTCTGGACAAGTTGTGTCCATAATTTGTAAAATGACGTCAAATGACTTCTACTGGCCGTATTTTAATAAGATTCCACCGCATATACCTATATTTTACGTTTTAAGACTCGCTCTGAATATTCAGGAAGTCTTGGTTTTGAGTTGGTGACGAGTCCGTACGTGACGTCATGAAAAGACCGCCCCCTGACCGAAAAAAGACACATTGTAGCAGTCTTTCATCAACGTCAATGGATTTTTCTGTACATGTTTGGTCTGAGAACCGTGTTGCACCCAAAAACCGACAGAAGAGGGCATCCAAGCTCCATTTAAGGAATTTATCAGCTTGTGGAAGCGGAGGTGGCCACTCGAGGTCGCCATTTTGTCCCTCTTTTTTTTGGGTGAGAGATTTTCCCCCAATGTTGCCTCAAAATGGCACATATAATTCTTTAATCGATTGCAAACATGTATGCTTTCCTCTTCAGAACTATTTGAATCATATTCATAACTGGATGTGTAACAAGAAAGCATATTCTCTGAATCTGAAGCCATTGTTTGGATTCTCCAGCAATGCAAGACGTCTTAGCGTGACGTCACGAACTGGGGGCGGGACTTTCTGAAAATGCCCAATTCGCAGCTCAATTTTTTTACAGATTTTGGACACTTTAAGTCATTTTTATTGGTGTTTTGCATTTGAATAAAAATATCATACTGCGTGTTTTGGGTATTTTAGATGCTATAAAACGTTTCTCTGATGTCAGTTAAGAAACAAAAAAGTGACGTCGGTTGTCCTTTAACTGACATTTCCATCATTGTAGAACCCCCAGGCAAGGTCAAAGACCTCAGAGTCACATCCACTGACTACACAACCTTGTCGCTGGCTTGGACGAAACCAAAGGAAGTGAAGGGGTCACAGGACGAAGCCCAAGGGTACTACGTGGAGATCAGACCCATCGAAAGCACAGAATGGAGAAGATGTAATGCCATCCCAATTACTCCCACCACCTACACGGTGCGCGCTCTAAAGGCCATGGCTGCCTACTGGGTGAGAGTAGTTGCTACTAATTACGGAGGTGATGGAGAACCTCAAGGCTTTGACAACCACATCATTGCTATGCCCCCTCCAGGTAAGAATACATTTGACAGATAGGGGTTAGAAATGAGGTCAGAATGATTTTGGACTTTGAAAAATAGGGGCACATTTAAGATAACAAAAAAAAACATTGTCTCAACTGTAAGTATTTCAAATAACAAGTTTATTTTAGCGCAGACATGCCCGAAGACCGACCAGGGGCCAAATGCGGCCCGTGGTCAACTTTCATCTGGCCCACAGCCTCTGTCATGAAATCAATAATGAACACAATGGGCAGTAGCGCTGTTACTTGCGTGTGCTAAGTGCTGCCATCTCGCGGCTCAATTAGTAACAGCAAATTAGTGTAGCAGTCATTACGTCTGTGTAAGCTCTCAGTCGTACAGGAGTGGTCCATCGATGAGAAGGTTTCTTCAGCTGTCATCTGTACAAAAGTGAAGGTTTCGGACGTTTCGCCTCCTATCCAAGAGACTTCGTCAGCGAACTAAAGTCTGACTGGTCGTATCGGCCCCATTTATATATCCCTAATGTCCAGACCTAGTGGTGCCGGACACAGCTATGATAGGTCCCTACTCTCAGGTTGGGGGGGGCGCGGGACCCCCCCCTGTGGCCCCACTGATTGTTCCTACATTCCTGACTAACGATTGGCCTATTACCCCCACTCCCCCCGGTATCACCTCATCAGCATAACGACCCTCATCAGCATTGCGAAAGTTGCCTAACCTGTTTTGCCTGAGCAGGCTATTGTATGAACGATCCAAATTGAACCTCACACCACCAGACCGGTTTAATGAAGGATTTTGTTGTTTTATAAGAATCGCCTCTTTTACCCCCCTTTCAAACCATCTATGTTCTTTCGCTAAGATTTTAACCACATTGTCGTCAAATGAGTGGTTAGTAGCTTTTAGGTGCAAATGTACTGCCGATTGAGGCCCACTAGTATTATCCCTGCGATGTTGATAAAGTCTTTTTTTGAGAATTTGTTGAGTCTCCCCAATGTACTGCTCTTTACAATTTTCATTCTTACAATGTATGGAATAAACTACATTACTTTGTTTTTCATTTGGTAGCCTATCTTTTGGATGCACTAATTTTTGCCTTAACGTGTTTATCGGTTTGAAATAAGTAGGAATTTTATGTTGCCAAAGGACTCTTTGTAATTTTTCAGAAACTCCTGCAATGTACGGTACTGCTACTCCTCTCCTTTTAGAATCTTGAGAATTATTGGTTTCGTTCGCTATTCTTTCTTTCTGACATTTGTTGAATGACCACTGAGGGTACCCACAGTTAGTGAGTGCTCTCCTGATATGTTTTAGGGACCTATCATAGCTGTGTCCGGCACCACTAGGTCTGGACATTAGGGATATATAAATGGGGCCGATACGACCAGTCAGACTTTAGTTCGCTGACGAAGTCTCTTGGATAGGAGGCGAAACGTCCGAAACCTTCACTTTTGTACAGATGACGGCTGAAGAAACCTTCTCATCGATGTAGCAGTCATTGACTTAACGAACCCCCCAATTTTCTAAAATGGCGATTGTCTAATTTTTTATAAAGATTCTAAAATGGCAACAAATTAAAATAAATAAAAACAAATGTGAAACACAGAATGGATTGCTGAAATGTATTTAAATTAATTGCAGTTAAATGTCCGCCAAGGGTGGCTCCTCTGACATTCCTCTACACTCAAACAAAGGGGATGACAAAAACTCGTTTGCCAGTCCATGTCTGACATTTTGTTTGACCGTGTGGTTTGTTGCTCATCCGCCGAAAACTAGTCCGCCAGCCACTATGGCGCTTTGTGGTTTGGTCCGTCCTCCAAAAACTAGTTCGTCAGCCAAGGCTACATGTTTGCGAATTTATTGTTCGTGAGGCAAAAAGTTTGTGAGCTAAAGCATTTGTAAGCTGAGGTATCACTGTACATCATTTGACTGGAAAGTGTTTTGAAAGACGCTTATAAATGAAAATTATTATTATTATTATTATTATTGTTATTATTATTATTATTATTATTATTATTATTATTATTATTATTATTTGAACCAACATGTAACTGTGCTTTAATTTTTGCTCCTTAAAGTACAGCCGGCGTTCAAAGATCACAACATGAAGAGCTTTGTGGTCGTCCGATCAGGAAACGCCGTTCGCCTCAACATCCCCTTTGCAGTACTGTAAAATAATCCAGTTATAGGTTTGATTTCTAAGTTTATGTGCGTTTTTAAAAGAATTATTTGTCCCCAACAGGCGTCCCCTTTTCCCGAGGTCAAATGGTTGAAGGACGGTTCTTTGGTCCCTAAGCATGTAACCGTCACCAATTCTGATAAAGCTTCTCAAATGTTGATCCCGACATCCAAGCACTCCGATTCTGGAATCTACACCGTTCTTGTCAAGAATGTGGTCGGCCAAGCCAGCTTCAATGTGGAAGTTCGGGTAACAGGTAAACGCCAGCATAACTGACAAATGAATAAACATTTCTCATCATAAATATTTTGCTTTATTCCTAAACTGAAATTCCAGATGACCCCAAGCCTCCAGGTCCCGTGGAACTTAATCAGAACGTTCCAGGGACGGTCACTTTGTCCTGGGGACCCTCCCCGGATGAGAAAAAGGACGATAGGTTGCACTATGTCGTATCCAAGTGGGACACCTTCAAACAAACATGGAAGATGGTGGCGGAAAACCTCTTTAACAATAAGTTTACTGTTGTGGATATTGTGCCGGGGTGGCAATATCACTTTAGGGTGTTTGCTAAAAACGACATGGGGATTTCAGCGCCATCTGTGTCACCTGTGTTTGAAATCAAAAAGGAAAGAGGTAACCCATACTTGTATCTGCAAGACATGTATCTGTGCCACTTAGCCTCATTTAAGTCGCGGCTTCAAAATCTAATCAATATACAGTAAAGTCTCGTTATATCAATATTCTCGGGAGTCGGAAAAAATATCGATATATCCGATCCTGCGGCATGTCAATTTTCTTCTTGCGTTCAAAGAAATAGTATCGTAATAAGCAGTACTATTGAATGGATTGGATTGGATTGGATATGCCTTTATTCGTCTCACAGTGGAGATTTTGATTTGATATAACCGATATCGATATAACGAGACTTTACTGTAGTTTACATTTTTATCAATTATAGCTTGATGATTCATTATTGTTTTGTTTTTCTATTTCTTGTATCTTACCCTATCAAAAAAAAATCATTAACTTATTCACTGCTATCCCCGAATTTATTCGGGAATTGAAAATATGACACGGAGCGCCATTCCCGAATTTGTTCCGGTTTCGGTTTTTCTTGCGGGGAAGCTGATAAAGCGCTGGCCGGACCTCTGGCGATGTTTTTTTTTTTCCCTTCCACAAGGGGGGACCATTTCCGTATTTTCCATGGTAGCGCTTTGTTCCAGCTTCAGTTGTTGTGTAAGCGCTGTATACATGTATTACATGGGAAAAAAAGGAAATTCTGCCTCCTTGTGGAAGGGAAAACATTGCCAGACGTCATGCCAAGGCTTTATCGGCACCCACATCATATTTTCAATTCTCGAGTAAATTTGTGAATGGCGCTGAATGAGTTAAGTAGTATGAAGAATGCATTATCATCACATAGCATAAGAAGTCATGATCAAATGTAACAGTACACCGATAGTCTCAATTTGGTCATTTCTTTGGTTTTGAAGACATGATTTGATACATATTAGATATAGTCAGATAAATCATCGCGAGAGTGGCTGCCTTTCCAGCAGCTCATGTATTTTGTTTTTCTACTTTCATTCCTTTCATCACTTTGCTGCTGTGAAATGTAAATTTCTCCACTGTGAGACTAATAAAGGCATATCCAATCCATATCCAATCCAATAATGTCTCCTATCCATAGACTGATCTATGTTTGTTTACAGCCTAGACCTTGTTGCTTCAGTGTGAATCAATTACACTTCCTACTCCTTACCGAGTTCGCTCTTTGTTGTTCTGAATATTATGAACAGAAAAATCAGATAAGGAATATTTGAATACATAATAGCAGACTGTTACTCAGATTAAGTGGCTGTTTATGTGACGTGACTTTCCCAACAATGCCAAAATGCTAAATTGTGCAGGGTCAAGAGGGCCATAAACTTTTAGAAAGTTCAGTGGACTTTCACAGTCGTGACTACAAAAAATTGACTTTTCATTTTGTCTTTTTCCCAACAGAAAATTTCAAGGTAACTGTACCACAGAGAAAATCACTGGATTTAGCGTCAGCACCGTCATTCGTCACTCCATTGAAGTACCACACACCTCCAGAAGGCTACGAGTGTCAGATGAGCTGTGCGGTCAAGGGTAACCCGGCGCCTCGTGTGACTTGGTACCGTGATAATGTGGACCTTTCAGTGGACAGTAATTACTACATCACCAACGTACGCGGTGTCTGCTCTCTGTTCATCTTGAGAGTGGGCGCCAATGATCGCGGCATATACAAAGTTCATGTTGAGAATAATCTGGGGTCGGCCGAGTGCTCCAAGGTGCTGAATGTAAGGTAAATACGATCTTCTCCTGTTATATTGCAGTGTGACATTTGGCCCAATCTGCTGTAATCCGTAGAAATCTTTTTTTCAACAATGATATAAATGCAGTACAACTGTGGCTTGTAGTTTATTTAGCTTATAGCTTGATCAATTTGTTGCTCTGTTTTGAGCAAACAAACAGAGTTTCAGGTGTTTCTGATTCACTGCTGCTCCAGAGAAGTGAAAAAAAAATATCTGTTCACTGCTGTGAAAAAGTGTAGGGGGAAATAAGGCAGTCTCTTAAAGGCATACAGTATATCCAAAATACGACCATTACAGTATGTACTGTAATTACACTTTATAATACTAGTTAAATGTTCGCCGACTATCTTTTACTCATCTTTTGTACATTATTGGTATGTAATTGACTGAAAATATCATATAAATAATTATAACTGAACGTATCAATTATGTATTGCATGTACAAATGGCAATATGTGTGCTGGCAGGTGAGAAAGGCCTTCATCTGTCATCTGCTGGTGAAACACCAAAACAAATCCACGACACGTTGCGGATCTCAATTAAAACGGTTTTCTTTCTGTGTGTTTGTTTACAGAGAGAACGCCATGAATGACGAAATGTAGAAAAGAACAACAGTCCTGGAGTAATATTGTGATGTCTTCATTTGAAGCTACGACAATGACTCATCATTCTTTGGCTATGATTAATCAATCAACTTAATTCGGCCTGTAGTCTGCGTCATAAAGTCAAGAACGTCTGGCCCACATGTGGAATTAATACAATCGGCAGGTGTGCTGTTTCCTCCGTGTGTTAAGTGCTGCTATCTAAAGGCTCAATTAAGAACAGCAAATTAGTATATGAATAATTGACTGAATGACACCCTCAATATTCTAAAATGGCGACTATCAACAAAAAGAGAAAAGTTAACTGTCAATTCCAATTACATTTAACACGCATATTTCAAATTAACCAAGAAAAACATGCTTAAGATAGCGGAAACTAAAATAAAAAAAGCAAATGTGAAACACAGAATGGCTCGCTGAAATTCATTTCAATGAATTGCTGTAATATGTCAAGAACGGCCGCCAAGGATGCTCCCCACATTTTTAACAAACCAAATCTGGCCCCCTTTGCTAAACGTTTGGATACCCCTGCTGTAAAGTTTGATGCTAGAAGTTAAATGATCATTAGCAATCTGGAGGGTGGGCTTTATATCTATATATCTATATCTATGTGTGACGGGTGTCACAACAGTGACTGTCTTCATCTCCACGATGCTGCCGTCTTAATGAAACCAGATGCGTCGATGTGTCTTTTTATTTCTTTTATTTCTGCAACACAGTATGGCAGAAGGGATGGGTGAAGTCGCATTGGTTTTGTCTTGTGATTAACATAAATCTTCTCCAGATTGTCCTCAATAGGCAAAACATTGTAGATAACAAAACAGAATGAACAACACATGATCGTATAGTGGTTATTTACAGAAAAAGAGAATACAACACAAGTTCAATGTTATTTACATGATGTCCCTGAACGTATCATACACGAGACTCGGCAGAACACGCGGCGCGCTTGCAAGGGCGCACAGTTCAACCCGCCACGAACATTCACGGGCAAATGAAACACAACACACGAAACTAAATATTGTACAATAAAATCAAAATGAAGCAATTATTACCTGCAACACAGTATGGCAGAAGGGATGGGTGAAGTCGCATGGGTTTCGTCTTGTGATTAACTGCGCAATAGAAAAGCACTATGAAGCACATGTGCTTCAAAGTAAATAATGACACAAAAAGTAATCTGGACTCGAAATGAATTAGGGACCTAATTAGATAACACTAGACAGTATAAAAGGGGAAACAAAATAAGATATTGTCATGAAAATGCGCGTTAATCGAGACCAACAGAAAATTGCGACTCACCATAAATCTCCTCCAGATTGTTCTGGAAACTATGGGCGGGACATGGTGCCACACTGTGTGCCGTTGCGTCACTTCCTTCATAATTTAATAATCTAAGTGCACTACTCTGTTACATATGTATCTCTGGATACATAGATACATAAACAAATGAATGATTAAATAAATACATAAGTGAATGAAGAAGGAAATAAAACACTAGCTAGAAAGCTAATAGATAGCTTGCTAGTTAGCTAGATGGATATATAGATGGATAGATAGATAGTTTGATGGATGGATAGATGGATAGATGGATGGATAGATGGATAGATAGATGGATAGATGGACAGCTGGACAGCTGGATAACTTGATAGCTGGATAGATGATGGCTGGATAGATGGATAGCTGAATAGATGGATAGCTGAATAGATGGATAGCTGGATAGATAGCTTTCTATCTGGATAGATAGACAGATGGATAGACGGATAAATAGAATGATAGATGAAAAATGTCAGTGATGAATAAAATCAAAGGCAATGGTCTATTTCATGGCGATTGAAAATAGGACAGTAATGCATGCTGACCAAGCCATTGTAAAGACGATTTGAGACCTGTCAGATGCACTCCGCACAGACATGGCCCGCCCACTCCACTGTCCCACCACAAAAGTCCCCTTTGCTGCTCTTCAGTTTCAATATTTCACCATCACTTCAGCATCTCATGGACCCTCGCACCATTAAAGGAGGAATCCTGGTTCAATGAGGTGTTTTTCCTAATCCTCGTTTGGGTGTACCTTCACTGAACGTGGAACAGCTGCTTGCACAGGTGGCAGGAACCCAGAGCCATGTCATCCCAGCCGTCTCCCAGCAGAGATCATCCACGCGCCAGGACGTCGCCTTGTGACTCTTCGTCATCTTCGCCGTCCCTGGCCAACGACAACCTACGGGTGAGCTGTCGGCTTAATTTTACGCTCAGGGAGGAATCCAATGAATGTGTGCTCTTTTCTTTGCGTCTGGTGTTATTACTATGGAAATGAATCCCGCCGCCGTTGGCAACATGTAGTCAGGTAATTGTATTTTACATTGGACATTTTTCAGAAAAGTGTGAAAACTGGAATAATGAAGATGTGCAGGACTCAATTCAATTAGTGTCAAATATGGGCCTGTTTAGTTCAGTACAGATGATCTGCTATCTGAGTGGCAACAGGTCTTACAAAGGTACAGATAACGGTACCTTCTGCCATCTAGTGGAAAAGAATTCTGCGTGTCACGATACGTCGCTAGCGTAGGTAGTTGAAAAAAGATATTTTTTTGCTAGGACATAAATATACAGTGATACCTCAGCTTACAAACTGAATTGTTCCCCAGAAAGTGTGTGTAAGTAGAAAAGTTCGTCTGCCAAACATTTATTTCCCATAAGAAACCATTAAAAATCTGAATAATCCGTTCCCAAGTCTCCATAGAACACAATTTTCTACTAAATAAGCCTTAAAACTACACAAAATATACCTCATTTTATGTATAATAAATGTGCTATGTTATTGTACTGTAGTATAAAACAACGGTCTCAGGCAATAGAAGAGGTTGAAAAACTTCTGTTGATTTGGATTAACAAAAAGCAGCTAGCAGGGGACAGTGTCAGTGAGGGTATTATCGCCGAGAAAGCACGGCAACTTCACTCGGAAATCATCAAAATGCAACTATATCAATGACCATCACAAAGGTAAATAAAACGACTTTATTATTATCAGTACCGTTTATTTCTTTAATTACAATACAATAGCACATTTATTATACATAAAATGAGGTATATTTTGTTTAGTTTTAAGGCTTATAAGACTTGAGACAAACTCCGCACAGGAAGGCCACAGAAGAAATTTGAACCTCATAACGGTTGAATATGATTCAATATATATTTTCATTCCATTGAAAACAAGCAGACGGCAGTCATGAAGGGATGAAAAATCTGTCACCTTCCCTACTTTTGACAGTCCCTTTCAAAAAGTGGGTCAAACAGACCATTACATCATTGTTTTAGCGGTTCCATGTGGAAATGTATACGTGCTCCGACAAAACAAAACGACTTGTAAAAAGACAAAACCCAGGGTGTGTAAACACTCGTAGATCTTCCCTTAGACATATACAAGCCTTTGTGGAGCTTCAGCAGACAGCAGATGCACTTGGAGGAGCCCCCCTGGTTTAAATTAAACGGGATAAGGCGTATAAACAGACTGATTGAGAAGGGTCGTACGTGAGGCGATCCGTCCCTCGCTTGGTCCCATTGGGGACGACTTGACTCTTGACTGCTTATTCCCCCCCCCCGGTGGAAAATGTGACTTTCCTGCAGGACGAGTGGGAGAGATAAACAGCCATAAATACCGCGACGGGGTTCCCACAAGCGGTTCCAAGCGCTTCTCTCCTCTTCACTGTTATCCTGTTTTGTCTTTCACTTTCCGTGTGCAGATTTCCGTATTTTCCAAATGCAACATTTCTGCTGTTGCGAACATTCTCCTCGGTGGTGGGCAAAGTACCCGCTCAATAATTTGCATTATGGAATTCTATAATATTTGTGGCACTCATGTCGCTATTGTTTTGTCAAAAAAGTCTTCATTAAAACACACATTTTTTTATTCATTCATCTTATTGAATATAATAGCCTAATGCAACAGTTTACAGCCTTGAAGTGTATCTTTTATAATACTTTTAGATATTTATTAGCTATTTATCAGCTTGATAGCTATATAGCTAATAGATAGATAGATCGCCAGCTAGAAAGCAAATAGCTAGCTAGCTAGCTGGATGTGTTACGATTCCACTCCTTATCTGTTACAAAACAGCTAGATAGCTAGATAGCTATATAGCTATTTATTAACTAGATAGCTATCTAGCTATCTAGCTGATTTGTAACAGATAATAAGGAGACAGAATGAACTTAACACAACTAGCTAGCTAGCAACTATTTCCTCTTTAATAATAATAATAATAATAATAATAATAATAATAATAATAATAATAATAATAATAATAATAATAATAATAATAATAATAATTCATTTATAAGTGCCTTGTAGATTATATAGGATGTATTGGGTGTGTTTGAATGGGTCAAATTAGCTTAATAGCTATCTATTAGCTATTTATTAGCTATCTATTAGCTGGCTATATTTCTATATTTGAGTTACTTCCAGGTTGAGCGAACGCTGGCGCATGTGGCTGCCGCTGCTCACCCACAGAAGAACTTAACCTATGACTGTAAAGTGACCTTGATAGTTTTGAAAGGTGCTTAGAAATTAAATGTATTATTATTATTATTATTATTATTATTATTATTATTATTATTATTATTATTATTATTATTATATAAACCAATATGTATTTATTAGATTGTATTTTGTACTGTCACCCCCATTTCAAACTCAGATACCTCCAGACCCATATAACTTAAGAATTAACTATTTTTTTTCTGATGAAAGAAGAGAGTCTCAGGTTTCTTTGTTATACGCTTAATACAGAAAGTACTTGAGTTTAATTTTGGGAGGCCGTAGTCATAAATCCAACTGTGAAAGCCACTCGTGCAAGGGGCTCTGGCCTTTTTTGGGTATGTTTACTTTATGTTTATTTCGGGGTTTGTTGACTCTAGGCTTGGTTCACTGAGCTCAGAATTTTTGAAGCTTTGCATGGAAGAAAAAAACTGTTGCTAATTTTATTTTGTGCCAGTAGTGACGTGAATGCCACTATTTTTATTTGATGAATGCTGTTCTAATAAAGTAATGGTCTCTCTCTCTCTCCCTCTCTCTCTCTCTCTCTCTCTCTCTATCTCTCTCTCTCTCTCTCTCTCTCCTCTCTCTGTCTCTCTCCCTCTCTCTCTCTCTCTCTCTCTCTCTCTCTCTCTCTCTCTCTCTGTATTCATGAGCAAAACATGTAGCACATGTTTGTGGAATGTACTCAATTTTGTTTCATTTGGTTGCATAGATTCAAATCATTAGGATCTAGATATATTTTTGAAAAAAATTACTTCTACACATGTACAAACTCTATCTCAGGTGTCCACAACAAGCCATCCCGTCAATATTGACCGATTTTATTTTGCACGACTTGATGAAATAGTAGTGTATTAGTATATTGGAAATTCATGATACATTAAACATGACACAATGAAGTACGTATATATATATATACTGTATGAATGAGCCCCAAATGTTTATCATATCACTAAAAGATAATACAAGCCAAACTTTAACACATTTTTCTTCTATTTCAGCATCAGCGACTCTCAAGGTGGGATTTTTTTGGGTTGTAACTCCAAAAAAAATCAAGCCAAACCTTCAAGTGGGAGTTGTTCGAGCGAACAGTCTTTTCTGTTTTTCAGACTGAATTCAACCAGCGTGTCGGACACCTCCAACGATACAAAGAAAAACCACGCCGAGTCATATTTCTCGCGACGCGAGAACAGATTGTCAGCAAGAAAAAAGGCCGAAGAAGAGATAGCATGCAATGATTACAAAAAGGTATGTGACGCTTTTTTAAAAACTAATTCACTGCCATCCACGAATATGAAACAATGCACATTTTGCAGATGTATGAAAAAGCACTGGCGACCAATCAGAGGCTGAAATCTCGACTGGAAACCAGTAAACAGGAATTGGTTGTGATCCAGGAGCAGCTGCAGCGAGCTCAGGTAACCTTCACATAGCTACAACTGCTGTATTAAAATTCATTTGACATATTCCATTGCCAGCGACGAATTTAAACACTCCAATATTTTTTTTTTTCATTGCAGAAGAAGGAGAGAAAAGGTGAACTGGGTTCCAACATGCTCAAAACAGAGAAAAAGGTGCCAGATATGATTTGAATGCAACATCAATTGGATTGTCAAGTGTGTTATTGTTTATTTTTGGGAGAGATAAACAAGCTGTTTTGGAATACAGTGATACCTCAGCTTACGAACTTAATTGGTTCTCAGGAAGTGTGTGTAAGGCGAAAAGTTCGTCTGCCAAATATTTATTTTTCATAAGAAACCATTAAAAATGACAATAATCCGTTCCCATGTCCCCATAAAACATAATTTTTTACTACGTAAGCCTTAAAACTACACAAAATATGCCTTATTTTATGTATAATAAATGTGCTATTGTAGTGTAATTAAAGAAATAATCTGTCCTGTATAATAAAGTCGTTTTATTTACCTTTGTGATGGTCATTGATGTAGTTGCCTCATGATGATGTCCGAGTGAAGTTGCCGTGCTTTCTCGCCGATAACACCCTCACTGACACTGTCCCCTGCTCGCTGCTTTTCGGTAATCCAAATCAACAGTTTTTCCACCTGAGATCGCTGCTTAGTGTCACATCTCGTCGCCGTCCTGGGCGCGCCCCGCCCCTCCTGTCACCTCCTCCGCTGCTCCCTGGAGATGGCCCCTCCCATCATCACTCACCTGGGTTCCCACAGCTGTTTGTCATTCCTTTGATTGTGCCTTCTGACTATATTTGCCGATCGCACACTACCGTCTCCATCGGAGAAAGCTACCCTCGCGACTTCCCTGCTGTCAGGTCTGCATTTTCCATTGATCCTCACTCATCCCCTCCTGTTGTGATTTTTTGGCATATGTGTCTCAGTCAAGACTTTCTGTTCCGGAGTTCTGTCTCGCCGTGTATTTTTGGATCCAACCTCCCCGCTTTCCATCGTCACTTGCGTCCAGCCCTCAAGCCTCAAGCGACGTTACACTTAGACAACACAGAAAAACCCTTAGTCACACGTCGCAACGATCTACGTAGCGTCCTGGTACTGGGACGCTAAGTCACACAATCGCACGCCTTGGTCGTGTTTTTCGATGATCTCTTTCTTTTGCTCGACTGTAATTTTCTTTTGTGTCCTCTTCGGCTTAACACTAGCCTGTGCAGGGGTGTTTTTCGCTCCCATAATAGCAAAAGTATTCCACTCGATAGCAAACCACGTCTGCACTCAAAGGTTGTGTGGAAAACTAGTCCGCCATCCACCGTGGCGCTGTTCAACCGTGTAGTTTGGTTCGTCCGCCGAAAACTAGTTCGTATGCCAAGGTTATATGCTCACGAATTTAATGTTCGCAAAGCAGAAAGTTCGTCAGCTGAAGCATTCGTAAAGCTGAGGTATCACTGTATTTCTTTTCTCATAGGACAGCCTGAGTCTCAAGAAGAAGATATCTGACATGGAAGAACAAGTGAAGGTTTAGTATACCGTATATCATTACATTATTCCATCCAGACTTTTTAAAGCATGGCAACTGACATACGGATGACATATTTAATTTAAAATAGATGAACATTTTGGGATGGGAATGAAGTTTCCAGCCAGATCGTTGATGAATTCCCAAGAACCAGTCCTGGTTGGGAGTCTCGCTAGTTGTCATCAATCATGTCGTCATCACTCTGACACGGCTTGCCGCCATTGTGCTCCTTATGGCGCTGTGACACCAAAGCTGAACATCTTATACATTTAGAATAATATAATAACAATAATACATTTAATTTATAACTGCCTTTCAAAACTCTCAAGGTCACTTTACAGTCACAGGATACGTTTTTCTGTGGGTGAGCAGCGGCAGTAACACGCGCCAGCGTTCAGCCAACCCGGAAAAACTGAAATAGATAGAAAGCTAGCTAGCTAGATAGATAATATGTTTCCTGACTCAAATATCTAGCCAGCTAATAGATAGCAAGCCAGCCAGATACGTATGTAGCTAACAGCCAGCCAGTTAGCTGGATAGATAGCCAGCCAGCCAGATAGCTATCTTATACATTTGCCGAACAATATCTCGTGTGTCCATTCGTTGAATGAGGCCTTGATACAAACGTCGCAGCTCTGGTGTGAATATCAGCCTGTAAAACATATAGGCATTGTGGGGGTTTTGCGGATTACTACAGTATGTCACCATGAGTCAAGTGTTGTGTTTTTTTTTATTCTGAAAATTTCAAATAGGAACAATGGAAAGATTTTAATTATGGTAGAGAATACTTTATTACATAAGTGACTGTCCTAAATAGGAAAATACCTCAACTCATTGAAGAGGAATTTAATATTTTCTATTTTATTTTATTTCAATTTGTTTGCATGACAAAGCATTCACTGCAATAGTGCGAAGGAGTCCGTCGCCGACATGCTGGTCATAGTGTGGTTGACAATTATAAACCAGGTCGAAGTCGGTTTAAGCAATTTCGGGTGATAAATGTCATACAGAGTGGTGATAAGACCAAATAAAATCACCTCATAAAATTGTAATGTTTTTTGGAAGGCGTCACTCTCTCGTTTCAAGATTTAAATTGATGAATGGAACAAATTACATTTGAAATTTAGGTGCTGTCATATTCAGAAACAAGACAATACGATACATAGTGATTTGCTATACATATTTGCGATACATATTATATGGCGCTTTAACAACAGCTGAAGCTGTAACAAGGCGCTTAACATGGACAGCTATCATATGCAGGAAATAAAGCAGTGACAAAGATAGTAGAAAAGAACCAGCGGGTAAAACAATGACCGAGTCGGAATTACACAGGTGCTAGCTAACTATTTCGTCATTTCAAAACAAGTGACTACCAGTATGTTTACATTTCTGGCCTTCAATAATTCAAAAATTAATATTTGCAACAAGCAATAGAATGAAAATTCACAAACGTTAACTAGAAAGAGACTTAAAAATATCTTCTGTGTATTCTCTTGACTTTATTCTTATTTCTTTTTACCACTCTTAACTTGTTTTTATTTATCTCGCTATCCAGGTATCTATCTAGGTAGCTATCTCGCTAGCTGTCTAGCTAGCTACCTCGCTAGCTCGGTATTTGCTATCCAGCTGATGAGCTAGCTATCTAGCTAGCTATCAATTAGCTATATAACTATCTGGCTGGCTGGCTATCTAGTTAGTTATCTCTTAGATATCTATTAGCGAACTAGTGAGCTTTCTATCTATTTGAGTTACTTACGGGTTGAGTGTACGCTGACGCGTCTCGGCCGTTGCTCACCCACATCCTGTGACTGTAAATTGACATTGAGAGTTTTGAATGTAATTATTATTATTATCTCATCTCATCTCATTTTCCGTGCCGCTTATTCCTCATTAGGGTCACGGGGGTTGCTGGAGCCTATCTCAGCTGTCTTCGAGAACGAGGCGGGGGGCACCCTGAATTGGTTGCCAGCCAATCGCAGGGCACACAAAGACATACAACAGTCACTCTCACACTCACACCTAGGGACAATTTGGAGTGGTCAATCTGCCTGCCATGCATGTTTTTGGAGTGTGGGAGGAAACCGGAGGACCCGGAGAAAACCCACGCGGGTCCGGGGAGTACATGCAAACTCCACACAGGGAGGCCGGACCGGGACGCGAACCGGCGACCTCTGCACTGTGAAGCCGGTGTGCTAACCACTCGACTACCGGGCCGCCATTATTATTATTATTATTATTATTATTATTATTATTATTATTATTATTATTATTATTATTATTATTATTATTATAAACAAAAGGCAATTGTGAGTTGTTTGGATACTTGGAGTTGCCGTACCCTGCATTCGCTATCGACTACGCATGCGTAAAAACGTTTCACCGACGCAAAAGCGTGACACGGTCGATATAAATATACAATATGTAATAAGCAAAACGCGTGTCCGCTTCGTCATACAAGACACCACGAGTGTCTTTTTATTTATTTATACAGCTGAATTCTTTGTTACTCAGGTCAAAGCAGAACTCCACACAGAAAACCAAAGACTGAAGGATGAAAACGGAGCATTGATCCGCGTCATCACCAAATTATCCAAGTGATTTGGTGCAAGATGAACACAGGAGGGGTGATGTGAGCTTCTCCACTGTTTTGTCTCATGAAGACAACACAGGTGATCCTTATACTTCTGTGTTTTTGTGAATGGTGATTCACCCATTCACATGCAAAGACGCAGGCAACATGGCATTATTTACCATGTAGACATATTTTCATCTGATACACAAATGTATTTAATATATAGTCAAAAAATAAAGGAATTGACCACAATGTCTTTTTTGGTGACGACAGTGGCCAATAAATAACATGTTTTTTTCCCCACGCACAGCACAAATACACTTATTGTCCTGCACATATGGTGTTTTTAATGTTAGTAGAAAAGTATTCCTGCATTATTATCATTATTATTACCGGTACTAATTTTAAGTCCAATGTGATGTTTCTACCTGATGTACAAAATGATCTCATGGTGCCACCCACTGACCAAAAATGGAAAAGCATCTTTCATTCCATATTTCTATATGATGTATACTGTACCATTTAAGTTATGTTATTGTTTATTTTTAATCACTTGAGTCCATTGAGTTGATTTGGACAATAAAAACAAGCTCACCGAGCTCAAGTCTCAATGTTTTTTTCTGAATTTATGCGTTTTTCACATCACTTTGATGGAACATAAAGAGCTACACGATAGTGGACGTGAAAGGATACTCCAGGAAAATATGAGATACAGTGAGACCTCAACTTACGAACTTAATTGGTTCCCAGACAGAGTATGTAAGGCGAAACGTGTGTATCTAAAAAAAAATCCCATAGGAAACCATTAAAATGGGTTTCCATAAAATATACTTTTCAACTAAATAAGCCTTAAAACTACACACAACCTACATTATCCTATGTACAATAAATGTGCTATTGTATTGTAATTAAAGAAATACACTGCACTGTATAATAAAGTCACTGTATTTACATTTGTGATGGCTCTTATTGACACCTGTTGCTTTCTGACTTGTAAGGTCTTACGAAACTGAGGCATCACATTATCATTCATCATGTTGATGATTCTTATAGCCTTTTCTGGATGGAACTGTTCAATAAAAGCCTGCACATCAACTGCTGAATGGCCTGCTTCTGCTTGTCCTCTTGAAGGCAAATCAAATTATCTGTGTTGATGACCTCATTATGGTCAGCAACAAGCTCCTCGGTGTCATCTGCATTCACTTCGGGTCCCGTAGGTGCTGGCAGAGATTTTATTACAACAAAGGGCGCGAGACCGATTATTCCACGGACGCGGAGTAAAACGCGACAAAAGAAGGAGGGCGGAGCGAATAAAATGGCACGCTCGCGATCGGAAACCGGAAAGCAACAAACTTACGCGATCGCGTCTAACAATCACCTCGTGCAAAGCAAACTGTTGGATTTGCCAGCACAAGACACAGCGTCGTAATCATGTCACTGGTGAGGTGACAGTTACTCGTTGAAATGAAATGAAACTGAAGTGTTGCGTGCGGCGGCCCCACCCCAGCTGTCAACTCGCACGTGACAATTTAGCGTGACTATTGACACGCTGTTCCGGTGTGTGTGAAAACACTAGCTCTGATTGACTTACCATGACACAGGACTCTACCCTTTAGCCAATCACAATCACTTCTATCGCATCTTGACCGGGGGTGCGTTCAAGTGTAGCAACACAAAAACGTTGGCAAGTGTTTGTCCCTGCTCATTCAGTTAGACAATGCTTTCCAAACAGCCTAGAGTCATAAGAAGCCGTGCGCTATTCTCGAACCTGAACGCACCCCAAGTCTTGGATGACAAGTAAACAGAGCAGAGTAGACGTGTATGGCTGGTAGTTTCTTCAATTTATTCATAGTAACGCACCACATTTTAACTGAGGCTGAACACGAGCCTGTGGTGTTTATTTTCCGGTCCATAATAGTAACATTATCTGCAAAAAGCTCCTCGGAGACGATGGACGTGTGAATTCAGAGAGAGGGGGTGTGGAAAGTAGCGCCGAAGACCACTCCGCCAGATCCGAAGGTCGTGTGCTTTGGTGTTCCAGCCGTGGTGGGTGTGTAATATGAAAATAGTGCTTATTATAAGGTTTAATTTTCATAAATTTGACGTTCGTAAGACGATAAGTTCGTAATATAAGGTGTTCGTAAGTTGAGGTCTCACTGTATAATAATATAAGAACTTGGGCATATTGTGGAACATAATGGGCAACAATACGGCACAAATGGGACACAATATGACAGTGAAACCCGCAATTCGCGTATTATTTTTTGTGTTAATGAAGACATATTTTTCATTTTGGCACACGTTGGTACGTATGGGACATAATCGAAGATGGGACATAATAGCCATTTTGGGAGAAATAGGCCATTTTTTAACACAATGTAACAAAATACATCATTTATAGGACATCATCAAGGACATGAAGCATACTATGTAACAAAACATCTTGTATGACAGCCTTTTGATCAAACACTGAGTCTTATCTGCTTTATTATTTTAAAAAATGGACACAAAACCCAACAGAGGACAATGATAATATTGGTGTTTCAAAACATGCTCATATTTACATCATCTTATACATACATACATGGTGTTCCCTATTCACAGATGAACTGAGGCAAGAAAAAGTTCAACAAAAACAGCAAAAGGTGTGTTTTCTAAAGGAATTGCTTTGGCAAGAACCGCTAGTGTGATATATATAGTACAGTGAAACCTCGGTTTACGAACGTTACATTTATGAAAATTTTACCTTGCCGTACAAACTCTTTTTCGGGATACACACAGAGCTGCCACAATGAGTGATGTGTCGTTCGCGAACGAGCCCGTTCTCCTAACAAGAAAATGGTGGCCACTGTTTTTGTCCTCTATTCCCCGCCTCCAGTCTTCGATTAAAGCCACATGATTGGTCAAGAATGCAGCAGTGGGGGGGGGGGGCGACATTAAAGAGACAGGCAGACAGGTAGAGAGTGAGAAAACACACACACACGAAAGGGAGAGGACAGAGCTTGAAACAAAAAAAAAAAAAAAGTGAATAAAAACAAGTGAAATGGTGAGAAAATGGATAGAAAACAGTGAAATTTGGACCCATTTCAACTTTGATAGTTCAAAAGCAGACTGTAGGAAGGTTTAAACATTAAAGAGACAGACGACAGGGAGACAGTTTCAACTTTGATAGTTCAAAGGCAGAGTGTAGACTGCAAGGTTAAAATATCCCATCAATCAGGCTCCACAAATAACCCGCACAAGTCATCTGTACAATTGATGCAAAAAGTTATCAACCCAGCTAAACAGAACACAATTGATGAAGAACTGGATACAATTATCACAGAGAAAGCACATGCAAGGGATCATTCCTCAAGATGGTGAAAGAAGCCTTGGTTCCTCATCAAGTGTTTAATGCTTAGGAAACCAGACACTCCATTCCATCAAGCCATTAACGACCATCACAAAGGTAAATAAAATGACTTTATTGTAACAGTAGCCAAAATGGAACTGTATAGTGCCATTTAGCAGTTTATTTTGACGACGATACTAGTGCAGCGTGTTCTACCGGAAACAAATTCCTTGTGTGTTCTACATACTTGGCAATAAAGATGATTCTGATTCTGATTCTGATTCTGATTTCTTTAATCATAATACTATAGCACATTTATTATACATAAAATAATGTATATTTTGTGTAGTTTCAAGGCTTAGAAAATTAGAAAGTAGAAAATTATGTTTTATGGGGACCTGGGAATGGATTATTCTCATTTTAATGGTTTCCTATGGGAAATGAATTTTTGGGATACACACTTTTCACCTTACACACTCTGTCCTGGAACCAATTAAGTTCGTAAGCCGAGGTCCCACTGTATTGTTTTTGTTTCTCTTTGTGTAATTGAGCTCTTTGGCTTTTGACGAGGAGAGCATTTCTGTGACAACAAAACATTTTAAGGCTTGCTTCATTTTGTCACTTTTTTTCTATAGGCTGAAATAGAAAGGGCCTGGACAGTGGACACGTCTCAAAACCTTTAAACTTTGGAAGGGAAGAAATGTTTGAATTACTACTGAAAACAAAATTACAGTAAAGTCTCGTTATATCGATATCAGATATATCGATAGTCCCGGTTATATCGATACTATTTCTATGCACGCACAGAGAAAATTACATGCAAACAGGGTCGGATATATCGATAGTCCCGGTTATATCGATATTTTTTCGGACTCCCTTGAATATCGATATAACGAGACTTTACTGTACTTCCAAAAATATAGATAATTGCATTATCCAACAGTTGTAACTCCACAAAGTGTTGACACTGTAAAATGACAAGGAAGTTACTACCTAGTTACTACTTCGACTTACCTGTTCAATTTGAGTTGCAAGAACTTAGTCATGGCGAATTCAGAACAAGCAATATTTTGGCAAATGTCAATGTTAAAAAAAGACTCCAAACGCTTGCTTCAAACTATTTATTGCCATACCAGACTGAATCATACTGAATAGTTGCATAAAACAAATTGACTTACCTGTCGTAATCAGGAATCAAATTAGTAAACTTTATAGCAAATGTACATTGCAAAATGTCATATTTGGGTTCATAAACCCATCCGTGATAATGTAGTATTAACATTTTAACAATTATTTATACACCAAATAAGCGCAGAGAGCATTCAACAGTCTTCATTCACAGGAGCACAGTCTTTATCCCCTATAAACAACTTTATCCCCTATAAAACAAGATTAACATTAAAACATATATATACTGTTGTCAAATGGGATCAAAAACCTAAGTAATAAATCGACAAATAAACAAACAAATAACATAAAGAAACGAATAAATACATAAACAAACTAATAAATCTATACACAATTGAATGAATAAATAAATACACAATTGAATGAATAAATAAACAAGATAGCTATCTAGATAGCTATCTAGCTAGATAGATAGCCAGCTAGCTGCTAGCTAGCAAGAAAGCAAATGAATAAATAGACAGACAGACAGAGGTGGGTGGGTTGGGTAGGTAGGTAGGTAGGTAGGTAGGTAGGTAGGTAGATAGATAGATAGATAGATAGATAGATAGATAGATAGATAGATAGATAGATAGATAGATAGATAGATAGATAGATAGATAGATAGATAGATAGATAGATAGATAGATAGATAGATAGATAGATAGATAGATAGATAGGATTGGATATGCCTTTATTAGTCTCACAGTGGAGAAATTTACATTTCACATAGATAGATAGATAGATAGATAGATAGATAGATAGATAGATAGATAGATAGATAGATAGATAGATAGATAGATAGATAGATAGATAGATAGATAGATAGATAGATAGATAGATAGATAGATAGATAGATAGATAGATAGATAGATAGATAGATAGATAGATAGATAGATAGATAGATAGATAGATAGATAGATAGATAGATAGATAAATGGCCATGTCATTTGACCCCGAAATCCAAATGCTAAACATTTTGAGCAACATTTGTGTGCGTGGTAAAAATCAAAGATTGGGAAATTGCCCACAAGCAGACATTTGAGACATACCGGTAGCTGCCATATCCAATCTCTTACCATCTAATACCAACTGAAACCCAAATATGAACAAAACATCTAATTTGAAACGGTCTTGATTCATTCTCTTCATGCTTGCTTTAAGGAGAGTGTGGTTTCACATCCATGCGGTCATTATAGTTGGCACAACATCAGCGTCACCCCGCCTACTTCTCGTTGATGTTTACTTAAAGCGAAAGACAGATCTCCAACTGCCTTCTTATCAGTCGATATGCATAAACAGACAAGTCACATTAGTGACGTGAATAGCACAATACTAGTGCAGAACTGAAAATCCTTCTCTCACTCCTAATTGCAAGTTGATGCCAGGATACTTTTGGTGTTCAAAGCCGTGGTGAAATCATGCTCTACAAAATAAACTCTAACTTTAATCCCACTCAGACTTCAGTCAAGAAGTATCTTGATATGAAATCAAGTCCAGTCAGGTCACTCCAGAAGCAGACACTAATATGCAATATGGGATTCTTTGCAACCTAAACGGCATCTAGTTTAATGAGTTTTTGCTGAGCAGGTTTCATGACAAGCCGCGATAAGTCATGCAAAGTTTCTGGAATTGAATGAAGGCCTTCAATTATTACTTCTTGGCCGCTAAAGAGGCTAGCTGACCGTCGATGTCCTCCTCTGGTTGCAAAGCATGCCACTGGGCGATGGGGCGGCGCGGGTTGGCCAGCATGTCGGACCAGTGCTTGAGACCCAGCCCGGTGGCCTTACTTCCCACAAAGATCTTCCCGATGGCATCGTTCTTGCCGATCTTGTCGTAGTCGAACACCGTGACAGCCACAAGGATTTTCTGCAATCGTTATAAATCTGTTGTGTCACAAAAACACTCGGCACACAACTACCGTATTTTCCGGTCTATAAGGCATACTTTGGGTCACTATCTACCAGTGGCGGTCCAAAGCCTTCTCGGCTGGCCTAAAACTATCTGAATCACAGACTGATGTTAATTATGTTTTATCCATGAATTCTTATGAAATAATTCCAACGTGTCTTTCAGCTTCCTGTCATGACTTTTCCACTGTTGCGCTGCTTCCATATGTGTATTTTTGTATTTAAAAGACAACTGACGTCTCCTGACAAGTTGTGTCCATAATTTGTAAAATCACTTCAAATGACTTCTACTGAGCGTATTTTACAAAGATTCCACGGCATACAGCTATATTTTACATTTTAAGACTCGCGCTGAATATCAAGGAAGGCTTGTTTTCGAGTTGATGAAGATGCCTGATGTGACATCACGTCTGGAACGCCCCTGACCAAGAAAGCGACACACAATGCATTTTGGGTAATTTGTTTGGTCTGTAAACTTCGTGTTGATCCGTGTTGATGTTGAAATTAGAAGAAACATAAATAATGCGATGGGGAATCATTGTGTGTTGCACCAAGACTACTATTTGATAATAGTTGACACAAATTCCCAGCAGACAAATCAGCCCATTTCCAATAGAGCTTGGGCGCCATCTTGTGCATTTTCTGGGCGCTACATTGGAGTCCAGACACCTCAAAATGAGACGGAAGGACTTCTTTAATCGATTGCAAACATTTATGCTTTCCTCTTCAGAACTATTCGAATCATATTCATAACTGGATAAGGAACAAGAAAGCATCTTCTCCGAATCTGAAGCCATTGTTTTGATTCTCGAGCAAGGCAAGACGTCCTGGCGTGACGTCACGAACGAGGGGGGGGGGGGGGGACTTTCTGAAACTGAAACTTTCTGAGATCATTTTGAAGTAGTTCTGGGACACTTTAAGTCATTTGTATTAGTGTTTTGCATTTGACAAAAAATATCAGCCTGCGTGTTTTGGGTATTTTAGATGCAATAAAACGTTTTTCTGATGTCAGTTAGGAAAAAAAATGGTGTCAGTTGTCCTTTAAGCTTTTAACCAATCACATTTCAGCCATCTTTTTTTGCCAGGGCAGGAAATCGACCTGGAAATGCCTTCACAATCAGTTTTTCAGGCCCTGTTGCATCAAATGTGTCAATCAAACAGTTGCTTGTCATGAGCCAGTTGACAGCGGGGCGGGGCCTCCGTTCCCGCCGCTCGCCAGCTGCTGTCAATTCCCTCCTCATTAACTGTGGACATTTAAACCCGACGCTGGCATCCACCCAGCGTCGGAAGATACTTCGCCTTATGCCAAGCTAGTACGTGGAACTTGTTACCAGTACATTATTTGCTTCGCCCGAGGAATGATTTTAGCCACGAACGCGTTTGTTGTTTGCACCGCGTCGTAGGTTGTTTTGCACCCCCGTGTGCCACTTTATTTTCTTGGTTAGTGTGGTTGGGTGGATTGCCGCCACTCACCCACTAACATTGTCAGTTGTCATTTTGAGTTTGTTTCACGAGTTTTTACCGGGTCCGCGTATTTTCGGACCCGCGCTTTATGTTAATAAATCCTTTGCCGGTACCCACGCCTCTGTCCTGCTCTACGATCCACCGCCTATACCACACGTTCCTGCTCGCCAGCTGCCACTGTCGCCGCCGGAACGTGACATTGCTCTAACAAATCAGATTTCGAGTTGGCCACCAAAAAGTGCCAACGCCTTCTTGAAGGCACTAATCAACGTCATTGTTTTCGCAAATGATTGGCTCGTCACTCGCCAATCACAGTTTGCGAAAACTGCTATGATCACAAGCCGCTAGTGACACGAGCATACTGGCCAGAGCCAGCACACTGTATCGGTAGCGAGCTGCCTAGGCAAATATATTTGTGTTGATTTCATAGCAGTTTTGTCAACCTGCAATGGCTGAAGGATTTGGTTGGAGACAACGAAGAAATGGATTTGGCTGGAGATTTACCATTTTTAAGACGGTCTTTTCAAGAAAAAATGGACATCATTAAGAAGTCTGTGGTCATGAAGTCCTTTGAACGCCTCGTGCTGAACCACCTAAAGAACATCACCGGACCTCTGCTAGATCCTCTTCAGTTTGCCTACCGGGCAAACAGGTCTGTGGAGGATGCAGTCAACATCGGACTGCACCACATCCTCGACCACCTTGACAACACAGGAACCTACGCAAGGATCCTGTTTGTGGACTACAGCTCTGCGTTCAATACCATCATCCCAGAACTCCTCATCCCCAAACTTCTCCAGCTTGGTGTGTCCCCCACGATCTGCCAGTGGACCCTCAGCTTCCTGACAGGACGGACACAAAAGGTCAGACTGGGAAATATATCATCCACAACACGAACCACGAGCACTGGAGCCCCGCAGGGATGCGTCCTCTCGCCATTGCTCTTCTCTCTCTACACGAACGACTGCACCTCAACGCACCCAGCTGTCAAATTCATAAAGTTCGCAGACGACACCACGGTCATCGGTCTCATCAAAGACGGCGACGAGTCTGCGTACCGACAACAAGTGGAGCAGCTGGAGCTCTGGTGCAGCCGTCACAACCTGGAGCTGAACACGCTCAAGACAGTTGAGATGATGGTGGACTTCAGGAAACATCCATCACCACAGCTACCCCTCACACTATCCAACTGCCTGGTGTCAACCGTTGAGACCTTCAAGTTCCTGGGAATCACAGTCTCCCAGGACATGAAGTGGGAGGTCAACACCAACTCTATCCTGAAAAAGGCCCAACAGAGAATGTACTTCCTGAGGCTGCTAAAGAAGCATGGCCTGCCACAGGAGGTGCTGCAACATTTCTACACGGCTGTCATCGAATCCATCCTGTGTTCTTCCATCACCGTTTGGTTCGGGGCCGCCACAAAAATGGACAAAATCCGACTTCAACGGACAGTTAGGACGGCGGAAAAAATCATTGGCACCGCCCTACCCACTCTAGAGGACTTGCACACTGCAAGAATCCAAACTAGGGCGCGGAAAATCCTACTGGACCCGCCGCACCCTGCCCACCACCTTTTCCAGCTACTCCCCTCAGGCAGGCGCTACCGATCCATGCGCACCAAATCCAGCAGACATTTAAACAGCTTCTTCCCCCAAGCCATTAACTCTTTGAACTCTTTCAACAGTAGCCAAAATGGAACTGTATAGTGCCACTTAGCAGTTTTTTTGACAACGATACTAGTGCAGCGTGTTCTACCGGAAACAAATTCCTTGTGTGTCCTACATACTTGGCAATAAAGATGATTCTGATTCTGATTCTGATTCTGAAAGGTCACTCAGTTATGTCCTGGCTATTGGTATCCACTTGTGGACTTGTAGTAAAACACACCACACTTTTTCAGTCTGGATTGATTCAGACGTAGCACTACTGAAGGCCTAGCGATGAAATCCATGGTCCGCCACTGCAGCTAAGTCAACTTAATGTAATGTCACATGATCTAAAGTATCCAATCAGAAATAAGACAACAGTTGTACTACTGAAGGCCTAGCGGTGAATTCCATGGTCTGCCACTACAGCGAAGTCATCTTATGGTAATGTCACATGATCCACAAGTATCCAATCAGAAATAAGATAACAGTAGTACTACTGAAGGCCCAGCGATGAAATCCACGGCCCGCCACTGCTATCTACTATCTACCCACTCGTATTAATAAAATAATTGTGCAAGGATCCAGTTGGATATTGACCCTACCTGCATCTGTTCCAATGGAATTTCAAAGCTGAAGGATTCATTGTAGTATGGGTTGAGGGTGTTCTTCTTCACCGTTGTTTTCTTCTTCTTCAGACGCTTGCCACCTTGCAGCATCTGAATCTTCACATATGGGTCTACACAAGACGGGAATATAAATTAGTTATTGTCCACTTTCAAATTGAGAGATCTTGAAAGTTGAACTGGCACAACATCCATCATGTTCAGGTACAGAGAAGTGAGGCAAACAGAGTTGTTTTCGTAGTGGCGTCACAAAACATTATCACATGGAGCACTAGTGCAGTCTTAATTGCGGCTAAATGCACGGATTTAAAGCCTAAACCATAACCCAAACTTAAAACCATGCTTGAAGCCTCTGTGATGACACTTTGGGATCAAATGTCTTCCTACCGGATAATCCACAGGCATCCATCTTCTTCAAGTTCTTGGCCTCCAGGATGCAGACGGTGAGCTTCCCGGCAGTGGGGACGTAGCGCAGGGAGATGCAGATGTCGCCAAGTTTCTCAGGCTGAACAATCACAGATGACAAAATGGTCATGCTTGAAGATTGAGGTTTAATTAAGAATAATTAATCAATGATTTAAGAATCATGTCTTCAGGCATTTCGAAGACAGGCTGTGCTGCTTCTCTCTTGACAGGTCAACTAATTCATTTCAAGTCTCTAATCCGCGATGCGAATACTTCAATGTCAAAGAGATTTAATGATCAAAAATACTGGTTTGACAGAAATAGTATATTTTCCATATATAAGGCGCACCTTAGTACAAGGTACACCCAAAAGCCTTGATTTTCATCACAAGATGACCCTGTGCCTTATACGCAGGTGCACCTTATATGTGAAGTTATATTGAGCCACAACAAGTCTCGCAATAACTGTCCATTTCCCCGCCGTAGGAAAAGTAGTGTGTAACCCAATCCTCTACTTAAGCCCCTTATAATGAGGTCTGTGTAATATTTGGAACGATTTATTTATTTATTGAACGTGCGCCATATATATGGAAAAAGTTTGAAAATACACTATTCATTGGGGGGGTGCGCCTTCTACTCCGTTGCGCCTTATTTATGGAAAAAGGTTGAAAACACACCATTCATTGGGGGTGCGCCTAATACTCCAGTGCGCCTTATTTATGGAAAAGTTTGAAAACACACCATTAGTTGGGGTTGCGCCTTATACTCCGGTGTACCTTATTTATCGAAAAAGGTTGAAAATACAACATTCATTGGGGGATGCGCCTTATACTTCGGTGCGCCTTATAAATGGAAAAAGTTTGAAAATACAACATTCATTGGGGGGTCTGCCTTATATTCCGGTGTGCCTTAATAATGGAAGACGGTTGAAAATACACCATTCATGGGGGGTACGCCTTATATTCCGGAGCACCTTATATATGGAAAAAGTGTAAAAATACACCATTCATTGGTGGGTGCGCCTTATACAACGGAAAAGACGGTAGTTTAAAAATAATCTAAAAAAGCAATTTGGCGATGAAGTCATCCTCCTACCCATGAAAATATGTGTCTATATGGAGAGAGACTGGATTTTTTGGCAACCAGCAACTGCTCAACTAGTTCCAAAGCTTTCGCTCACGCCCCATTTCCTAGCCCACCCCGTTGTGATGCTAAGAAAAACTAGACTTGGCATGTACATGTTGTAGAAACGCCTTCCTTGCCGGATATATTCAAATCCAGTGTTACAGATGTGGGAGTATCATTTTAGGCAAAATATGTCTCCCATCAAAGTGACGTTAACGTCAAACAGTTACAATAATATGACATCATTTCGGTTTGCGATACCTCCTCTTGATCGGCGCTCTCCAAGTCTCGCCATTCCTCGATGGGTCGCCCGAGGTCAATGGTGTTCATGGGCAGCTTGACCTCACCGATGACGTCGTGCTTGGAGAAGCGGTCGTAGTCAAAAACGGACAACGCTAGAGTTTTCCCACCGAGCTCTTCGTAGGGTACCTGGCGTGATGAACAAAATAATCGACTTCAGAAACCATTTCAGACCTCTTGCTCAAATCGTAAATGTCCGCTCTTGCCAAGGAAGACGTTATCATAGTAGTCAGTGTTTTAATATGATAAATTTGACTGACAGCCGTGAAATCATGAGACAAGCAAGCAACATTTCACACTCACATTAACACCTTTGGGCAATTTAGAGTCTTCCATAAACTTAATGTACGTTTTAGGAAAGTGAGAGGAAGCCAGAATACAGTGGGGCCTCGGTTTACGAACGCCTTGCCTTCTGAACTTTTCGGTTTACGAACATTAAATTTATGAAAATTAAACCTTGGATTATGCACTACTTTTCGCGATACACACGCCCCGGTGGAGTAATCTTCTGCGGAAGAACACCAAAGCACATGACCGAACAGCGCCCCAGCCGGCCTGCCTTTCCACACCCCCTTTCTCTGAATGCACATGTCAATCCAGAGCGAGAGAGAGAGAGAGAGAGAGAGAGAGAGAGAGAGAGAGAGAGAGAGAGAGAGAGAGAGAGAGAGAGAGAGAGAGGGAGAGACGTCGATCGCCTCCAAGGAGTTTTTTACAGACACTTGCTTTTTTGGGACCGAAAAAGACACCATAGGCTCGTGTTCAGCCAAAGAAGACACAAAACAAAATTACAGTCGAGGAGAAGAAGGACATCATTGAGAGACACGAACGAGGTGTGCGTTTGTCTGATTTAGCCGCTTAGCGGATATGCTAATTCCATTTCAATGTGTATCATTGTGTTCAGCTGATAGAAAAGGCTTGGCATGATGTTACCCTTCGATCCTTGAAAGCAGCATGGAATAATTTGTGTGCATCCTTGAGAGGGACTTGATCCTCATGACTCTGTTGTTTTGGATGACATTGTTTCCATTGGACAGAACATGGGACGCGAAGTGGATGCAGATGACATCGAGGAGCTTGTTGCTGACCATAATGAGGTCCTCAACACACAGGATTTTATTTGCAAAGTGGAATGATGTGCAGGCTTTTATTGAACAGTTCCATCCAGAAAAGACTGTGGCTATGAGAATCATCTACATGCCTCAGTTTCGTAAGACCTTACAAGTCAGAAAGCAACAAGTGTAAATTAAGAGCCATCAACGACCATCACAAATGTAAATAAAGTGACTATTATACAGTGCAGTGTATTTCTTTCCTTACAATACAATAGCACATTTATTATACATAGAATAAGGTATGTTGTGTGTAGTTTTAAGGATTATTTAGTTGATGATTATATTCTATGGAGACCTGGGAATGGATTATTCTCATTTTAACGGTTTCCTATGGGGAAAAAAATTGGGATACACACTTTTCGCCTTACACACTCTGTCTGGGAACCAATTAAGTTCATAAGCCAAGGGCTCACTATACCTGCAGCAAACCAGTGAAAATATCAACTCATTTAATGCCAGACGTGCAAAATGTGTCTACTTTAGTGCCAGGGTTTTAGTCATTGTCACTCGAATTCCAGGACCCACAGAATAATGAGTTTTGGATTGGATTGGATTGAATTTACCATTATTAGTCTCGTGGTGGAGAGACTTACATTTCACAGCAGCAACGTTATGAAAGGAATCAAAGTAGAAAAACAAAATACAGGAGCTGCTGGAAAGGCAGCCACTCTCGCAGCGTCGTCTTGAAGTCGAAAGAACAAAAAAAAACTTTTAGGACTACATAAACATTCAATATTGCGGTTAGAACCCTTAGACTCTCTTCTTTCGTCATAAAAAAGAGTTAATTCCGAAACAATATGGGTCTGGAGTTATGTGACCTTGAAATGAGGGCAGCAATACATACTTATTGGTTTATATAGCACTTTAACAACAGCTGAAGCATGAACAAAGTGCTAACATGGAAAAAAGGGAAATGCTGCTCCCTTGTGGAAGGGAAAAAACAATTGCCACAGGTCTGGTCTGCGCTTTATCGGCCCCCTTGCATGAAAAAACAAAACCCGAATAAATTTGAGAATTGTGCTCTAAGTCACTACGGAATAAATTTGTGAATGAGTTAAAAAGAGGGCTGTTGCACTCATTTTAGAGGCTTTTCGAGACTTACCTTGAAGACAAAAGTCTCATTAAAGACGGGGTTGAGCGTTTTCTTGTGCACTTTGGTATCAAACTTTTTCTTCTTGTCAGGTAGAAGAAGGACTCGAACGTACGGATCGGAAGTCCCGCCCGAATCCATGGACATGAGGTCCGCCGCTTGAAGGATGCCGACGGTGAGCTGCGCATGGAAATAAGACGTAACCGACGGATTGATTGATGTGCACAGGTACGTTTTTGCAGACACCTTCCGATGGATCACAATCAGTCAAGTTGCGTCTCGACTGACTAGAGATGAATTACATTTTTCGATATCACAAAGTTTAGAACAACACGTCTTCCATACTAAACGAGGATTTGTTTTTGATTTGTTTTTCTTTCAGCAGCTTCTTTGGGTACTCATCACTCATTTTTTTTTGTTTTAGAATCCTCCCTAAAAAACTGAAGAAGAAAAAAAACTGCTTTATTCAATTTCAATTTTTGTGTTGAGCATTGTCATCAAATGGTGAGTATAGCAGCGTCTGAAACTCATGACAAAAAGTTAGCGGACACTAGGGCAGACAACTCTGATAAGTTGCCTGCCCGGCCATAAAGTTGCTTGCACAACTTGAAACACAATACAACGACTAATCTCAAAAAAATAAAAACATTGTTGCAAAATATAAAGGATTTTTTAAAATTAAGGAAGTACCGAGCACAAATGCTCCCTTGCTTAATTTATGGTAAATATCCCTTGCTGAAGATTTTGCTCCAGTTGTCGTTTGTTGTGATCGTGCACAATGCAATGTTTGTGTTGCGTTGTCTGCTTAAAGCCACGTGGATTCCTCTTTCTAAGCACCTTTCAAAACTCTCAAGTACACTTTACAGTCATGGTATAATGTACGTCTATGTTTTGTAGCGTCGTAAATTTTGTTAGCTTCTTTTGAAGCTTTCTTCTGGGACTCAGGTTCTGTGTATCTACTTTGGAAAATTATAGTCAAATGCACAACCTTATAACGCTCGGGAAAGTCCGAAGCACGAAGCAGGCTTCTGGTTGGCTGCCGTGCCGAGTATGCAAATTGCCAAACGAGTTCGTTTGGCAATTTGCATACTCTGCATATCATTGAATATGCCATATCATTTTCCAAAGTAGATTGACAGAACCTCATTGGAATCATATTCATAACTGCATGAGTAACAAGAAAGCATCTTCTCCGAATCTGAAGCCATTGCTTTGATTCTCGAGCAAGGCAAGACGTCCTGGCGTGACGTCACGAATAAGGAGGCGGGACCTTCTGAAACGGAAATTTTCTGAGGTCATTTTGAAGTAGTTTTAGGACACTAAGTGATTTTTATTGTTTTTTTTTTTGCATTTGACTAAAATATCAGCCTGCGTGTTTTGAGTATCTTAGATGCTATAAAACGGTTTTCTGATGTCAGTTAAGAAACAAAAAAATGGTGTCGGTTGTCCTTCAAGGTGGAATCACGAACCTTTGTGTTTTCAAAGTCATAGTCAATGGAATATTGGAGTTTGCCCAGTTTTTCTTGCTCCTTTTCCTCTTCCTCCTTCTCCTCTTCCGTGAGCCCGGTTTCTCCCTCCTCATCGTCGTCATCCTGTGGTTTCTGTGGTGAAGAGGTGACAAATATCAAATGACAAAGAATGACGGAGCTCAAAGCACTGGGCTTCCCCATAATTTACTAGCATGCTATTTAGACACTTCGAGTCCATTGCTAATTAATTAATCAAACACATATCAACACAGAATTTTTTTTTTTTTTTTGACTAACTGTGTCCTTTCATTTGAGCGTTTCTGACATGCTAGAGCAGGACAAGGGGAAGCCAGCAGTGGAGGATACGCATGCGCGTAATCATGAGCATTCCATCACTCTCCAGAGACCCCCGTTCAGGACGCTAAAATTATCTGATGTTGTATTATATCATTCCTTGTAGCACATGCATTGATTAATTGTGTTAGATTGTCCCCCTGTGGTCCTTATCATTACATTAGATCATACCTGTCAACCTGCGAGACACTGTGACCTTACTAACGGCTCCAATTTTCGTTACTTAGCTGAAAAAAAAAACATACGCGCGTGTAATATTTCATTGCGCAGTTTTATAAAGTTAAAAGTATTCATGTTTACATGTTACATTTTCAAGTGACAAAATATTTCGAGCAATAATCAAGTGCTGAAGCTTACAACGGATCATTCCTCAAGATGGTGGAAGAAGAAGGCTATGTTCCTCATCAAGTGTTTAATGCTGAGGAGAAAGTCCGGTTAGGCACCTTTTTTGGAAAAAGATGCCTAACCGGAATTTTGCTGCTCTTCCACTGTCTGCATTGCTGTAAGGCAGGCATATAGACTTTTAGTCACACTATTCATATAGTCCTAACAGGACTTATGAGAATGTGGTCACAGTGGTCAATCGCAACACTTTTGACAAGCTGGTTTCGAAGGGGATTTCTTGTATTTCTTATAATGTATAATATGAATGATAATATGGCGGGAAAAACACGGTAAATGTTTAATTTAACTGATTTCAAAATACAATTCCACTTGACCGGTACTTATCTTCTCAGAACCTTTGTTTCTTCTCGAGACTTTTCGCACGGACTTATTTTCTTGGTGGCGATATTTGTTATCATTAACATTACTGCTAATATTTAAAGACGAAAACTGAATCAAAAATATCTTCAAATGATATTTAACAAATTTCCCGTACAAATTTTCCTATATGCCGTACACATCTAAAAATTGTACAGAATACGGCCAAATACGGCCGGTTGACAGGTATGTTATACGGGTAGACTTCTTCACAGCGCAGATCATGACTTTCCAAGGTATTAAATGGGAGGGGAGAGATAAAGAAGCCATTCCAGAGAACCCGCCAACCCTGCCTACAGCCAATCCACCTACCGTAGAACGGCGGTCCACCACGGTCAAGAAACACAAGGTAGACACATCGCCACAAAAACAGGAAGGAAAGCAGATAAAGGAAGAGATTCATCTCACAGGACAGCATAAGAGAAAGAGAAGAGTGGTCGTTGTCGCAGT
Source organism: Hippocampus bargibanti (assembly GCF_051943395.1). Taxonomy (NCBI): domain Eukaryota; kingdom Metazoa; phylum Chordata; class Actinopteri; order Syngnathiformes; family Syngnathidae; genus Hippocampus; species Hippocampus bargibanti. The sequence goes on from NC_142745.1 coordinate 14,646,812, forward strand.
TGCTCCACAAAATGAAACACTTTGGTAGGACCTTCACTGATGCTAATAAATTGCTTTAATTAAAGAGCCACAATCAGTCTATGTGGGTGTCAGTCGATTAGAGTGCAGATGAATCAACAAGAATGCTTTTCATTTATCAAATAATAATAATACATTTCATTTCTAAGCGCCTTTCAAAACTCTCAAGGTCACTTGACAGTCACAGGATATGTTTTTCTGTGAGCAGCGGCAGCCACACACGCCAGCGTTCACTCAACCCGGAAGTAAATAGATAGAAAGCTAGCTAGCCAGTTAGTAGATAGCTAATAGATAGCCAAAAGATAGCTAGCTAGATAGCTCACCACCCAGCTAGCTATATACTAACTAATGGAAAGCTAAGTTGAGAGAAAGCTAGCCAGCCAGTAGATAGCTCATAGATAGCAAACAGATAGCTAGCTAGATAGCTACCCACCCAAATAGCTATTTAGCTAATAGAAAACTAATTAGAGAGAAAGCTAATGAGAGAGAAAGCAAGCTAGCCAGCTAGTATATAGCTAATAGATAACCAACAGGTAGGTAGCTGTATAGCTAGCCACATCGATAGCTATATAAATAATAGAAAGCTAAATAGATAGAAAGCTACCTAGCCAGCTAGTAGATGGCTAATAGTTAGCTAAATAGATTGAAAGCTAGCTAGCCAGCTAGTAGATATCTAATAGATAGCCAACATATAGCTAGCAAATGGAACATGTGCTGTCACCCACTCATGAGTTGAAACAAAGCATCTCATTTTTCACGACAAGGAGTATGTTTGAACAAGTACAACATTGGCTAAAAGTAAGGTCAAATGCAGGGGGTACAAATGGAGAAGAAAAACGGTTAATGACTGAAAACATAAACTAATATTTTGGAGATTAAGAATAATTTTGTCATTAGGGTAAATAAGTGGCGGGCGTGCATGTCACTCCTAGGCCTTCAGTGGTGCTATGTCTGAATCACTGCACAGCTGTGCGTGTGGTGTGATTTACCACACGTCCACCAGGGGATATCGTTGGCAAGGAAATAACTTAAATTCAAATACTTAAAAATAAATACTGTCATTAAACGATTTGAATTTTTACTACGAACGTGTGGATTCATGATAATCTCATAAAATTGCAATATTATTTGCTATTTGTGCTAGCTTCGGAGCTTTCTTAATGAATGATGTCCATCTATTTTTGAAAAGTATGTCTTGAAAATGGCTTTAACAGTATATCTGCAATCAAATGCATTTCTTCTCCTTGAGCCATTGTGGGTTGACAAAACCGCTATTAAATCGACACAAAAATGCTCACTACAGATACAGTGTGCTAGCTGTGGCCATATGTGCTTATCCAGGTCATCATAAAGGGTGGCCATGATGACCTCTGTGAGGTTGGGAATGGAAAAAAATCACATGGGATCAAATCAGGTGAGGAGAGTAGGTCCAGCACAGTGATTTCTCTTTGTGGTAGGAACTGTCAGATGCTCAAGGTGACACCCTGGCTTTGATTTTAAGGGTTTCGATGAAAAGGTTTCTTCAGCCGTCATCTGTACTTCTTTGAAGGTGGAGGACGTTTCGCTTCTTATTCAAGATGCTTCTTCAGCAAACTAAAGTCTTACTGGTAGTATCCGTCCCATATATATATATATATATATATATATATATATGCCTAATGTCCAGACATGGCGGCACCTGCGATGTTGATAAAGTCTTCGCAGGGATAATACTAGTGGGCCTCAATCGGCAGTACATATGCACTTAAAAGCAAGCAACCACTCATTTGACGACAATGAGGTTAAAATCTTAGCGAAAGAACTTAGATGGTTTGAAAGGGAGGTAATTAGTAATGCTGATGAGGTGATACCGGAGGGAGTGGGGCAATCAGGCTAGTCGTTAGTCAGGAATGTAGGAACAATCGGCGGGGCCGCAGGGAGTGGTCCTCTGCTCCCCCCAACCTGAGAGTAGTGACCTATCATAGCAGTGTCCGGCGCCGCCATGTCTGGACATTAGGGATATATATATATATATATAGGGCCGATACTACCAGTAAGACTGGAACTCACTTCCACCCAACATCCGCAACATTGACTCCCTTCCTACTTTCAAATCTCACCTGAAAACCCACCTCTTTAAACTTGCTTACATGGTCTAATTTATTATGCTGTTTTATTATTTATTGCTTTATGCATGATTTTACTGTTTTGTGTGTTGTCTTTGTTGTAAAGTGTCCTTGAGTGTTCAGAAAGGCGCTTGTAAATTAAATGTATTATTATCTTGGATAAGAAGCGAAACGTCCAACACCTTCAAAGAAGTACAGATGACGGCTGAAGAAACCTTTTCATCGATGGACAACTCCTGTACGACTTACACAGACGTGTTTTAAGGGTTTGTTTAGGTTTTGTGGTTGTGGTTGTGACTGAGTTAAGGTTGAGGAAGGCATCAGGAGGAGTCATACCTCACCGCCCTCCATGTTCTTCATGTTAAAACCATCCTTGCCCTTCTTGCCTTTCTTGTTTTTCTTCTTCTTGCAGCAGCACTTTTTGATGATGCAGAAGCAGCAGGTAAGTACCAGCAACGCGGCCACCACAGCAATGGCGATCAGGGCCCACGAGGGTACTAGCAGGATAAATAAAATGTCAGATCAAACAACGTCACATAACAAAATTGACCCAAAAAAACATGGCCGTCACTCACATGGGATTTTGTCGATTTCATTCAAGAACTTGCTCTTGATCTCCTCAAACATATCATTCTTGCTGATTTCCGTGTTGTTGCCAGAGCTTTCGGCCACCGTGGAGATGGCGGCTGGGGACGGAGCCACGCTCGCCGTGGTGGTGGCTCCGGTGGGCTCGGCAGGGGCCACCGGCTGTTGCCTCCTGAATAGATTGAACTTCATTGCCAGAGGCTCAGCGTCCCTGGGCAACAAAGCAGGCAAAAATAACCACGAGACAAGAAATATCAATGTATCTATTGATTGATCTGTCTGTCGATATGGCAAGCTAGCTAGCTATTTATTTATTTTATTCATTATTTATTTATTAATCGCTAGTTAGCTATCTATCTATCTATCTTGCTATCTGGCTTTACGGCTAGCTATCCAGCTATGTATTTATTTATTTATTTATTTATTTATTTATTTATTTATAGCTCGTTAGATAGCTATCTATCTTGCTATTTGGCTTTATGGCTAGCTAGCTAGCTGGCTATTTATTCACATATATATTTTTTTAATTAATTTACTTATTCATCTATCCATCTATCTACAGTGAGACCTCAACTTACGAACGCCTTATAATACGAACTTTTCATCATACGAACGTCAAATTTATGAATATTAAGCCTCATAATAAGAACTATTTTCATATTACACACTTCGGTGGAAGTGTGTATACATAAATACAGTAAAGTCTCGTTATATCGATATTCAAGGGAGTCCGAAAAAATATCAATATAACTGGGACTATCGATATATCCGACCCTGTTTGCATGTAATTTTCTCCGTGCGTGCATAGAAATAGTATCGATATAACCGGGACTATCGATATATCCGATATCGATATAACGAGACTTTACTGTACATAATCTTCTGCGGAAGAACACGAAAGCACACGACCTTCGGCTCTGGCGGAGTGATCTTCGGCAACCGAACAGTGCTCCAGCCGACGCTACTTTGCACACCCACTCTCATTGAATGCACACGTCCATCGCCTCCTTGCAGCTTTTTGCTTATACTTTTACGATTATGGCACCGAAAAAAACCCCACCACAGGCTCGTGTTCAGCCCAAGAAGAAACACAATAAAATCACAGTCGCTGAGAAGAAGGAGATAATTGAAAAACACGAACGACGTGTGCGTTTGTGTGATTTAGCGACTGAGCGCGGCTATGCTAAGTCCACCATCGCTACCATCCTTCGCAACAAAGAAGCTATCAAAGGTGCGTCTGTTGAAAAAGGTGTTTCCATGCTCTTAAAGCGACGGTCTCGGGCAATCGAAGAAGTTGAAAAACTTCTGTTAATTTGGATTCACGAAAAGCAGCTATCCGGCGACAGCGTGAGTAAAGCTATTTTATGCGAGAAAGCACGGCTAATTCACGCCGATATCGCCATGCGCCAACCTGGAAGTTCGGCGCTTATTCATGATTTTAAAGCCCGTAACGGATGGTTCGAAAACATCTGAGGGCGAGGAGGAGAAGGCAATGTTGGCAAAAGTGGAATGATGTGCAGGCTTTTACCGAACAGTTCCATCCAGAAAAGACTGGCTATGACAATCATCACATAATGTGATGCCTCAGCCTCGTAACACCTTACAAGTCAGAAAGCAACAGGTGTCAATTAAGAGGTTTTTAATCAGCAAAAAGGATGAGGAGTCTCCAAAGAAGCAAAGAGAAGCCACACCAGAGGTTAAGTTACCAGCAGTCCTTCTGTGACTCTCCTTCCATAAGCCATCAATGACCATCAAAAAGGTAAATACAGCTTTATTTTACAGCACAGTTTATTTCTTTAATGACAGTCCTCATGTAATGTGCCTCTCTTTCCAAACAGCAAGTCCCTTTGACCTTCGACCTCCAACGCCATTCCATCAAGTCATCAATGACTATCAGAAATGTAAATAACGTGACTTTATGATACAATGCAATATATTTATTTAATTACAATATCATAGCACATTTATTATGCATAGGATAAGGTAGGTTGTGTGTAGTTTTAAGGCTTATTTAGTTTAAAAGTATATTTTATGGAAACCTGGGAACGGATTATTCCCATTTTAATGGTTTCCTATGGGAATTTTTTTTTCGAGATACACACTTACACACTCTGTCTGGGAACTAATTAAGTTCGTAAATTGAGGTCTCACTGTATATCTATTTATTCATCTATATATCTATATATCTATTATTTATTTACTGCAGTCAGATTGACTTTAATGCAACATTTGGTAGTTATCCTGCGTCTGAATAATGCCCCAAATCAGCCTCGGGGAAAGAGAAAAAAATGCACTAGTGCACATTTGGAGCTATAAAGCATTTTGACATTGAACGCCATTAAAACGACCAAAAAATCAGATCTGCTGAATGAGTACTTCCGCATTCTCTGTCGTCTCAGGTTATTGTCGTGTGTGTGTGTGTGTGTGTGTGTGTGTGTGTGTGTGTGTGTGTGTGTGTGTGTGTGTGTGTGTGTGTGTGTGTGTGTGTGTGTGTGTGTGTGTGTGTGTGTAGGGGGATAGGGGGCTCACATTAGAAATGTAATGGAGATGACTGTGATATGTAGAGGGGGGATGTGTCGATCAAACTTGCTCTAACCAATCAGCTTTCCAGTTGGCAACCTAAAAGGGGAACCAGCGCCTTCTGGAAGGCGCTGGTCAACGTCAGAGTTTTCTCTAACTATGATTGGTTAGTCACTAGCCAATGATACTTTGCGAAAACTACTCTGATCACAAGCCGCTAGTAACAAGCGCATACTGGCCAGAGCTAGCACACTGTATCGGTACCGAGCTGCATAAGTAAATATATTGTGTTGATTTAATAGCAGTTTTGTCAACCCAAAATGGCTGAAGGAGGAGAAGAAATGGATTCGGTTGCCGATTTCCTGTTAAAGCCATTTTCAAGACGGACTTTTCAAGAAAAAATGGACATCATTAAGAAAGGTCAGACAGTTATATCCTGGCTAATGTGACCCTCTAGTGGACTTGAAGTAAATCACACCACACTTTTTTCAGTCTGGATTGATTCCGACATAGCACGACTGAAGGTGTAGCGATGAAATTCACTGCCCGCCACTGCAGCTAAGTCATCTTAAGGTAATGTCATGTCATGATCCACAAGTATCCAATCAGAAATAAGAACAGTTTAATCCAGTCCAGAAAACTGCACATATTTGTTTTTTCCTATGATATAAGTGCTGCTTCATTAGTATTTATTAACTTTTTTAACCTTAACTTTATCTCAAGGACTTTAATTGACCAGACCATTTCAATGGCGGTTTTCTGCTCACCAGTTATTGACAAGCATGTGATAACGGTTTGCCCACGCCGCCGTCCGTCCGCTGGCCATTCTTTTTTTTGTTGCTAAGCAATCCTGAAAGTGCCTGTCAGCCTTCAGCGAGCCAATTGCCCACATTCCCCGAGCGAGCCAGCTAGCCAATCCAAGGAACGGCATTTGTCATGCTGCCCATTACAACTGCAACAGAAATGTACGTATGTGCATTCTAATTAAAGTTTCTTATTTTATTTGACACGTGCAAGCATTGGTCGCAGTAAAACTGAGGGATTCGAAAGATAGGAGGTGGCATCATAAATGGACGGCTTTAACTTCCATAACTTGGATGGTCTGGTTGAAATAAAAGCTCATTGGGAAATGCATCTCCACACACTTCGAGTTGATTCGATATTATAATGAAACATGCATTTGTAAAGCCGACTCACCAGTTAAAAAATGATCTTGGTTTTTGGTACACGCCCCCCCTTCACTCCTGTTCCCACCAGTGTTGGCTTCACTCGCTCACCAACATAGTCCGATTCTTTCCGTAAAGCCGAGACTGCAGTCTCCTCTCGCACTTGGCTCCACTGCAGCAACACCCCCCCCCCCACCCTTCTTCCTCCTGTACCTCCTCCAATACCCAGCATCCTCCTCACACACATACACATACACATACACTCACCTACTCCTCCTTTACCTCACTTTTACACCCGGCCTCATTGGAATGCCGTTCACAGTATTGTCACTCATTTTGAGAGGATCAATAATGCCATGCAATGATATTCCATAGGCCACAGTTTGCCAATTAAAGGATGAACACATTAAGTTGATGGATTTTGTAAATTTGCCACACTTTCCCCAATTGTGCGAAAATGCGTCACAGCGGAGGATGTGCAGTGGCTTTTTCTTCCTGAGTGGTCAGCAGCCTATGCAAAAATGTAAATAGGAAGTTGCCATACAAAGTCCTTAAAAGTGTGCATTTTCTATAGACCACTCATGGGCAAACTGCGGCCCGCGGGCCACATATGGCCCGTAAGGTTTTTTAATCCCGCCCGCCGAACTTGTCCAAATTATAGTAAAAACAGTATCTGAAACTCATGACACAGTTAGCGCACAGCAGGGCAGGCAACTTTTCACAAGTTGGATTGGATTGGATTGGATTTGCCTTTATTAGTCTCGCAGTGGAGAAATTTACATTTCACAGCAGCAAAGTTATGAAAGAAATGAAAGTAGAAAAGCAAAACACAGGAGCTGCTGGAAAGCCAGCCACTCTCACGGCGCCGTCTTGAAGTCAAAAGAACTTGAAACACAATAAGAGTAATCGCAAATAAACCATTGTTGCAAAGTATAAAGGATTTTTTTTTAATTAAGGATGTACCTGCCACAAATAGTCCCTTGCTTAATTTACGTTAAATACCCCTTGCGAAAGATTTTACTCCAGTTGTCGATAGTCCGTAATGCAATGTTTGCGTTGCGTTCTCTGATACGAGCAAACTAAGCGCCTTTCAAAACTCTCAAGTACACTTTACAGTCACAAGATAATGTACGTTTACGTTTTGTAGCGTCATAAATTTTATTAGCTTCTTTGGAATCTTTCTTCTGGGGCACTAAATGATATGCAAATGCACGACCTTATAACGCCGACCTTATAACCGAAGCAAAAAGCAGGCTTCTGATTGGCTGTCATCTTGAGTATGCAAATTTCAGCTGCTGGTAGGATATTTAATACAGCCTGTTTGTGTGCTTTGCAACGATGCAAGTGGAACGAGGGCGTCCGTGGCGAGTTTGTAGAGCGCGTGGTCAGGACAATCCATCCATGATGTTGTGGAGTTTAACACGAGTAGATATTATTGAGCTTGAGTATTTCGTTGTGTAATAATATGTTTTGAATGTTGAAAGTGATTGTATTTTTCAATAAATGTTGATTTCTTTAACTTTGCACCTTCGACCGAAACTTATTAAAAACAGACGCAATCTTTATAAGTCACAGTGCGTATGTCATTTTAATCTATTTACATTTCCTCCACCCTGCAAAATGGTATGTAAATGCCATATCTTGCATATTCCTTGAGACAAGTTTATTAACTGATAAGGGTCATTTTTCACATTTGAAAGACAGTTAATAAATTGGGTGATAGTGTTCTTACTGTGCTATGAGGTTTGCACACACTGCATTTAATGCTTTAGTATAGTCTGCCCTCTGTCAAATTTTAGAACCCATTGGGGCCCGCGAGTCAAAAAGTTTTCCCACCCCTGCTATAGTCCTTTGTTAGGGTCATGGGGTCAACTGGAGTTGATTACAGATGAATTGTAGTTGTATACCCTGAGACGGCGGTCAATCGCAAAGCACATATAGATCAACAGATATTCAGACTAACATTCACATCAATCAAAAAATGAGCACCTCAGTTGACTTTTGTCCATAGAAACAGGATTGGACTGGTTGTCAGTCATGTCCAAGGCATCTAAGAGCTGAGAAACATTTCTCAGTTAGGTCTCATGGACAATTTAGACAATTTACTGAACCGTCAATCCATTTTCCATTAGCCATTGGCTATATCCTCATTAGGGTCACGGGGGGTGCAGGCACTTGGCCGGGGACTTGGCGGGGGACACCCTGAATTGGTTGCCAGCCAATCACAGGGCATACAGAGACAAAGAACCATCCACACTCACACTTAGACCTAGGGACAATTTGGAGTGTTCTAATAGCCTGCCATGCATGTTTTTGGAACGTGGGAACGAAACCAGGATTTTAGGAATGGTTGTACTATGTTCATCCTGTCTACTTGATATCGACCACTTCCGCCTTCAAAGGCGGAAGTTGTCGCCAAAACATGTCAGGTATTTGAACACCTACACTGTCTGTAAGGAAAGAATCTGCTTAACATTAGATTTTAGGAATGGCGCTCTACGTCATATTTTCAATTCCCGAATGAGCTCAGTGCAATGCATTCTTTGGGGAGGAAGCTTAGAAGTGAAGAATCCTGGCCATATCTCCACCTTCGGCATGTACACAATGGTCAGAGAACAAGTGGCACAGCTCCAGATGCTCAAGATAGGCAGAAGGTGTGTGTTCGTGCATGTGTGTGTACAAGTGTATTTGTGTGCGGCAAAGCTGCAGGATGTATAAAAAAGACTGCACCCTCTGTGGTGCAATGCAGGGGAGCGACACAGTGAGCAGCTGTGAGGCACTTGGGCCAAAAAAGTCCTCCGAACTATGCCATGATGATCTCTTTCATTCTGTCTCTACCTGGACTTGGGAGAGCTATACAGCTTAAGTACGGGGGACAAGAGAAAGACAAGGACATTGTTGTGAGGTCTCAGGCCGGGACTAAGAGGAAAAGCATTGATTGAATGTTGCATTGTCATGTTATGTCAAGTTTGAGTGGTAGGAGTAAAGTCACTGATCACCGGCGTCGGTGGACACTCCTCCCTGCGGTGCCATCACGCGGTTGATTGCTGTGCGAGAATGAGATGCTGTCTGGCTGGCCAAAATTGTCGTATGTTAGTACATTGCTGTGGCAGGCATAGAATTGAAATAAAAAAAATTGGGTCTGGCGGTCATGGCCGTAAGTACGGAAGGTCGTAAGTTGTGCCGGTCGTAAGTCGGATGTTATATGTACAATAAGACACCATTGTTCAATAATAATTCGCTTCAGAAATGTATGTCTGGTCCTGAGAAAACTTTACAGGCTGCATTGCACAATGTCATTTCATGAACCATCAAGCAGCATCGTGGGCCATCTTGTGAGCTTCTTCAACCGGGAGTCTTCGTAGTAATGGAACATAAATTCTAGATGAAGTCAGCTAACTATTAACATACAACAATCATCCATTTTTATTGTTTAGTAAGTTATACTTAATGCTATAAATGTAGATGTATCAATCAGTTTATCATTAACTTAATATAATTATAGTATAAAAAGATGACGAAGATCTCACGTTCCCTTATTTTCTCAAGTTAATTGCAAAACTCATATTGTGTTTTATGTCTGCACTTTGTTCATTTTGATACTCAATTCAGGGTGATTGTTTAGTGGCTGTTACGTAATGCGCTGCAGCGCAACACTTCTTGATGATTCCTCGTTGTGCCAAGAGGATATCCTCATTAAATGCGCGTGCACACACATGCACATACAAAGTTGTGAACATGTGGCTGCCACTGCTCACCCACAGAAAAACGTATCCTGTGGCTGTAGAGTGACATTGAGAGTTTTGAAAGGCACTTATGAATGAAATGTATTATTATTATTATTATTATTATTATTATTATTATTATTATTATTATTATTATTATTATTATTATTATCGGGAATGCTGCATTCCACTGATCGGTGGTAAGAATTACACACATATTTAAATTACACACATAGTATATTTAAATACAAAACATGACTTTTTGACATGACAAGGGCTAATATAGTATGAAAGTCAACAAAGATATATTAACAGGATATTAGCGTTGACTTTGCAAGTTTTTTTTCTTTAAATAATCAAAACCGCTGTGGAAAACCTAACCCTAACCGGTAACCCCCTAACCTGAAACCCAAACCCCTAACCCAAACCCCCAACCCAAACCCTAACCGCGAACGCAAACCTTAACCCTAACTCTAACCGCAAACCCCTTAACCCGAAAACGAAACCCAAACCCTAACTGCTAACCAAAACCATAACAATGACGCTAACCACTAACCCCCTAACCCTGACCCTAACCCCTAACCATAACCACTTACCATAACCCCTATCCCCTCATCCTAAAATAAGCCCTAACTCCTAAACCTCACCCTAACCATAACCCCTAACCCCAAAACCTTAAACCTAACCATAATCCCTCAGCCGAAACCCTAACTCCCTGATACTATCCTCCTGACCCTAAACCTAACGCCTAACCATAATCCCTAACCCCAAACCCTTAAGCCTAACCCCTAACCATAACCCCGCAGGCTAAACACTAACTCCCTAACACTATCCCCCTGACCCTATACCGAACCCCTAACCATAACCCCCTAACCATAACCCCTAAGACCTAACCCCTAAACTTGACCACTAACCCAAAACCTTAAACCCTAACCTTAAGTCTAAACCTAACCCCTTAACCCTCACCCAAACTGCCTAAGCCCTAACCCTAACCATGTGTAAATGGACATTAGAGTAAACTCTTCCTTCATGAAGTAGAATTGATTAAAAATCAGCATTGTCTCACTCACACACATGTTTTTGTTATGTAACATTACACTGCAGCAGGCAGGACTATAAGGCGACGCCACACCCCCGCACCACCTACTCAACTCCTCACCCCGCCACCATCCCATGCAGCAAAAGTTCCAGTCATACAGAGTACAGCGTAATCTTTTATAACGACTTCCTAATTCTGTCTCATTGTGCCCGTAATGAGGTGAGGAGCCTTGGAGATTTGTCTTACCTGGAATAAAGGATGAAAAGACACGAATCAATGAAAAATGCCCCCCTCCCCAAAAATCAACGGCTTAAAAACATTGTCCACACGTCTCCGGTGTTGTGTTGTATTTCAAAAAAAAAATCTGCTATGAAGAAACACTTTAAAAACACTGACACGAACAATTTTCCATCACTGTGACAAGGCACCGGCGTCATTCCACTGCTGTATTTCCCGGCACCCTTCGCTCATTGGACATCAACGAGCAGGAGGAGGGGTTCACATTGAAGTTGTGCAGTACCCACCCCTCCTCCTAGTCCTCCTACCCCTCCTACTTCTTCATCCATGCAGATGCTGCTGAGCTGTGACAATCAATGAGAGAGGGAAGGACTACCTCCTTCCCTCGTCAGAGAGAAACGGTCCCGTTGGTTATTATGATTATTATTATTATTATTATTATTATTATTATTATTATTATTATTATTACAGTAAAGTCTCGTTATATCGATATCGGATATATCGATAGTCCCGGTTATATCGATACTATTTCTATGCACGCACGGAGAAAATTACATGCAAACAGGGTCGGATATATCGATAGTCCCGGTTATATCGATATTTTTTTCGGACTCCCTTGAATATCGATATAACGAGACTTTACTGTATATAACATAATGCTACCATTTTGTATTCATACTGTACTATAATAATCGAACAGTAATAAACAAAGGGTTGAGTAGTAACAGTAAAACTAATGATGTGTCTTTTATTTATTTATTTTTCCCGTCCAATTCATAATAAAATGTGATGATTAAGTCATTCACTGCCATTCACAAATTTATTCGGGAATTGAAGATATGACGTAGAGCGCCATTCCGCAATTTGTTTCATTAATTAATCGGATTGTGCTGCTGGGAAATTTAACACATTTCCAATTGGAGACAAACAGATACAAATGAACAACATTTCATTTTGGATTAGGTCTGATTTACTGTTGTGTATAAATGAAAGGCAATCACAAGTTATCATTTGCCCCGTGGCAAATTCCATTTGCAGCCGTTTTAATTAAATTGATGCAATGAAGTGTCATCCATTCATTCTGGCATCTGAAATCAATACCCGACTCGAGTCTCATTGCTAGAGTGAATCCTCCAGGGATTATAGAGCCCATCGGCCATATGGATGCTTGTTGACTGTTTAGAATTTGGGCTATGCTAGAGTTGAATCACTGAATTGCAGAAGGTGATTGTTCAAATATTGGTCTGTTGGAAGTTGATCCAGCTGAGGCGAGCATTGCATCACTGAAACTCAGTGATGAATTGCTCACTGTGTGTGCCAGTTCCTCCATTACGCATATTAAAGCCCCTGCAGAAATCTCGCCCAGACCCTCTCGGGCACCCTCCACTGCATCATTGCTTGAGGTCACATATCCAGTGGCAGGCCCTGTGTCTGGGACGTTCCATCAGCCTATATTTTCTATCTTTAAAAAAAACATTACCTATTGTTTCCCAAAGTTTTATTCTACATTACTCATTCACTGCAAGACGATGTGCAAAAATGTGTCCACTCCAGTGCCAGGGTTTTTGTCATTGTCACCCCAATTCTAGGACCCACAGAATATTGAGTTTTAGGACTACATAAACATTCAATGCAGGGTAAGAAACCTTAGACACTCTTCTTTCACCAGAGTTAATTCCTAAATGATGACATGGGTCTGGAGTTATATGATCTAAAAATTAGGGTATTTTAGTCCAAAATACAATGCAATACCTACATATTGGTTTACATAATAATAATAATAATAATAATAATAATAATAATAATAATAATAATAATAATACATTTCATTTTAAGTACCTTTCAAAACTCATGGACACTTTACAGTCACAGACAAGCATAGGTACTATAATAAATAAAATACAATCACAAATAGAATACAATCAATAAAATACAGTTCCATATATATTCTATATAGAAATAATAAAAAGTGCTACATAGAAAATGTGAATATTTTAAATAGGTGGGTTTTGAGATGGGATTTAAAGGTGGGAAGAGTATCGATGTTGCCACTGTTGGGAGGAAGTGAGTTCCAGAGTTTGGGGACAGCAGCTGAGAGCTCTGTCCCCCATCGCGCTGAGACGGGCAGGGGGGGCATACAGAGCACTTTAACAACAACAGCGTTATCATGGAAAAAAGAGAAATGCTGCCCCTTGTGGCAAGGAAATATATTGCCAGGGGCCATGGTCAGCGCTTTATCGGCACCCTAATAGGAGAAAACAAAACCCTAACAAATTCGGGAATGGCGCTCTACGTCATATTTTCAATTCGTGAATAAATTTGTGAATGGCAGTGAATGAGTTGAATAAATAAAAAACCAAATAATGTGGAGAAATATTGCTTTATATAGCGCTTGAACAACAGCTGAAGCTGGAGCAAAGCGCTAACATGGAAAAAAAGGGAAATGCTGCCCACTCGTGGAAGGGAAAATACATTGGCAGAGGTCTGGCACTGGAGTGGACACATTTTTGGACGTCTGGCAATGAATGAGTTAATACCTTTTATTTATAAATGATTGGACTACAAGGTTGAAAACATGTAAGGTTAATTAATCACTTAAGAACAGTAGTCCTGACTTGCGTGCCTGTTTGAACGTGTGCAGGCATTTCCTGATCATCGCTATGCCACAATGTCCGTGACCGCATAGCGGCACGACCACCACGACATGAAACCCATGTTGGAGCTGGCTGCCAAGCTGCTCGCTGCCACAACAGCAATTCAGGGAATGTACTGCGGCCGCATGTTCTCGAATTAGTCAAGGTACATTTTGGTTTTAGGGGACGGTGATCATGTAGCCTATAAAACATATACACTGGCGCAAACAAAGATGTGTACAGTTGAATACTTACTTCAAATGATATACAAAGACATTTTTATGGATATCCCGAAGGCATGTATTTTTTTAGTGTATTTTCTAAAAACGAGACAGCGACCAAGCAATTACTTCTTCTTTGGGTGAGCAGCGGCAGCCACCTGTGCCAGCGTTCACTAGCTAGCTGCTAGCTAGCTGGCTAATATATAGCTAATAGCTAGCTAGCTAGATAGCTATTAAGCTAATTTGAACCATTCGAACACACCCAATACATCCTATATAATCTACAAGGAAGGCACTTATAAAGGAAATATACATTATTATTATTATTATTATTATTATTATTATTATTATTATTATTATTATTATTAATGAGGAAATAGTTGCTAGGTTACCCTAATTCACCTCCATTTAAGCACTCGTTGATTCATCACCAACATCCTACAATCCAATCTCTGGGGATGTAGGATTTTGTTCAAAAATGTGTCCACTGCCAAAGCCAGGGTTTTTGTCATTGTTACTCAAATTCCAAGACCCACAGAATATGGAGATTTAGGACGACATAAACATTCAGTGCAGCGTTAGAAACCTTAGACTCTCTTCTTTCATCAGGTTTGGAGTTATAGGAGCTTGAAATGAGGGCAGCTGTCAAAAATAAAATGGAATACATATATATTGGTTGATATAGCGCTCTAACAACAGCTGAAGCTGGAATAAAGCGCTAACATGGAAAAAAGGGAAATGCTGTCCCATTGTAGAAAGGAAAAAAAAACATTGCCAGAGGCCATGGCCAGCGCTTTATCGGCACCCAGGCATGAACAAACAAAAGATGAACAAATTTGGGCGCTCTACGTCATATTTTCAATTCCCGAATAAATTGTGAATGGCAGTGAATGAGTTACAGAAGAAAATATTGTCTCACTTATTGCTATATTAGCCAAGGACCATCTTTTTCAGTATGTTGTGAATCAAGAAATCACGAAAATGGTGAGCATGGGTGTGATAATGAGGATAAAAAAACTCACCATATTAAGGAATCGCATGTGCGTGTAGAAAATGTCGCCACACACTAAAATGATCAGACAATATTTATTGGGAGACACCACAAGTTTTTTTGCACATACTGTACATTGATAACCTCCATCGGCATATTTTGTAATTCCAACCGCATCTTCTGAAAACAACCGCAAGGAGACGAACTAAATGACTCACTCACTCGAACATGTTCTATGTCCTGTTTGTGTCCATGTGGGAGAAAAATGGTTATGCCGGACATGGATTAGGGCTTTTGGATTTGGGGGTGTGGTCATCTGCCATATGCATTGGACATTTTCTGTGAAGGAACCCAGAACCTTCCCTGCAAAGTGTAACAAAGGTATTTCAATAAACCAAATGTTTTCGCGATGGAAGGGGAAGGTGTAATTTTAGAAGGAGCTATAAGTGTCACTCACCTTATGCAGCAAAAGGCACTTGCATGCTCTGCTCCTATTTTTGGGAGTTGAACACACACGAAGAACAGGTGTTGATTTAGGACGGTTTTTGTTAATGTCGTACAAGATCACACCGACCGTTTGGAAACTCAAAATGTTGTGAAAATGCACTGTTCATATATGCGATTCAGTTATCAGAGCAACATTCCTGGAGACGCCCGTAGCTTAGCTTCACGGCAAGTTGAAGGCACACTTGAAAGTATGTGTGAGTAAGATGAAACAATCCACTAAAAATAAAAATAAATAAATAAGCAAATGAATAAACACATGAATAAATAAATGTATAAATGGATGGATGGATAAATTAATAAATAAATAATTGTTTGTTCCACTGTACATTTTGATTTTCAAGTATCCTTGTGGGTGCTTTGAAAGGCGCTTGTAAATTAAATGTTGTTATTTTTTTTATTATTATTGTGATTTATTTTATTTTTGTATTATTACAAAAAATATTACTTGTATTATTTGTACTTTTATTTGTATTATTTTTGTGATTATTATTATTATTATTATTATTATTATTATTATTATTATTATTATTATTATTATTATTATTATTATTATTATAAACTCATCTTGATTTAAATTGAACGTGCATGTTCATTCAGCGTACTGCCAATGTGTGTGCTGAATCATGGAAATGTGAGCAAGTGTTTTTCAGTGACATGCCATGACCAATATAATAATATAAATTCCCCCATCCAGGCACCTTGTCCCAGTTTAGTTCCCGCTCCATGTTAGTAAAAGGGTGTAATGAAGGTCACCTGGCCTTCCTCACGACTTGTTTTAGACTTAGCGGGACGGCTGTGTGTCAGATTGTTGGAAGGCTGATAATGTGACGCAGCACACAAAATAGGAACAAAATCCAAATACCAGATATAAAAGGGTTTAGTTGAAAAAGTGTAAATTTTAAAGGATAACTTGATCCATGGCGTCCGGGTAGTCGAGTTCTTAGCATGATGACTTTGTAGTGTAGAGGTCGAGAAAGAGTTCAAACCGTCCTCCGGTCTTTCTGTGTAGAGTTTGCATGTTCTCGCTGGGCCTGCATGGGTTTTCTCCGGGTCCTCCGGTTTCCTCCCACATTCCAATAAACATGCATGGCAGGCTGATTCTTGCCACTTCCATGAAATAATCTTCCAGAGTTAACTGAGATCAATTCTTACCTCAGTGAATGAAGGTGACCACCTATTTCTTTTCCGCCTCTACAACAACTGGCTCTGTTTATAAGAAAGGTCGCTTTTTAGTCTCGACAAAACTCCCACCCTGAAGGAATGTGTCATTAGTTACATACGTCGGACTTCCAGCTTGCAGCTGACGGTGACCTCGCCGTGGTGGTTCTTGGCTCGGCAGGTGTAAACGCCTCCATCGAAGCTCACGGGCTTTCGGATCTCGAGGGAACAGATGCCTTGCACACAGATCTGACGGAATTTGGGGTCGTCGCCGATGATCATCTGGTTCTTCAGCCACTCGATTTTGGGCTGCGGGGAAGGAAAACAAATATTTTACATGGGTTTTGGACGTGGGTTGAACAGGTGTTGATTTGAAGCAATGCATCAATTTGAGTTTTGACATGGCAAAAACCTAGACAGAATTCCAGTCCTCTGGTCACCTGACCCATCCTACCCACCCTACGCCAATCCCATTCAAAAAGTCATTCGGTGGAGCTAATGAGAGCAGGCTAAAGGCTTGGAATGTGGGCGATTGACTGTACCTTGGGGTATCCCCTGACGGAGCATAGCAGCTTGGTACTATAGCCCACCGTCGTGGCTCGGTTGGCCAGAGAGGTGGTGAACTTGGGCGCCTCAGTGAAGTCATGCTCTTGGTATTCTGGGGCCTTGTACTCAATTCCTGCAAGGAAAGAAATTTGGAATATAATGACGGCTCAGAGTTTACGTTGAAATTACAGCAGTACTTGTATTTATGTGTGTTGGAAAGGTGCCTTTACAGTATGTGGTGTGGTCTATGGTATCAGGGTCTACAGACCCTGATACCATAGACCACACCATAGAGTCACACCTTGTGAGTGTTCCCATTTTCTATGAATGCCTTCGTCTAGTCAACACACGGCAAAATGTATCAAACTCTCTTTGCACACCTGTGAGTGTACCAGGACTCCATTTTACTCCTTCGTGTCACTCGAAATCAACCAAGCGACTGCTCTTGATTTTAGGACCTTGAATGTCGGATCAAGGTACCACTGGATAGTTTTGAGTAAATGACTGTCTTACCAATCTTGAGGATCTTAGCCTCGTCCTTGGTCACGGCTGCCTCCTCGCTGATTCCGCACTTGTTTTCGGAGTACACACGGAACTTATAAGTGTTGCCCATAATGAGGTCCGATATGGTGGCGTTGAGTCGGTGGTAATGCTCCATCACAGTGAACCAGTCCTGTAAACATAGTTCCAATTCTCATCAGGATCAGGGTTCTACTCAAAACTCTTTTTTTTCCTCCAATTCCAGGTTCCAGACCAGCCTAGCAATACACCGACCTCGCTTAGCTTAGCCTCAGTTGCTTTTCCTTTTCAATCAGTGCTAATCATTTGCATCCACTCAATCGTGCAAGAGTCTACTGCATAGTCTGTGGGGTTCAGCCACAACATTTCAAAAATGAATCGTTTCAGCCACGGGATTCAAGACAAATTAATTTACATGAAAGCTGGCCTCTAAACTTCAGGTCCATTCAGCTCTGATTGACTTGGCTGCTTCTCATTAATTTTTCTGGCTTTCGTAGTTGCTGCTCCCGGCTTTTGAAGCCCTTTCGCAGCTTCCCAAAGCCACCACAAACAAGTCAGGAGACGACGGAGGCTCAGAGCTATGTCACAGAATGCGCAGAACATGACATATTTAAAAGCGTCACTATTTTACACATTTGGCCATTGTAAATTGTAAGTATGATTAAGTATCGTTGTAATATGAGCACTATGTACTGTATCAACTGTTTTTTAAGCCTTGGTGAAGCCTGGCTCTGGCTGGCTATCTAAAAACCATGAATGGTAGTATGAAGTGAGTTACTTGCTTACATCTGCTGCGTTCTAGAAACACTTTGAAGAATTTTCTGAAAAGCGCTCTATTGTAACCACAAAAAAATACAAAAAGTGTAATATGCGGAACCAGGACGTTTTGAGGTGGAACTGGTACAATAGAAAAGTGGCTTCATTCAGCGACTGGAGTTCTTGTGCGATCCTTACTCCAGTCTTCTTGTCGGCCTTTTGGATGGTGTAGCCTGTGATGTCTGTGTTGCCGTTGTCTTTGGGCGCTGTCCACTCCAGAGCCACATTAAAGCCCCACGTGTCCACAATCTTTACGCTGGCCGGAGGCCCGGGAAGCTCTATCAACCAGTCAAAGATTGATTAGATGACATTGCTTTAGATTACATTGCTTTACAGCAATTAAAAAATGCTTAGCTGCAACTTTCAAAAGAGGCTTTTATTTTTTATTTATTTATTTTTTGCCCTGAAATGGTGATTGGGGCATTTATCTAAGTTCTAAAATCCAGACAGCTAATCTTACTTGAACTAAAGCATTGACTAGAGAGGAGACCTCTGTTTGTAACCAATGTCTGATAAGTCTGTGTCAGCTCTCAGTCGTACAGGAGTGGTCCATCGATGAAAAGGTTTCTTCAGCCATCATCTGTACTTCTTTGAAGGTGTCGGACGTTTCGCTTCTCATCCAAGAGGCGTCGTCAGCGAATGAAAATTTTGTTGGTAGCTGTGGCCCTATATATCCCTACTCTCCAGAGGTGGCGGTGCCAGAACTCTGCTCTGATAGGTCCCGGCTCTAAGGTTGGGGGGAGCAGAGGACTTTTTCCTGAGGCTACACTGAGTACTTATATTGTCCTGACTGATCATGGTCTATGACTGGCCTGATTGTCCCATTTGCACTGGTATCACCTCATCAGCATAACTAAGGATTGTGCTTACAACACACTTCTGAGATCGTTACCACATAGGCTTAGTATATATATACCACACGCCCGAATAACGCCACGTGGCTGCAGGACTAGTTTTCCGCCCCCACTTTCTTTGAGTGCAGACGTGGTTTGTTATCGTGTGGAGTACTTTTGCTATTTTTGCGACCGAATAAGACCCCACCACATACATATATATATATATATATATATATATATATATATATATATATATATATATATATATATATATATATATATTTTTTTTTTTTTTTTATTTTATTTTATTATGCTTAGAATATCTTGTTTTCTATCCTTTCACTCCCACCCCAACCCCAACCCTCTTCAATTGCTGCTGTGGACTGCAAATTTCCGCATTGCGGGACGAATAAAGGTATTCTGATTCTGATATATATATATATATATATATATATATATATATATATATATATATATATATATATATATATATATATATATATATATATATATATATATATATATATATATATATATATATATCTCATCTCATTTTCCGTACCGCTTATTCCTCATTAGGGTCGCGGGGGTTGCTGGAGCCTATCCCAGCTGTCTTCGGGCACGAGGCGGGGGACACCCTGAATTGGTTGCCAGCCAATCACAGGGAACACAAAGGCATACAACAGTCACTCTCACACTCACACCTAGGGACAATTTGGAGTGGTCAATCTGCCTGCCATGCATGTTTTTGGAGTGTGGGAGGAAACCGGAGGACCCTGAGAAAACCCACGCGGGTCCGGGGAGAACATGCAAACTCCACACAGGGAGGCCAAACCGGGACGCGAACCGGCGACCTCTGCACTGTGAAGCCGGTGTGCTAACCACTCGACTACCGGGCCGCCCTATATATATATATATATATATATATATATATATATATATATATATATATATATATATATATATATATATATAAACATTTTAGTTTGCTGATGAAGCCTCTTGAATGAGAAGTGAAACGGCCGACACCTTCAAAGAAGTACAGGTGACGGCTGAAGAAACCTTTTCATAAACGTCTGATGAATTCTTCAAAACAGATTGTATCAAACATTTCCTGGATTTTAAGGTTGTGTGTATTAATTTTCGATTATTTTATTTCATCGGGAAAAAAAGATGGAAAGAGAGTATTTTGTTTAGTAGTAAATAGAAGGCATCCACTTACCGACAATTTGCAGGGTGAGTGTAGCCTTGTCCTCAAAATCTTCCACTTTGACGCACATCTCATAGACGCCTGAATCTTCTCTCTCAGCCGCTCTGATAAAGATGATGCTGTCTCTTTCCGTGCTGCGAATGTTGACCCTTCCTTTCTCTAACGGCTGCCCGTTTTTAGTCCAGCTCACCACAGGTTTAGGTTTACCCTGGAGGAACACCGTCATACGTTAGTCACATGACACGTAAGGTCCGCTTCCTTGTCTTGAAAAGGCTTACTGTGAAAGGGATGGTGAGGTTGATCTTGTCTCCAACGTTAGCGACGTATCTCTGCCTGAGGAAGCGAGGCAGGCGCACCTTGGGACGATCTAATTGGTGATAAAAACATACATTTTGCATGTGTGAGTTTTTTTTCATTCAATGGAAGTGAAACTTTTATGGTTGAGCCACAACCGGTCTGTCAACAGCGACAGAAGATGTCATACCTCACCCCAATCTCCACTGTAGTACCTTATACTGTGGTGTGGCTTATATTTGGAAAACATTTATATACAGTGATACTTCGCCTTACGAACGCTTTAGCTCACGAGCCTTTCGCCTTACGAACACTAAATTTGCGAGAATATTGTCTTGGCATACGAACTAGTGGCTGCCGGACTAGTTTTCCGCACCCACTTTCTTTGAGTGCAGACATGGTTTGTTATCGTGTGGAGTACTTTTGCTATTTTGCAACCGAAAAAGACCCCACCACACGCTAGTGTTAAGCCGAAGAGGACACAAAAGAAAATTACGGTCGAGCAGAAGAAGGACATCAACACGAACGAGGTGTGCGTTTGTGTGACTTAGCATCCCAATACCAGTATGCTAAGTCGACCAATGCTACGTGTGGCTAGGTGTGTTTCTGTGTTGTCTAAGCAACGGTCTCAGGCAATATTTGATGATGATACTAGTGCAGCGTGTTCGACCGGAAACAAATTCCTTGTGTGTTCTACATACTTGGCAATAAAGATGATTCTGATTCTGATAGAAGAGGTTGAAAAACGTCTGTTCATTTGGATTAACGAAAAGCAGCTAGCAGGGGACATTGTGATTGAGGGTATTATTTGCAACCATCACATGCAAACAGGGTCGGATATATCGATAGTCCCGGTTATATCGATATTTTTTCGGACTCCCTTGAATATCGATATAACGAGACTTTACTGTATTATGTTTAGAAACGTTTTTTTCATTAATTGAATATGCGCCTTATAGTCCGATGCGCCTTATATGTAGAAAGAGTTTGAAAATTCACCATTCATTAGGGGGGCGCCAACATATAGATTGTTATTTCGTGCCAAGACGTTTTGGCTGTTTTTTTTATTAAAAAAAATTGAAGGGCTTCATACACTGTCCTCGTTCAGTATAGTGGCTGTGGGTATGATTTTACCACTAGATGGCAGTAGGTGCTTTCAACATAATTTGGTTGCAAACAGTTTGAGTGGCTTCTGGATGTGGCATGGCTGTAGTAACGCGCAGAAGCAGTGTGGTGTTGAGAACGTGGATAAATACAAAATTAAATTAGGTCTGTGTAAGCTCTCAGTCATCGAGGGCCATCGATGAGAAGGTTCCTTCAGCCGCCATCTGTACTTCTTGGAAGGTGTCGGACGTTTCGCCTCCTATCCAAGAGGCTTCGTCAGCGAACTAAAGACTTACTGGTCGTATCGGCCCTATTTATATATCCCTAATGTCCAGACATGGCGGCGCCGGACACAGCTATGATAGGTCCCTACTCTCAGGTTGGGGGGAGCAGAGGACCACTCCCTGTGGCCCCACTGATTGTTCCTACATTCCTGACTAATGACTGGCCTGTTTGCCCCACTCCCTCCGGTATCACCTCATCAGCGTTACGAATGTTGCCTAACCTGTGTTGCCTAAGCAGGCTAATCCAAATTGAACCTCACCCCACCAGACCGGTTTAATGAAGGATTTAGTTGTTTTATGAGGATCGCTTCTTTTACTCCTATCAAACCATCTATGTTCTTTCGCTAAGAATTTAACCTCATTGTCGTCAAATGAGTGGTTTGTAGCTTTTAGGTGCAAATGTACTGCCGATTGAGGCCCACTAGTATTATCCCTGCGCTATTTACAATTTTTATCTTACAATGTATTGAATAAACTACATTACTTTGTTTTTCATTTGGCAACCTATCTTTTGGATGCACTAATTTTTGCCTTAACGTGTTTATCGGTTTGAAATAAGTAGGAATTTTGTTTTGCCAAAGGACTCTTTGCAGTTTTTCAGAAACTCCTGCAATGTACTCCTCTCCTTTTTGTATCTTGAGAATTTTTGGTTTCTTGTTTTTTAATTATGACAAAAGTATTGTCCACATATCTAAACCAGTGTCTAGGTTTTGTCCCCGGGAAGGGTGTGAGGGCCTGTTTCTCCATCTCTTCCATGTACAGATTAGCCACTATGGGTGAAACTGGTGAGCCCATAGCACAACCATGAATTTGTTTGTAACATTTCTCCCTAAATTGAAAATACGTAGTATTAAGGCAGATTTCCAATAATTGGCAGATGTGGTCCGGTTTAAGTTTGGTTCTTTCATGCAGAGAAACGTCCGCCAGCAGTTTCGTCCTCACCACTGAGACTGCTGCAACAATGTTTTCTTTTGGACAATCGGATTGTAGATTCATCTCAGTGTCCCAAATGGGATCAAAGCGGATAAGGTGGCACATTAGTCTCATTTATCAGCATTATACCGTCAGACGTGGTCGGCCGACATTGAGATCTGAAGTACAGTAAGAACAACACGCTGGAATTTCATTGGGGCGGAACCACCTGCTCGTTTAGTGCGGCAGCATTTGTTGGGACTGGAAATAGCTTGTGGGGACGGAGGGAAAGCTGGGCACTATACAGTATAATAGACGCTAGAAAAAATGTCTATAAAACAAAGTCTAGGGTCGCTAATTTGGGGATTCGGATAAGCATTTATAAATGCGAGAATACGTGAAAATCATATTGTATCGAGTCACCTTATCGGGTCTCTTATAGCGCATTAGCTGCATTGCAAATTCAACTTGTAACGCCTTTGATGGCTACCAAAATAAACAGTACAGCAAAGGCTGTCATGGGATTTGAGTGACACCTGAGTCGACAGTCGACCCCCCCCCCCCCCCCCTCGACGCATGGACAAGAATTCAGCCTCGGCCACCACACAGAGCCCCACCTGCTGGCCCTCAGCTCACTTGACGCCGGTTATCTCCTCCAAGTTTGCTGCCTCGCCAAACGCGTTAATGACCGTCGACATCTCAGCAATTTTTCCATGGCTTTGCGAACATTTGGAAGGAAACCATTCATAAAACGCTTTCTATTTCTAGTGCACTCACCAGTTGGGATGTGACAATATATACGTATATATACATACATATATATATATATATATATATATATATATATATATATATACACACAGGTAACATCCGACTTACGACCGAGTTCCGTTCCGACTAAACGGTCGTAAGTCAAAATGTTCATAAGTCGAAATCCATTCAAAATGTTGAATAGAGACTCTGAGGCTAAATGACAAACTACTCGCAAACTACCTCCTCTCGTGCCATCACACGGTCGATTGCTGTGCGTGAGTGAGATGCTGGCTGACTGGCCAAAATTGTTGTACACGTTGGCGGCCTGCTAGTGCGTTACGGTGCCAGGCGTAGAATAAAATGTAAAAAATAGGGTCTGGAGGTTGTTGTCGTAAGTACGGGTGGTCGTAAGTCGGATGTTACCTGTATTTTTATGAGTAATATATTATCTCAGAAACTATCAAGAAAAATGATAGTACTGTATTCTGTTCTATTTCATTTGTTGTGTTTGTTTGTGTTATTAATGCCACTGAAATCGTGATGATAGTCAAGCTAAAGTCATAAATTCACATCCTTTTAAGTGCATTGGCATATCGGATCTAACTGCAAGGATATCAATAATTGTATTTAAGTGGTTACCATATTTTCCGCTGTATAAGGCGCACTCAAAAGCCTTCATTTTCTTCAAAAGATGTCCCTACCCCTTATACGCAGGTGTGCCTTATGTATTGAGTAATATTGAGCCACAACAGGTTTCCATTTCCCCCTGTAGAAGAAGTGTAACACCAGCCTCTTCTATAATGTGGTGACCCTTATATTTGGGAAAAATATATATATTTACATATTACTGTGTATCTGGAAAACTCTTTTCATTCATTGAAGGTCCGGTGTGCCTTAAATATGGAAAAGGTTTGAAAAGACACCATTCATTGGGGGTGCGCCTTTTACTCCGGTGCGCCTTATACATCGGAAAATACAATATTCTAAGGATATGATCTTTATTTGAAGAAGGATATATATTTTTCTACTTAGTGTATTTTCTGCACTAAACAGTGATAGTACTCGTTGTATTAAGTTCATCGTGTCTACTTGATATCTAATTTAAAACAGATTCCTATCTTACAGACAGTAAGTAGACGCCGAAACATGTCAGGTATTTGGACACCGACAGTACACTGTCTGTAAGATAGGAATCTGTTTTAAATTAGTGATAGTACTCCTTATAGTCCGATGCGCCTTATTTATATACGGATGAATGTTCTGATTTCTTCGACCAGGAAAGCAGTGTTTCAAATGTTCTGTATAGCGCTGCAGTCATTAAGAAAACGCTAATCGCCAATAGCTCCATCTAGGGGATGCATAATTCAATCCCAGCCACGATTGTATCTTACATTATTATAAAGCATTGCTCCTTATACAGTATATGAAAATATTTTTAAGATAGGCTATTTATTGAATGTGGAACTGCCGCGGCATGGAATTGAAGTGGATTTACGTGAGACAGAAGATGTGAGACAGTATATATTCGTCAATGGATGCTCTTAACATTTTGATCATTCTTAAATGCTCTCATAAGTCATAGATTCTAGTTTGCGGCTATCTTTTTCTTCTCGCTCTCGATCTTTCGCTTTATATTTTTGTTTTCGTCATGTCTTACCGGCAACCTCCTTCACCACAACAGCCTCGGGGAGGGTGACAGGCTGACTCCTTCCTCCAGCGTTCACAGCCACCACGCGGATCTTGAGCCGGTCTCCGGTCATTTGATTCTTGATGGCGTAGCGGCAAGACTTCTGCAGGTCTTCGTTTACTGCTTTCCAGTCCTCAGCTGAAAGAACAAGGTTCAGGTTCAGAAAAAAATGGGACAATCGCCTACTTGCTTTTAGGGATTCATTTTTATGGATACATTTGGCATGTTTGGTGTCATATGTAGTGTGTAACCGTGTATGGGTGGGCTAGGCTAAGTGTTGGTATTTTGGCAGATCGATGAAGGGCAGAACATTTTGAACCATTGTGGGCGTGAACACAGCCATCTTGTTTCACTGCCACTCAAAATGGCTCCTGTCATTTCCTCCTTAATGCTACTCAGGTAGCTTTCAAAATGGTGGATGAAAACACTGATTCGACTGAATAATGTAGCAGGTCATGGTGTGAAAGGATGTTTATAAGAAACTGTATGCCAAGGTTAGAAATTAAAACTTAACGGACAACCGACGCCTCCGGATAAGTTGTCTCCATAATTTGTAAAATAACTTCAAATGACTTCTACTGAGCGTATTTTACAAAGACTCTACTGCATATAGCTATATTTTACGTTTTAAGACTCGCGCTGAATATTCAGAAAGTCTTGTTTTTGAGTTGGAGACGATACCTACCGTGATGTCACAGTAGGTATCGTCACTGACCGAGAAAGCGACACACAATGATTTTGGGTACTTTGTTTGGTCTGAAAACGTCGTGTTGATCCGTGTTGATGACGAAATTAGAAGGAAAACATGAATAACGCGATGGTGAATCGTTGTGTGTTGCACGAAGACTAATATTTGATACGAGCTGACAAATTCCCAGCAGACAAATCAGCCCATTTCCAACGGAGCTTGGGCGCCATCTTGTGTATTTACTGGGACGCTACATTTCAGTCGAGACGCCTCAAAATGACTCTTTAATCGATTGCAAACATTTATGCTTTCCTCTTCAGAACTATTTGAATCATATTCATAACTGGATGAGTAACAAGAAAGTATCTTCTCCAAATCTGAAGCCATTGTTTTGATTCTAGAGCAAGGCAAGACGTCCTGGCGTGACGTCACGAACAAGGGGGTGGGACATTCTGAAACTCGCCATTTCCAAGGTCATTTTGAAGTAGTTTTGGGACACTTTAAGTCATTTTTATTGGTGTTTTTCATTTGACAAAAAATATCAGCCTGTGTGTTTTGGGTATTTTAGATGCTATAAAACATTTTTCTGGTGTCAGTTAGGAAACAAAAAAATGGTGTCGGTTGTCCTTTAAGTAACAAATAAAAAATGTAAACATTTCCATTTCTTAATGAAAATCAACAAAATATTTGAATGAAAAAAAACAATAGATACTCAAAATGTATACTTAACTCATTCACTGCCATTCATGTATTTATTCGGGAATTGAAAATATTATGGAGAGCGCCATTCCCAAATTTGTTTGGGTTTTGTTTTTTCATGCTTGGGTGCAAATAAAGCCCTGGCCAGACCTCTGGCAATGTTTGTTCTTTTCCACAATTGGGAAGCATTTCCCTTTTTTCCCCATGTTCCCCACGCTTTGTCCCATCTTCAGCTGTTGTTAAAGCGCTATATCAACCAATATCTTCTTTTGACTTGAAGATGGCGCCGCGAGAGTGGCTGCCTTTCCAGCAGCTCATGTATTTTGTTTTTCTACTTTCATTCCTTTCATCACTTTGCTGCTGTGAAATGTAAATTTCTCCACTGTGAGACTAATAAAGGCATATCCAATCCAATCCAATCCAATCCAATCCAATATGGATGTATTGCATTGGCATGCTAGCTCTGCGATGGGTGCACCTGGTGTGGCCCAGGGACTCACATCCATCCTGGCACACCTCAATGGTGTACCCGTCCAGGCCTGACAGGCCGATCACCTCTGGCTGGCTCCAGATGATCATCACTGAAGTGTCGTTCTTGTCCTCCACAAACAGATCCAGGGGGGCGCTAGTGGGCTCTATGAATATCGATAAAAAAAGTCATATTGTAGGCAGTTTTTTAATGAAATGGTCTCTTCTGGTTTGGTAGTACGCCACGCGGCTTTTGGGTACCTGGAGGTGGCGGAGGAGTGGGTGCTTTCGGCTCTTCTGGCTCAGGCGCCTCACCAGCTTCAGCTGAAAAGGCAGGGGTGCAATTGTGAGCAGCGGAAAGATGTATATGTATGTATGGCATTGTAATTTGGATAACCACCCTCATTTCAAGCTCATATAACTCCAGACCATATCATTTAGGAATTAACTCTTCTTCATTAACTCATTGACTGCCATTCACGAATTTATTCGGGAATTGAAAATATGACAGGGTGCCATTCCCGAATTTCTGCGGGTTTTGTTTTTTCATGCTTGGGTGCCGATAAAGCGCTACCCATGGCCTCTGGCGATGTTTTTTTTCCTTCCACAATGGGACATCATTTCGCTTTTTTTTCCATATTCGCGCTTTGTTACAGATTCTGTTGTTAAAGCGCTGTATAAACCAATATGTATGTATTGTATTTGGGAGAGCCGCCTTCATTTCAAGCTCATATAACTCCAGACCCATATCATTGAGGAATTAACTTTTTTTTCTTATGAAAGAAATGAGTATAAAGTTCGTAACGGTGCATTGAATGTTTATATAGTCCTACAACTCAATATTCTGTGGGTCATGGAATTCGAGTGACAATGACAAAAATCCTGGCACTGTCGTGGACACATTTTTGCACGTCTGGCAGTGGACAAGTTCCAATTAATTTGCCTGACCGCTAATGGTATAATGTCGTGATGGCCGCCAACCAGAGGTTGAGCTTCACTGTAATTGTTGACAGAGTAAATTATTGGATGTTACTTGTCTAATTAGTTTTATGTTGGTACTTTGCACCGCTCGGCACTGTTGCAGAAAAATCCAAATAAGAATGCACGCTATAATTTTTAATTGCTCTCCGTGATAAACTTTTTGTTCCCGATCGACCAGTTTAGAAGCACTGATCTCATCTTCCTGTCATAACTTTGCTGCTGTGAAATGTAAATGTCTTCACTGCGAGACTAATAAAGGTAAATCCAATCCAATCCAGGCAACATTAAAATGTCTTTGGCATGTTGTAGAGGGAAGGTTGTGAGATTTGTCTCCAATAAGGCAGAAAGAGTAGCATCTTCATATAAACGGTCGAAAATAATAAAAATAAAAAATAAAATAATTTTACCGTCTGCTGGTGCGGCTTCACCACCTTCGGCCGGGGGTTCAGCAGGGGTCTCACCCTCCACCACGGTCGCACCAGCTTCGGCAGGTGCTGCCGGCTCGGCGTCACCAGTTGTTGCCTCTGTCGCAGGAGCCTCAGCTGGGGGGGGCTCAACGACCGGTGTGGGCTCTGGAGCTGGCTCTGGAGCTGGCTCTGGAGCGGGGGTCGGCTCTGGCTGAGGCGGGGGTTGTGGCGCCTTTTCAATCTTCTTGCCGGGTTTCTTTTTGATTGGGGCAGGTTTGGACGGCATGTTGGTTGCTGAAATTCCCAATTGGCAAAAACACACACACACACACACGCGATACGACGTCCTTCACTTGAAGCAAATTCCACCGTCTGCAGTGGAGGGGAGGATTAAATAGACCCCCACCAAGATACAGGCCCAGCCCCCTTTAGGATGGGCGGAATTGATACCTGCGCTGGACTGGGCATAAAATTGAACCACAAATGGACAAAAAGAAATGTTTTTAACTCCAAAATAATGTCATTCGGTCTCAAGGAATTCACTAAATAAGTTATTTAAATGAATATTGCACAATCCAAGTTGATATACGGTAATTTTACAATAACTTTTTTCTACATGTATGTTAAAACTCTCAACGACTAATTATGATTAAGTTGTTTTTCTATAGAACGTTCAAAAAATATGGAAAAAAAACATGCTCAATGATAAGTCATGAGAGTCTCATTTAAAAAAAGGGAATTTGTTTCTTTTCTGAATAGTTGGACAGAAACTTAAAAAATCACAATAAACCAACCTTTAGATTTTTTAAATTAAGATTCCATGCTCCATATTTTAATTTGAGTAATTCCAATAAGGTAACAAGTACAGTGCTCCCTCGGTTTACGAACCGCTTGGCTTACGGATTTTTCGGTTTACAAACGTTAGATTTATGAAAATTTTACCTTGGCATACGAACTATTTTTCGGGATACACACGGAGCTGCCACAATGAGTGATGTGTCATTCACCAACGAGCCCGTTCTCGTAACAAGAAAATGGTGGCAGACTGTTTTGTCCTCTATTCCCTGCCCCCAGTCTTCGGTTAAAGCCACGTGATTGGTCAAGAACACAGCAGTGAGGGGGGGGAGGTAAACATTAAAGAGACAGACAGACGACAGAGAGTGAGAACCCCCTCCCCCCCATAACAACACACATGAAAGGGAGACGACAGAGCTAGAAACAAAAGAAACGAAAGTGAAAAAAAAAAAAGTGAAATGGTGAGAAAATTGATAGAAAACAGTGACATTTTGACTCGTTTCAACTTTGATAGTTCAAAAGCAGAGTGTAGACTGGAAGGTTAAAATATCCCATCATTCAGGCTCCACAAATAACCCGCACAAGCCATCTGTACACTTGATGCAAAAAGCTATCTACCCAGCTAAACAGAACACAATTGCTGAGGAAAAAGGTAAAATTATCGCAGTGAAAGCACCTACAAGGGATCATTCCTCAAGATGGTGAAAGAAGAAGGCTATGTTCCTCATCAAGTGTTTAATGCTGAGGAAACCGGCTACTCCATCAACGACCATCACAAAGGTAAATAAAATAACTTTATTATATAGTACAGTTTGTTTCTTTAATTATAATCCCATAACACATTTATTATACATAAAATATGGTATAGTTTGTGTAGTTTTAAGGCTTTCAAAATTAGAAAGTAGAAAATTATGTTTTATGGGGACCTGGAAACTGATTATTTTAATTTTAATGGTTTCCCATGGGAAATTTTTTTTTGGGAAACACACTTTTGGCCTTACACACTCTGTCTGGGAACCAATTAAGTTTGTAAGCCTATCACTGTATGTATTCTCTGAATTTTAAAATGTATTGCACATGTAAACGTTTTTGAGTAGCTGATGTATTGTATAATTTACGGTATATTGGCCAATTATTTAGTATACATATCACCCGAGGGCCTTCAGTAGTGCTACGTTTGAATCAATACAAGCTGCGACTATAAATAAACAGTGTGGTGTGATTTACTAAAGGGTCCCGTTAGCCAGGAAATAACTTGTGGTTAAAGAAATACTGTGTGGGCTTTTACAATCAACGTGTGGATTCATGATATGGTGTCAGAAGTCGCTCTTTCACACCGCAGAGAAGATGGCGACACGATGGCGAAGAATTTCCGGCTTTTCCCAATAATGTCCATTTTTTTTGTGAAAAGTCCGTCTTGAAAATGGCTCTAACAGTAAATCTCCAACCAAATCAATTTCTTCTCCTCCTTCAGCTATTGTTGGTTGACAAAACCGAACTTAAATAAACACAACAATGTACTATACCTGTATTTGCTAATGCAGCTCGCTACAGATACAGTGAGCTAGCTGTACCACAGGGGTCGGGAACCTATGGCTCACGAGCCATATATGGCTCTTTTTTTTTTACTATGATTGACTAGTGACTAGCCAATCATCGTTTGCGAAAACTCTGTCGTCACCCAGGCCGCGAGCAGGCTCTGCGCGTCAACAACTCAAAATCTAATTGGTTAAAGCAACAGATCGTGAAGTCGTCCAGGTACATTTTTGCCCCTGGTAATGTATGATGGCTGAAATGCGTAAATATGAAAACAAAAGTCTGGAAGCTGCGCAACAATGGAAAAGTACTGGAAAGAAGCTCAAAGACAATTTGGAGTTATTTAACAAATAAAATATAATTAACCAGTCTATGTTTCAGATATTTTTAGTGCAGCAGAGAAGGCCTTGCAGGCCCTAACGGCCTGCCACTGGTGAAAATTAAGTTTGTCCATGAGCCAATTTCACAAAAAAACAGAGATATTTTTGTATTTTTAGTGGGAGTGAAAAGGACGTGATTTGAATGCATAGAGAAATCTCAAGGAATCAGATGTTTTGGTTATTATTTTTTTATTCCGTGAAATGACAAGAAGCAGTTGATGAAATATAACACATATACTTTATTGATTTGAACAAACAGTGGTTGGTTTTACGGGTGGTGGATGCACAGTATGGAGCCTGCCCGGGCACTTTTCTTTAAATCTATCCGTGGTTTTATCCGAAGTCAACTCTGAACTACTTTCATTATCCTGCATCCAAATGCTGCCATATTTACAATCTTTACAATGACATTTGGTATACAAATAGAGAACTTAAACTTGATATAGGAGTCTTACAAAATAAGAGGAAATGGCAAATATCGGAGTAGTAAAAAAAAAAAAAAGATTTTCCTACAGGTCACGTAGAATGTTTACATGCATTTGCAACAGAGAAAAATCTAAAACATTTCAAGAAATTCCATAGCATTATGTTCTCTCCGATATTGACTGCTCATTTGACAAAAACTTTCTCCCCTCCTCCAAAAAATAAAATAATAATAAATTGACTGTCCAGCAACCTATAATGTTTTTGTGGTTATACCCATTTGAAGTGCTTTTTCCACCAGTTTGGGAATTAAAGTTTCAATTTGAAATGGAGATCTATACCATTCTTTCAAACGAGGTCAATTTACCCTGTTTCCAACATAACGCCCCTGACGAAACCATCATTTTAAGGCTCACCGGGTTATCCCTTCACTCCCGAATTTTAGAACAGGAACGTCCGACACTGGCAAAAAAAAAAAGCCAAGCAGAAGTTGCTGTAAAATGCAAAAAACATTCATGGCTATGACACAAAGATAAACACAACAACCAGTCCAGTTTTTTTTCTCCTTTTTTTGGAGGGTGGGGGTAACATGGTCAACATATTTACACAAAAAAGTACTTTAATCTCATTGTGAGTGATATTCATCTTTGTTTTCACTCCTTTAACCGCATCAGTCGGCAATTTGTAACAAAGTGACTTTTTTTAAATATCATTTACTAGCTCCCATCAAAGGACAACCGAAACCATTTTTTTTATTCCTAACGGACATCAGAAATACGTTTTATAGCATCTAAACTACCCAAAACACGCATGCTGATATTTTTAAAAATGCAAAACACCAATAAAAGTGTGTTAAAGTATCCCAAAACTACTTCAAAATGATCTGAGAAAGTTTCAGTTTCAGAAGGTCCCGCCCCCTTGTTCGTGACATCACGCTAGGACGTCTTGCCTTGCTCGAGAATCAAAACAATGGCTTCAGATTAGGAGAAGATGCTTTCTTGTTCCTCATCCAGTTATGAATATGATTCAAATAGTTCTGAAGAGGAAAGCATAAATGTTTGCAATCGATACGAGAAGTCCGTCCGTATCAATTCAAGCTGTCTCGACTCCAAATGTAGTGCCCAGAAAATGCACAAGATGGCGCCCAAGCTCCGTTGGAAATGAGCTTGTGTCAACTAGTATGAAATAGTAGTCTTGGTGCAACACACAACGATTCACCATCGCGTTATTTATGTTTTCCTTCTAATTTTGCCATCAACACGGATCAAAACGAAGTTTTCAGACAAAACAAAGTACACAAAATGCATTGTGTGTTCTGAAGCTGGCTCGGGAGCGGGGGGTCGGCTCTGGCTGAGGCGGGGGTGCACACAAAATGCATTGTATGCAGGGGCGTTCCAGACGTGACGTCACGTCAGGCATCGTCATCAACTCGAAAACAAGACTTCCTGAATATTCAGCGCGAGTCTTATAACGTAAAATATAGCTATATGCTGTGGAATCTTTATAAAATACGCTCAGTAGAAGTCATTTGAAGTGATTTTACAAATTATGGACACAACTTGTCCAGAGGCGTCGGTTGTCCTTTAAAATGTCTGAACATTGATTGACATGATCAGACGTGCATTTCATTCAACATGACATCCTTAGAGCAGGACACACACACCGATGCCAAATTTGAGCATTTTCCGAACAAAGTCAGCAAACGAATGCGTGTACTTATTTTTGTTTTAATGGTCATTTACTATTTTAGCAATATTCTATATTTTAATAGACACACACACGCAAAATAAATAAAGATATGACACCCACGAATACTGTCACACAGTCATGGTCATTACACATGTTACAGCGTCCAACGCCATTTTTCTTTAAAAAAAGTTACTCTAAAAATCTATTTAACAATAACAATCTGGCCAACCTACCCTGAATCTTTACATCATATTCAACATCGAAAAGCACCAAATATGTCAAGAAAATTTAACTTTTTACTTAATTCTCCTGGTGAAGTGCATGTTGTGATTGCAAGAATAAGTCGGCGTAGGCGGCTTTAAAATCTTTCTCCTCAATTGTTTCTGTTATTAACTCATTCACTACCAGACGTGCAAAAATGTCTCTACACCAGTGCCAGAGTTTTTGTCATTGTCACTCGAATTCCACAGAATATTGAGTTTTAGGACTACATAAACATTCAATGCAGCTTAATAAACCTTGGACTCTCTTCTTTCATCAGAAAAAGAAGTTAATTCCTAAGTGATATGGGGCTGGAGTTATATGAGCTTGAAATGAGGGCAGCTGTCCAAAATACAATGAAATACATACATGTTGGTTTAGATCACGCTTTAAGAGTTTGAAGATAATGGAATTAAAGCGTGTCATCATTCTCCTGCTGGTGGAGCAATGGTGGATGCAATACCTGGTAGAATAACATGGCAGCGGTGGCGATACTGTGTGTGTTTTAAGGTTAAGCAGCTAAAAATATAGAAGTGCTCGAAGGGAGAGAGAGTGAGACAGAAAGAGTGTGTGTGAGAGAGACAGAGAAAGGGAAAAAAAAGAGGATGACAGCAAATATTTTCCAGATTTTGCTTACGGATATGCAAGTTCAAAATGAGGACTCGTGGCAGAAAATGAAAGGCTATTGAAACTTGCAAATGGGAGGAGCTAAGCACCAGTGAAGTTTTTTTTTTGGTTAAGGCGTCTGTGTATGCTCTCAGTCGCACAGGAGTGGTCTATCAAGGAAAACGTTTCTACGGTCATCATCTGTACTTCTTTGCAGGGGTCGGACTTTTCACTCCTCATCCGAAGAGCTCCATCAGCGAACTAAAGTTGTGCTGCTAACACTGACCCTATATAGGTGGCTGTGCCAGACCTGTGCTCTGATAGATTCCTAATCAAAGGTTTGGGGAGCAGTGGACCACTCCCTGAAGCCAATCTGATTACTTCAATGTTTCTATCCCTGGCTCTGGTTTCACCTCATTAGCATGAGAAAGCCTATGTGGTATCAACCTAAGACAGGGGTGCTCACACTTTTTCAGCATACGAGCTACTTATAAAAACTACCAAGTCAAAATGATCTACCCACGACAAAAATGCAAAACATAATTATTTTCAAATGTTTTAAGGATTCTTTGTATGTACGATGCATGTTGATGTACCTTGCATAACTGAATAAGCCAATATTGCACAACACACATAATAACTACATATACATAACATAATAAATAACTATTAACATTTTTTTGTAATTACCTGAGTTTACTTTGATGACTTGCACTGAATTGAATCAGCCAGGGATGCATAGTCCGGACAGTAGCTGCTGACAGCCAGCCTCAAGCACATTTCCAAATGTTCATCATTCATGGTGGAACGGTATTTGGACCCGCTTTCTCACTCATTTTGATCATCATATCTTTTAGCAAGGGCTTAAAATCTGAGGTAATTCGCTGACTAGCTTGTAAATTTTGCTGCGTTTAGCGCCGTTGTTTACGCATGCACAGCGACCTAAAGGTAAAAATTCAGTTCTGAATGGTTGCCCTGTATGTCAATCAAGTGATGGGACGTTTGATAGGCTGACAAATGTTTTTTTTACTGTCACGCTGCGATCGACCAGTACCACCTCCGCGATCAACCAGTAGATCGCGATCGACGTAATGAGCACCCCTGACCTAAGAAGTCTGTTGTAAGCACGGTCTAAATTAAACCTCCCTGATGCCAATCTGATTACTTCAATTGTACTATCCCTGGCTCTGGTTTCACCATGTTAGCATGACAAACCCTATGTGGTATCAACCTAAGAAGTCTGTTGTAAGCACGGTCTAAATTAAACCTCCCTGATGCCAATCTGATTACTTCAATTGTACTATCCCTGGCGCTGGTTTCACCATATTAGCATGACAAACCCTATGTGGTATCAACCGAAGAAGTCTGTTGTAAGCACGGTCTAAATTAAAGCTCCCTAAAGCCAATCTGATTACCTCTATTGGTCTATCGCTGGCTCTGGTTTCACCTTATTAGCATGACTAAACCTATGTGGTATCGACCTAAGAAGCACAAAATATCCCTTGTGTGCTGGTTTGGACATTACCTGAAGTGTTTGGTAGCACCAATCGAAGAAGAAGATGAGGGCAAAGATGTTGTCAATGGTCCTGAATCCAAGTGAATTATGTGACTATATGAAGGTGGTCCTTAGATGTTGATGAACTTGTCATGGTCGACAACTTTACCAGGCTACAAATAGTGCAAGCCGCATTGTTTTTTATATTTTTTGGGGGGTTATGGGTGTTTTTTTGACACCTCAGCTCGCTCACAGTCTTGGCAGGCTGGGATCATCTTTGTCCGGTGATTCGATATAATTGGCAGCCTCTTGAAGCTTCAAAAGCATTGCCATCTATAAGCAGAAAAGCCACGTTTGCATCAATTTCAAAATAAAAGCACTCATTTATATCACGAGATGACCTCGCTTACCAATGGATCGGATTCCATTGAGCTGGGCGTGGTCTCCTTTCGGGATTTCTCCTCGCCGGCCAGCCCGGGGCTACTGGAGCCGATGCTCGGTGGAGGAAGGTGGAAGAGCTTCGCCTGGTCCTGCTGGGCAGAAGGCCAAGGCAGGGTGCCCCTCACCCACTCCACAGGGTCCTCCCAGGCCGCTTTCTGGCCGTGGAACTAGAGAGTGGGAAAATTACAAATTACCTTGAAAAGGAAGTCGCCATCTTATTGCTTGGTTCAACCTTTGAACAGACCAACGTGTTTTGACCAGTGGTTAGCCGTCAAGGCCTGCGAGGTCTTCTCTGCTGGCCTAAAAATATCTGAATCACGGACTGATGTCAATTCTATTTTGTCCATTAATTCTTATTAAATAATTCCAAATTGTCGTTCAGCTTCCTTTCATTCATTTCCTCTGTTGCGCGACTTCCAGATGTCTGTTTTCGTATTTAACCAATCACATTTCAGTCATCATTTGTTACCAGGGTCAGAAATCTACCTGTACGCCTTCACAATCAGTTCTGCAAACCGCGGGCCACATTGTAGTTACGGTTTCCTTTCGGGGGCCGTTATGAATATGGGGAAGCCATTAGAATGTTTAATCTTCTCCACATATTACATGTAGAGCACACAACAAATTCGTGAATAACGAGTTTTCAAATCTAAAGTCAAGAAAGAAAGCAGCGTCAGCGCAGCGCGCCGATTGCGTATGTGGAACTGTCGCGGCTTGGAATTGAAGCGAATTTATGTGGGACAGGAGATGTGAGACAATGTCTTTTCGTCAATGGATGCTACAGCTTCGTGTTTGCTTTCAACATTTAGCTTGTAGTAGACGTACAAATTCCATCATGACGTCCCTGATCCACTGCTGACATGGCAAATTGGCGTTTTCATGTTTATTATGTTTGTTAAAGTCATTATAAGTGCCTTGCATGCTGGGTCAGAGAGGACAGTAATTTCATCTGTGCTGTATGTCATGCATATAAGCATATTTGACAATAAAGCTGACTTTGACTTTTGACTTTGAATCATGACTGTTATTGTGGTTTACATACGACAATTTGGAATTTTGGTTCGGACTTTAGCAAGGATAATGCTACTTGAAATGCTTGATTTGCTTTTGCGGGCCGAATATTATGATTTGGTGGACCAAATCTAACCAATCATATTTTGAGTTGGCAACCCAAAAGGGGTACCAACGACTTCTTGAAGGCGCTGGCCAAAGTCTTGAGTTTTCGCAAATTATGTTTGGCTAGTCATGTGAAAAGCTAGTCACTAGCCATTTATAGTATCACGAGCTGCTAGTGATAAGCGCATACTGGCCATAGCTAGCACACTGTGTTGTTAGCGAGATGCATAAACAAATATCTTGTGTTGATTTAATAGCAGTTTTTTTACCCTGGTAATTTACTGTTAAACCCATTTTTAAGACGGACTTTGAGAGAAAATGGACATTATTAAGAAAGG